>NW_009970724.1:12503385-12538411 GCF_000747805.2 Chaetura pelagica
TTCACCAGAACCCAAGGGTTTTGACTAAAACAAAAGCCTGCCTCTGAACAGTGCTTTTTTTTATTTTTCTTTTTTGACAAACCTGAACTCTGGATAATGGAATTTTACAAGAAAAAAAGCCATCAGTATTATAAGCTTCTGGTCATATGGCTTGTGCCATAAGTCATACATTTATAGTGACCCCCTTTCATTGCAAGTTCAAAGAGAAAAATAGAGGAACTGAACAATTTTAGATGAACTGGCTTTACATCAATGTACGGAAAAAATCTGGAACTTTTATTAAAAATATCTGTAAGCTCAGAGTAACAAGGAAGTTCACAGCAGTGTGCTCATCAAGGACAAATGTCACGAGTCCAGTTTCCTTTCAAGACAGACTGTGTGAACAGGAAAGAAGGAGTAGTTGTCATATAGCTTGTTTTCAGTAAAGTTTTGACACAGTTTTGCATAACATTCTCATAGGTAAGCCTTAGAAATACGATGCCAAAATAAGTAGATAACTGATGCAGAGTCAGGAAGGACCACAAGTAACATTGACAAGCAGCATTAGAGTTGGAAATAATCTTGACAGAGGAAACTACTGTAAAAAGAAGACAAAATTCCAAAGTGGCAAATATTAGTTGGCTGCACGTGAAAAGATGAGCCATAAGAATCGAGCCTGCCCAGGGAAATGAATTGCAGGGAAGGGTCTGGGAGCTGCTTCAAATTCCTAAACCAAAAGGGAGTAAATAACACCACAAATGCTGCTTCAGGATGTATCAGAATAAACAAAGCCTCCAAAACACACAACCTGGCATTCGTCCTGCCAAACCTAACATAATTAACACTTGGTTGTCTGCACTATTCAACACAGGTTGTCATCATTTTGAAGACTCTGGAAATATTATATTAAAAAATTACAAGACCTTTCTTTTTCACGCGCAGGTGGGAGTTCCAATGGGATGATCAATCCTGTCTTCAAAGTTAAGAAAGTGAAACAGAGTTGTGCAGTTGCTTGGAAATGTATCACATGTATGAGTGACTGAAAACCTTTCAATATTTATTCATGCGCCCTCATTTTTATCATCAAGTTCAGAGTAATAAAAAATTGATCACAGAGCTAATAAAACGACAATGTGGTTTTTGTCTAAGTTGGTCATAAAATCTGACCAATAGGATTAGGTGCCAGATACGGAGTAAATAAGTTAAAAAATGGATGTCCTGTTTGGCATTGAAACTAAGTGAGCAAGACACAAAGGAAAACTTGTGGCTCAGGCCAGATTAGGGGAAAAAGATTAAAGGTTTTCTGGGAAAGATTACGTAGCTGCTTTGACATATCTTGTAAAGTTAACTGATTTAAGTGGAAAAAACACTGAAAAATTGAGTATAGATTTGACTCTTTTTCCCCCTTCCTCTCATTTGGCTATTTCAGTCATCTTCCTTTTCAAGTAGGTCAGATAAAGTGTATCTGCTGCCCTGAAGTTCCCGTGGGCTGAACCAACCTGACTTTAAATCAACAAGTCTGAGTCACTGTCTATGCAATCTTTTAAAATCTATATTACAGAGATCTATATTACCTTCAATGAAGCTGGCACAGAAAACCAGAAAGTGGGGTTCTGATCTCTGCAGGGTGCATTTCTAATCTCACCTTCATCAGGGAGGCTTCTTCTGGGGCAGAAACAGGCATCCCTTCTTCAGTGTGCTCAGGAGGGAATGCATGTGGGTCTGATGATGCTTGCCTGCAGCCACCAGAATCTGCTGATGAGTTGTATTTACCCTGTGTCTGCTGCAAGAGAAGAGCTCTGACTCAGCTTCCCTGTCCTTGTCTAGGTATCCGATTTATTGTCGTATGAACTTGGCTGTCTGCTAAGGCAGAAAGTAGAAACAGTTTTAGAGGTGAGACTCAGATACATGTGGTCCTTTAAGAAAAATAGGAAAATTACATCTGAAGAGTGGGATTCAGCAGAAACGTCTTCCATGTCATCCTCACTGAGCTGGAGCAGATTTTCACTGTGTGCCAATATCCACCCTTGCCCCAGGTACCATGGGCTGTTGGAGTAAGACACCTGAACAATGTGTGTTAGCCATTGTCCAGCCATCTTAACACACCTTTGAAGAGTAGCTGGGTTTTTTAATAAGTTTCCAAGGATCCGCCTGCTCCTTGCTGAATATTCCAAATTCAGAATGAAAATGTTTTGGTGGTTTTTTTTAATGACATCCTAATTTTCCCTGATACGCAGATGAAATTTTATATATGGTACAACATTACTACCATCTCTTTTCACATTAAGTAATGTTTTATTCCTTAAGCAAAGACTGTTGAACTCACGTTATCAGTACTATATAACATTGCTAAAACAGCACAATTTGGCTCTTCGTAAAAATACTTCCAAAAACACCAGACCAAAAATCAATACTAGAATGGACAGCGGTTAAGTACTATCCCATTCACAGCTACTCTGCTCCTTGGAAGTCACATAAATTCTAGGATCATGTAATTTGCTTAAATAAGTATTTAAGAGTGACTTGGTCTAAAATGAACAATACTCAGCAGCTTTGAAGTTATTTTCAGCTGCTGAGAAAGCTGACTGTCAATGACAGTTGTCTTACTCTACCTAATTTAAATTAAGACCTTGGAAATAAAACAAAAAAAACACACCACGAAACAAGAAACCCAAATCAAAACAAAAGTATACTGCTCTATTTCCTCTGGAAAGCTCCGGAGTTTTAATGTTTGCTGATCTATATGTTTAATAGAAGAGAGTTTGGTGATAGAAAAGATGAAATATTTTGTAAACTGTGTTGACATTTTGCAGTTGGTAGGGAGGATACTTCAATAAAACAGGATTTGAGCACTGGAAATCAATAAAGACTGTGAGCAGAATGAAAATTCTCCATTGCAAAGAAGTACCTCTGATTTCTAGCAAAAGTGAAAGTGGGATAATTATTCTGAGCATGATATTGTTATACTGCAACTTCATCCACCATGGTCTCCTCAAGGTGGCCTTTGACTTGCTTTGAGTTTGTGCAGGTAAAAGATTTCCCTGCAAGGACCAAATGAATGTCACAAATGACCTCACAAATGCAGAGTGGAAGCATTTTGTAGGCAAGAACAGAATACTTAAAGAAATACTTCAAGAAAATAAAAGAATTTTCAAAGTTGTTCCAGTACTTAGCACAAAAACACAGAACACATTTCTCAAAGAAAAAAAAAAAAAAAAAAGACTTCTATGTTGTGACAATCTTACTGTCTCAATAGAGCATCTGGAGGTAGTCACAGTACCAGAGCAAAAATACCACCTCAAGCCTTCTGCACCCTGGGAGAAAAAAAGAGTTGTCATATCTAGGATATGGCTGTATATACTTGGTTACAATGGAGGAAGTGTGATAGTTTCATAGCTCCTAACATACTTCCTGATGCTCAATTTGCATGCAGCACCAAGAGCAAGAACTTCTGTCTTTGCTGGAGAAAGGCAGGGTACCACTGGGGCAGTAGCTGTTACTACTGGAATAAAAATAGAAGAGCACAAAAAAAATATGCAAAAAGATACAAATATTTACAAACAAAAAAAAATGAGGCAGAAAAAAAATAACTCAGCCCCAGGCTATCAAAGCTGATAGCTCTCCATGCCACAAGAGAAGGTATAGACAGCAAAAGCCAACTTGCAAATATGAACAACTGCCAGTAGTAACAGTTTCCTGTTAAAACTGGCAGGAAAGATCAACTTACCCTTTTAGTATTTCACATGAAAACGTAATAAAAGAATCAGAAAAATTTCATCTTGTTTATTCTGTAAAATAGCTACAGTCAGCATTGTTTTGCTGCACTCTAATGTTCTACTCCCCCTTCTTTAAAAGGTATTTCTATTTTAATTCTTTCACAAAAATATAACAGTAAGATCTTCGTACTTAGATATTTCTGACACAATATATGTGAGTTTTGTAAAAGTATCTTTGTTATTTTGCACTCCTTTCAAACCTAGGCTATGTTTGAGAGGTCACAGCTAGTTCCAGTGAGGTACATATATGTCTAATAACACAAAGTTTCAGCTACTCATAATAAATAAGTTAAATCCTCCACAATACAGAGTTTGTAATATGGATACACTAAAATGGGGACCAAAAGACTGGTGAGATCTTCCTTTATTTTGAACATGCAAGAACTTGAATATGAACCGTGATATTACACTCTTACACCTAAAAGAAAGGCTTATCAGTTATATTACATTACCATTTAATCTACTGGAATGATCAAAGACCTATCAGTGCTACCATGCAGTCAAATATGAAATAAAAAGAGGAACATATCCAATAAAATAGCAAAAATCATCTGCTGTAACATATCAATTTTTTTCCACAAAGCTTTTGAAGAGCCTTTTCACTTTTAAATGGCTTTCACCTACTACAACTTCTGGCTTTTATGCGTATGCTGCCTATGTTTCAAGCCACAAACACAAAGTAGTATTAAAAACATTAATAACTCCAAGCTCATTGTCAGCAAAGCATGTATGTGTTTATGAGCAATGGAAGCATATGTCAGCATTTTTGCTAAAGCAGAATCTGTGTGAATACTCAAATTCAAACGCTAAAAGCCTTGATTCCACCCACATAATGCCAATTGAATTTAGATGTAATTGAACTGGATCAACACCAAATCAAGACTACTTGTAATTACACAGGACCCAGAAACTATTTCCTTTTCCAGACTGAGATTATAGGGATAACCATGAGATTATTTTACATTATTTTACATTATATTTATAATGTGAGATGGCATAATTAACTACTGTGGAAAGTCAAGCTACAGTTTTTAAACTAGCAACTTTTACTGAACTTTTATTTCTTCAAATACTCTCTGTATCTGAGTACAGTTCCCATTTCTTAGCACTACAGGCCTTCAGTTATTCTCATCCAGATTCCTCCACATGCATTAACAACTGAAGAAAGTGGACTAGTCTTCCCTCCACCATGTTATAGCTTGCCACCTGCCCTCTAGGCTCACCTTTCACAGATATTAACTTAGCAAATGAATAGTAAAAATCTGGATAAAATATTTTACTGGCTTTGGGCTAAATGACTTGACATAGCGCTGCTTTGTCTCTATTCAGTAACTTGACATATACTTGACAATCAATCTGATATTTACTCCTGTTTAGAATTTATGAAGGCCAAACCTTTAAAAATGTTTGGATGGGAAGTACCTGAGGTGTCCCTGATTTCTGACCCAAACTCCTGGAAATAGGACTTTTCTTAGGATGAGTTACTAATACCAGCCTGGTGGTTAATCTGAAAGACAGAAAACACCTTCACAATGGTAATGCTTTTCCTCATATCCCAGCAAACCAATACACAAATTTTAAATAAAAAATGGATGCATCTTGAAATTCAAATATCTACACATGAAAACAATTTTTTTGCTTTGTCAATTTTTCTTTAAAACCTGTTGTTCCAAGGCAGATGTCTGTAAAAAGTCACCACTATCCCAGATCTTAACCTATTCACATTTCCTTTAAACTGTCAGCTCCAAAACAATGAATTCAAATCTGAAACACTATCATATAATGGCTCCCCTTACTCCTGCCTCTCTGGATTCTCTCCTCTCTTCATTTACTCCTTCAGTGTCATCTCTCAAAAGTCTGTGGTGGTTCCACAAGGCTCTTTCTGTCTTCAGCCCTTCTTCCTTCTGGTTTCATGACTATGCTAACTTACTTTGTCTTGATACTGACAAACCAAAGCTATGGATACAAGGGTTCTGTTGTACAAAAGGTGAGCGGAACTCTAAAATCACAAAAATCTTGACCAAGTTCCAGCTGTCAGATGAAGCTCCTGTGGGAAATATACACTGAGCAGGTACATCAACAGACAATGCTGAAATGTGTAAGTATTGGGAAAAAACCAAGAGCAAAATCTATGGAAATTAAGTTCCCATATTGTAACAAGTTATGGCATGTTGCAACTTCATACTTTGTGCAGATCTCTCTTTGATCTCTTGAACCTGTTTTGTTATGCCACCACTGCATATCTCTATTAAGATAAAATATAAAAAAATATTTCAGTAAAATTGAAGCTTGGTGGGACCTACTATCATTTAGCTGAGAGCCATTCCCTCTCTACAGTTACTGTGTTCTCCAACCAGTTTTAAACAGAGTTTTGTCCTCTCCCTTTCCAATTACTGTGACACCCTTATCTTCTTGCATCTTAGTCACACCTAGCTAGAATTCTCCTGTGAAAATTATTCAATGTCTGGCACTGTACCCATTGGTCTTTGCACAGTAACAACTGTCTCTCTATTCAGAAAGGTTTTTGAAAACAACAAATCTGGCAAGGCTATACAATTCATTTAGTGCCTGAGCTCTGTTAAGTGCCGTACAATGTGATATAATTATACAAAGGATATAACACAGCAATAACACAGCAATATCTAATTAGCTAGTACTTAATCCCACAAAAGTACAGTTCTTCCTCTCTACTCCCCCACCTGTCATCCCAGACATAACAGTTGGGTCTTTTTTCTTTTGGGGCTCTGTGCCTTTCACAACAGACCTAGATCATCCTTATCAGGGTTGGCTGGTCACCCCCTCAAGCTCATCTCACCTTCCTGGGCTCTAAGGGATACCTCCAGATTTAATTGTCCCTAGGAGATTAATTATATTAATTTGCTCAGTCACACTCAGCACCCACAATATCCTGTATAAAAAGTTCAAGGGCTTATTTCCCTTCATAATGCGTCATTTTTAACTTGCCACTTGATGGAGGCCCATGGCTATTTGGCAATAGGGCAATCTCTAGCCCAAACAGGAGAGCAGCTTTCATAGTAGGGTCTGTCCAACCAACAGCCCAGCACCAGTATCAGTGACATAAAGCTCAGCTTTATATATAGTGTAATAAATACAGTATGCTTTTCTCTTGGTTATGATCTTGTATATTGATCAGTCCTTTCTCAATAACAATTACCCACATCTTTAAGTATATTCCATTTCCAATTTCTGTCCATGTCATCAGATTGTTTGTGTGTTGTCATGTATTTGAACATCTTCACTCCTATATATCCTCACTGTGCAATATTTTGTTCATGCAGACACAGAGCAAGGCTACAAATGTTCTTCCTGGGCATGTTCGTTAGTCCAACAGAAGCCCTGGTGCATGAGATGGCATACTCTGATTAATGTATGCTCAGCTACCTGCTTCCATTCCTCCCTCAAAATTTCCATCATTTCATCATACAGATAAAAGCTTGTAATCCTTGTATGTAGTCCTATCTATGAGAGTACAACTTTACTTCTGAAACAGTCAGTTACCTGCTTGCAACAGGGTTGTATCACTTGAATATGCCAAACATTCAGAGTACTACTGAGCATTTGCCTTCACTTAACTTGATTGTCCAAGCAGCCAGGGATCAGGTTAGGAAAGCCAAATCCTTGCTAGAATAAAATCTTGCCTGGGATGTTAAGAACAGTAAGAAAAGCTTCTTTAGGTATGTTGGGGAGAAAAAGACATCCAAGTAAAGTGTAGGCCCTCTCCTGAAAGAAACAGGTGAGGTAGCAACACAGGATATTGAGAAGGCTGAGGTCCTCAATGACTTCTTTACTTCAGTCTTCTCTGGCAAGTGCTCCAGCCTCAAAACAAAGGCCACAGAAGGTGAAAGCAGGGACTGGGAGAATTAATTAACTGCCAACATAGGTGTAGAGTAGGTTTGTGACCATCTAAAGAACCTGAACGTGCATAAATCTGTGAGACCTGATGGGATTCGCCCATGGATCCTGAGGTACCTGGTGGATGCAATTGCTAAGCCTCTGTCCATCATATTTGAGAGGTCATGGCAGTCTGGTGAGGTTCCCGCTGATTGGAAAAAAAGGGAACATAGCCCCTATTTTTAAAAAGGAGGATAAGGAAATTCCATATTTGTTCTGTATTTCCTCACAAATGAGATTCCTTTATATCCTATTCATTCTGGCTTCTCACTAACAAAGCCTGGAGAAAGTATTTGTAAATATCACTCACACATGGGAACTTTGGTATCTGCTTTGAGGAATCTGTTTTGTTTTCGACAGGAGGTTGTTTAGGTTGGGATTTTTTGTTTGTTTTGGAGGAGTTTATGCTTTGTTTATACTTTTTAGGCTAATACTCTTCAACACTGCATTTAATACTTACATTTTTCATTTTATGATAGTAATAGCAAACATGACGAATCACAACTGAGTGAATTCACCGTGAACTTTCCCTTTTTAAGTGTCTGTCACAAAGGCTAGTTTGTAACACTGCAGTGAGCCCAAGGACTGCTTTCCATCCCTAAACTGAAACTTCTTTTGAGTAAGCCTTATTCCCACTGTAAGAACTTGTTTATAAACCACTAAACATCTGTAATTATTGGAATTTTATTTGGGTTTTTCTGTGAATGAGTCCTTCCTTTGAGATAACGGAATGCTCAAAAAGAATTTAATACTCTGCAGCTCAATAGGTGCAGCAGAGGGATCTCTCTCTGTTTTGTTTTAGCTTTGCATTTTGAACCACACAGTGTGAAGCAGGCTTAATTGTCAGCTTACATGCCCTCTTCTGAGATTTCTTTAACAGAAGGAGAAAAGTTGGAGAACAGTTGTCCTTGCAATCCCATGAGGAAAATAAATAAATAAATTGATAAATCTCTTGGGTCACTTCAAAGAAACTGAAGTTTAGTTACCCTTAACTTCTTAGTTTTCTTATTTCCCCCTCCCCAAGGCATGAACTTTAATTGGCATAATATAAAAAAACTCGCCTTCAAACATGCCATGCGGGGTTTTTTTTACTTCATTAATTAAAGAAAATCTGCATGGTTAGGTACACTTAATGAAACCTGAATCTGAGTGGGTACGAGGCACCATTTCCTTCTCTTAAATCCCTTAAGGGGTATTTCTGATCAGAGTGAATTAACGAGTAGTCATTTGGATTATCACAATATTTATGCATCAGAAGGGAGAGAGAGAATACAACAAAAACATGACAACTATTTCATATCGAATTCTAAGATGGAAACATTTTGCCCTGATTTGTTAGTTTTCATTTTTCAGTTCTTCTGTTGTGACCACTAGAACTGGTTAGAGTTCCAGTCATACTACTATTTTGTATCACATTATTACTGCTTATTTCTAAGATAATTTTTAGTGCTCAACATGGACTTTTTTTTCCTTTTTTTGGATTTAAACACAACAGCAAAATCCTTTAGAACCATCCCTTTTTAGTTGTTTATCTGTTAGGGAGACTGGAGCTTTGAATCTTATTTTGTAGATTGGGTTGGAAAGGAGTTAACTTCTTGGGTTTAAATGCAATAATGAAGTCTATTTACACCACAAGTAGTCCATCATTCTAGATGTTTTTTTTTTAATTATCCTTTTCTTTTTTTTTTTGGCCAGTTTTCTTACATCTCTGCTTATCTTTGCATTTCAAATCCGCAGAGTCATGTATTGGCTATTGACAAACCCATCAATCTCAGAATTCCCAGGGCTCCCAAGACCATTAGTGATTTATTCTACATAAGTTTATTTTCAGGTTTTACTGAGAATTATTATCAATAGTGCTAGGAGATGCAAGACAATTCCATGAAAGAAGCATAAACACGATATATCAAAGATGGAGATAGCTACATCATATTATGAGACTGACTTGTACATGTTTCACAGGCCAAGGAATTTGTAATTTTCCATTTTCTTCTGCCAACATGAAATCTCAATGGTGGGATTATGACAGGGCCGTGGGGGGGAGGAAGTGGTGGAGCTTCTACTTTCAGAAGAATCCGAAACAGACAATGCAAAAGATAGGTGAGAAATATTACTGTCAGAGGCATGCAGCTGAAAAACAGAGGAAAGGTAGTAGGACTATATGTTTGATGTGAAACAGTATATACTGGGTGCAGTTTTGGGCTCCACAATAAAAGGATATTTAAATATTATGATGTGTCCAAAGGAGGGCAACAAGGATGATGAAAGGACTAGAAGACATGACTTGTAACAAGCAGCTGAGGTCCAGCTTAATGAAGAGATGACAGAGGTGGCCTCTTTGCTGTATAGAAATTCCTTCTAAGGTGGAATGGAAAGGGAGATACTGATCTCTGTCTGGCGTCCAGTGATAGTGCACAAGAGAATGTATTAAAGATGCATCAGGCAAAGTTTAGATTAGATATTACAAAAGGGTTCGTGACTAAAAGGGTGCTCAAGCACTGGAACAAGGTCCTCTGGGAAATGCCCATAGCCTCAAGCCTATGGATACTCAAGCAACATTTAGACAATACTCTTAGATATATGGCTTAATATGTTGCCCTGCATGGAGTCTGGAGTTGGACTCAATGATCCTCATGGGTCCCTTACAACTCCAGATATTCTAATTCTGTGAAGAGATTGCTGCTACTTTGGGCTTTATATGCAAAAAAAAAAAAAAGTACTATAGAGTTGATAGTCCATTTCTTGATGACTAGTCAAACTGCACAAACCAGACAAGGTCAGAAAGCAACAAAACAAACACTAGCCCAGAATGTGTTAAAAAAAAATAAAAAAACCCAAATTATATTCTAGTGTAAAATAGTGGTTCAGAGATTTTCTTAAGTGATTAAATAGCAAATCTCTAAAAAGCCTAGTTAAGCACTGTTAACAGCAGAAGTGCCTCAGCATGTTTGAAAGATGTCATCCTAAGTGATTAACAACACATGGTGGTGGTGGGTTTGTAGAGTTTTTTGCTTTGTTTATTTTGTTTGAGGTTTTTTTGTTCTGTTTTTTTTTAATCTTTTCTTACTGGTTTTGTTTGCCATTTCAGACCCAGCTCATTATTTCGAATTCCAGTTCATGGACAGGAAACCAATGACTAGGCTCAAGTAGGAAGTTTTCTGTCATTTGTCTTAAACACCAAGACTATAGAAAAATTACAGTGACATAAATGTGACATATGACACAAGTACAAGTGGGATCAAATTAAAAATATGATAAAAATATCTGGATATCTGGCAAAATGTCCTGAGACTGAGGGAAACAGGCCATCTAGACCCTTTGCATAAAATTAGACTCAAGAGGAACGTACAGATAGCAGAAAAGGTAAGAGATAAACCAACTGACTTTTTACATTCTCTTTTTTTCAAATTTCAGTATTTTAAACTCAGTATTTTACACAGGAACAAATTCTGAAAATTAGAGTTACAGTTATTTGACTGTACCATGTAGCTATTTAAATAAAATGCTTGAAGTGAAGCTAGTGTAAAGCCAGCCAGAGCCAGGATAGGATTCCTAGAGTTGTGAAGTCATAATGTTGTATTTTTCTCCCTTCGTGCCAAATTTTTATATTCATTATTTCAGCTAAGAAGAAATAAATCTCAAAGTTAACATTCTGGAGGCAAATTAAAGGATTTCCATTACCTTTAACAAACTTTTTAAGCTACTCAAGATTTCTTTCATTAAGTTCTCTTAAGAAGAAGAGACAGAAGACAAACAATGCAGTATAGCATGTGGGAAATGGATTTGTTCAGAATCTCTTGAAACAATTAATTCAAATTCTATTCATTTAAGAAAGATTTGTGGAAGGGATGCACAAACATATGCACATTTGCTGGAGAACTATTTAACACAGATACTTGTTTGTAAGTGTGTACAAATGAAGAACCTGGAAAAAGTTCCCAAAAACTTTTTTGCCACAGTTGGGAAAAAAAAAATAATTCTATGATTGCAATATGATTCAAAATCTTTTTTAATGCAATTGCTCATCATCCTTCCAAGGCATGGTTTGCAGTAAAAGATAAGCAATCAGTAACAGTACCTAACAACAACCTTCTGGAAGTCTTAACTTAAACATTCTCTGGTAGTTATGTTATAGTGCCAGAAATTGTAGCAGTCTGGCAAGAAAACCTAATTATTAGAGCAGTGCTGCAGTAGTTCATGGTGCTATAGTTTGATTTGGCCCACAACACAGTGTATGAAGGGAAGAATTCAAAATGCATCTGGGTATGAGTAAGCAGCAGCTTTGTTACTGCTTTAGATTTCAAATAGGTAGGTGTAAAACTTTATCTTGCTGCTCTGCTCTGGCAGGGGGGTTGGACTAGATGATCTCTCGAGGTCCCTTCCAGCCCCTAAGATTCTATGATTCTATGATTCTATGAAGTATTCTTGACTGACAGTATCATATAGAGGAATCTATATTTTAATGCCTTAACTTGAAAATATCCGTATTTTATTAATATTTTAAAATATAAGCATTCCTGATCTTTCAGGTCTTAAACATGTCACTAATGTACTTTTATACTTTTAGAATTTTTACTTAGACAAAACAACTCTGATTATTAATAGCATGGTCAACAACTCATGTTCACCAAGCTCCTACATTTATTGCTTTTCAGAGAATTTTAACTACAGATCACATGGTTTCTGCCTTATAATAGTTTCTGCATAATGCCCTTGTACTGCAGGGAATTTCATTAGCATGTGCCCTGATCTTGTCCTCCACACCCTCATTGCTTTAGACAAGCATGGATTTAATTGAGAGAAAACCAAGCTGTGACTGTGGCTCAGGTGGGAAGGCTGTTTCCCTCAGCAAATTAAATCCAATGTAATGATTGAGTTTTCTTTTCCTTACTGTCTGCTTATGAGAGATTTAATGCTGCATATTAATTATTATGTTGGGCTGTATTACTAAGTTGTTGTTTTCCCCATCATTTTGTGGGAGATTGATGCACAGATAAAATTGACTGTTTAATGTACTGTGAGTGTGATTAACACCTTGAGGATGGATCACAAGGTTATTATAAGTCACCATTTTTTATATTACTTGTACTTCAAACCATGAAACTCTGCTGATACTATGCTGTATTTGGCTGAGCCCTACAGCTCGCTCACCAGAGGTTTTCCTATAAATTATAACCCAATCTAGAGATCTGCAGTTAAATGGTAAGGACAAGGAAGTTCACTAACTAGCCTATCCCCATGGAGTTCTATCATTCAGAAAATAAGGCACCTTTGCCACCTACTGGGTCAGAAACCTGCAGTCTAAGGGACACAGTGTCAACTGTTGGCTGGAAAGAGAGGTGCCTACTCTGTCTTGTGTGCCCACTGAGTATCAAGCATTAACAAACAGCCAGCAACATTTTAAGTACTACAGCAAACATCATGTCTTTTGTGAAGAAGAGCAGTCCTACATAAACAGGTGAAACTAAAAAATATGGAGATCTAGAGAGACTGGGATGGGCAACTTGGAAAAGACCAAGTTTGAGTTGCTCCAGACACTCGTAAAGCCCCTCGTGCCTCGACCTTGGCTGCTCAGAGAATAATCCATACTGGGCAAAGACATGCTGTTACAGACAGAAGTTTAGATGTATCCAACTATTTTTAATGCATGTCTTCAATTTTTTGTTTTGTAAGGTCAATTTAAACTGAAACTTAAAAGGTTACATATTTCTGTGCCAGAAACCTGTATTAAAATATCAATCTTCCAGTGGAAACAGAAAGAAGCTAATAATGAAAAAGATGGCTCTAGAATACCAAATAAATATTATATCTCCTGAAGCCAACACTGAGAAGTAAATATAAACTGTATACTCAAGTGCCTGAATTGATAACTAATCTGATCATAACTAAAGAGACTGTTGCAAACTATGAAATTCCTTCCCCAGTACTATCTTCTAAGCTTCAACATGCCTCTCCATTTCACTTTTCCCATATTTATTGTGAACTTGCTATTTTTTTCAGTCCTTCAGAAAAAGTATTGATCACACAGTTTAGAAAAAAAAAAGGTCTTCTAGTGCCTGATTTTTCTATTCTAAAAAAAAAGTGTTTCTACACATCAAGTTACGCATTCCTAAAAAGCTTAGTAAGAGCTAGAGCTGACTGATCTCAATGAATAAAATAATGAATAGAACTGTTTTTTTTAAAAAAAAACAAACCACATACACCAAAAAAACACAAAGAAAAACACCTCCCAAAAAACCCATCTACCCCCTTCAAAAATACCAAACAAAGCAAACCAAAAACCCAACCCACCCCAACTAGGACTCCATTGGCCATGGGACAGCAGCAGCCATATAAATCTGATATTTATTCAAAAATTTACATAAATACACAAAACCATACACTACTACACATAACATGTATACAATATTCTTTTAATTCTCTTCATGCTTAAATTACTCCTGTGATCTCAAACTTCTTAGCACTTGAACCAGAAATAATAATAATATATAATATTAGTATAGTATTCTATACTATACTATAGTATATAGTATAGTATTCTATATAATAGAATATATAATATATAATAATAGAAATTGCACAGCAAGAGATCAGATGCTTCCTCTTAGAGATTTCTATTTCACTCAGTAGTCTGAAGAGACTATTCTTAGGTCATGAGCCTGGGCAGGTTTTTGAACACCCTGCTCTTCAGAAGATTTAGCCTTCTGGCTTTCCCTGTTCACTGCAAAAGTCATCTAGCTGCCAAGACTGTAAGATGGCACCTGAATCAATATCTGCTTTAAATATTTCTAGCAGGCACTCTGCTCTGGTTGACAACAATCTAGTATTTTTTTGGTATGTGTGCTGTTTTCAGACAGAATTTTCTTGCTATCAGATGCTTAATAGGGAAGTAATATTTATATAAGGTTAGTATGAGGTTTATTTTAAAGAACTTTTCCAAAACATTTTCATAACATCTAGAAATGAGTTAAGAACTCACTTTTTCTTTCCCTACTGTCAGTAAGAATTAACAGCTTTTCAAACAAGTTTTACTTATATATGTAATGTTTTACAAAAAATAAGAATATAGTCTTTTTAAGAAACAGAAGAATTATTACTAACAGCCCAGGAGAGATATCAGTCCTTGTTCAGGTTGGCAAAATGTAAAATTTAGGCTAAGGATCCAACCTGTTGTCTCTGCATATTGGAATAACACTTTCGTACTTATAAAAGGCAAAAGGGAAGTACCTAACAACTCCACATGCCATTAAGAAATGCAGGTTTACTCTTCATCTGGAAGAGGTGGGTTACAACCTAAGTTTGTGGAATTCCACCTGGATTATCACAGGATGATGAGGCCAGTGGCCATTCACTAACCCCAGGAACATATCCAGCATTAAAATTTTATTGTTGTTTTTATTCTTTTAAAAGATTTCCCTTATTAAAGGCACTTCTCATTTTTACTCTTACCTCCAAGGTAGCTGGAGAGCGTTAGGTCTTAATTTAGTAAAGCATTTAAACAGGTATATAAGTCCTAGCATATTCAGTGAGAATGCTTAAACACACTTAAAACTAACCATATACTTTCCTGTACCAGAATGTTTTCTTGCATTTGTTCTTCAGTGCTCTTTACAGACTGAGTCGATGTTTTACAATATTTTCAAGTAATTGTACAGCAGTTACCAATGCAGACTAGTTTAATTGGCCTGTTCTATGGTAAGAGCTAATGTGAGATGCATACATTTTTACATCTACATATATTTGCAATCTATTCTCCCTTTTTCTTGTCAATATTATTTCTGAGTAACATTTTTATGGCAGAGAATTGCTGAGCTACAGGAAAATAATGGGAATAAATAATGATTATAGAAGAACCATGGCTAACTAGCAAAAATGAGGCTACTATGAGCATGTGCAGTTCGAATATAGCTATTAGCACTACAAAAACATTTGTCAGTATTTGAAGTTTAGTGTGCTGCCATCCTGCACTGTCCAAGGAAAGCAAGCTGCTCTGGGGAGTCTGGGACCAGCCATTTATTTTAGGCCACAGTAAACCACCTTCATCAAAACCACACTTTCTGCAAAAGTATAGCATTAGTTCAAACTGTCAGAAGTATCCAAGTACCAGTCATTATTACATCTTTAAGAAGAAACTAAAGCAGAACAGTTTCAGATAATGCCACTAAACAGTAAGCCACACAGGATCTACATTTTTCTGGCTTACTGCATTTCACTGCCACTGAGAATTTAATATGTGCTACTTCATCCTTTTCTGGGAGCTGTAGGAACAGCTCAGACTCCCAGGCAGGTGGGATTTCTCCTCCTTTATTGTAAGCATGACTTTATCAGCCTGTTTAACTGTTGGTCTCAACCCACTGCTTATTGCTCAAATTTCTAAGTTTATAGAAACTCATGGATGCCGATTTAAAAAAAAATTGTTCCACAAAAGATTTAGATATCATGCCAGGGGCTTCAGAATAATCTTCTCATTTGAGTTAGTTGGTGAAAGGAGTGAAAATTTCTCTGTACTAACAGAAGAATTTAAATTATAGAGAATACAAGATTAGATTCACTGCCCAGTCCTTGATCCCTCTTCTTACATCCAGAATCACAATTAACCTGCAGCCTCTCTGATGTAGATGAGAGGTGGACAGCTCCACCAGGAAAGGATAGTGCTGGGACAGAAGCAGATGTCTCCTGTTTGACCAAGAGAGACATGATTCAGCACCTGTCCCCAGGCAGAAGCAACTCATTTGGCAAAGTGCTGCAGCAGAGCCTTGAACCTTCCCACCAGAGAGCAGCTCCTCTGCAATGCAGCTGCCCTCCAAGGCTGCAAACTGGTGCCAAACTGACTAAGGCCAAATTCATAGCTAAGATGCAGTTTGCATTTGTTTGATTTATTTTGTCCTCCATTACACTCTATTGCCTTTTTTTTTTTTTTTTTTAAAGACAGCAACCTATGATTTTAATAGAAGATGCCTTGTCAAATGCTGTATAATACTATGAATGCACCTACAGGATCTATTTTGCCTATTTTAAAGTGGTGCTATATAAACTTCTAAAACTTTAACTTGGCTATTTAAAAAAAAAATATTAAAAAAAATGCTTTTTTTGCTAAGTAGATTTCAGGTCAACTACTCAGCCTAGGTTCCTGAAATAACTAGGGAAACAGTGAATATACATTTATGAACATTTTCTACAAAGAAGTGGTTACACCCATACAGCCCTGTCTCCAACACTGAAGTGCCTAAATGAAAGATAAAAAAAGTTCTGGAGCCTTCATGATGCTGGAGCACTCAAGGAACCAGTTTGAGAGAGACCATTTCACAAGGCACTCAGTACTCATTAGCATGCTGCACAGAACTCCCCTGCATATGTGACAAGGATCCATATCTATAAAAAATTATGTTGCACAGTAAATCACTTGTGGAGATACACCCTGTCATTATTGGAGAATAGCTATAGTTCTTGTCTAGTTCACTGGAGGATGTCTCCTATGCAAATGCTGTTTTTGTGGTTGGTGAGCTTGAGTCTGAGAAATACTGAGTATTTTTCATTACTTGAGGCCGCTTCGCAGGAAGAGAATAACTGCGGATAATTTGCCCCTGCCTCTCCTTTTTTGCCAACAGTGAAAACAAATCAGGACACACTCGCCTCAAGCATTTGTCAGTGTTATCTGAAATTGTTATGCTGAAACTTACTTTGTTGCAAGATTTTTCTGTAGTAGCAGCAATAGCTGCTTTTTTTAATCAACTAAAGAATATTACAATGATGCTCCAAAAGTAATAGCAGATGTTTTTCCAACTGTAAACACTTCTTAAAAAAAAAAAAAAAAAGGGAATGCTACGGGATATAACAGTAAAAAAACAAAGTTTCCACGGTGTTATCCTTTGAAAAGATCAGCAACATTACTGCACAAAGAATAAAGCATTTAGTAACGTTTTGATGGCAGATATAAAAGTCATACGTAAAGGCAGTAACAGAGAAAACTTGCAAAGTGCATTTGAAATCAAACACCACAACAAGCAAAGAAAGCCTTGGGATTAGTTCCTCTCATTGCTAAGGCTGATTATAAATTAAGTCATGGGTTTGTTTCTTGCCTGTCAGAAACACTTTTGTTTCCATTTTGACTGGTGCTTTGGTTTCCTTCACATCTTGTTTTCTATTCTTGAAATGACACCACACGGACTTATTGCTTATTCTGTGCTGTCAGTAAAAGTCTGAATCCACACTGCACTCCAGGAGTTTTCTCTGCATTCTACAACTGCTGCTGGGTTATGTCAACATTAAACCTACAATATGATGCAAATCTCTTATCTTCGTGAAACAACAAATCCAAAATACCATTTTTGTTCTTTGTTCTTCACATTTTACTGCCTGAAAGCTAAAGTCTCTCCCTATTCTTCTTCTATAAAAACCACAAGAACAGGATTTTTGCAAGTACTACCTAGTAATAATAGCCTCTAAAAAAAAACACCCGTTCAAATAGTGACTTCCCTAGAAAGATTAGTACAAGACCTAGTAATGCAGAAGATGCAGACAAGAGCATAAAAATCCATGGGATTGTCTTGAAGAATTCATTGTTCAATCACTTACAGCAAAACTGAGGCATTCAAATATCAGAAGTTACTTTTTATAAAGTTTATAACTAACCTCTGTCTCTTATATTTTTGTGTGTAAAATAGAGTTAATGACACTGACCAGTGTTTGTAAAGGTCCTGAGATCTGAAAGAAATTCTCTCTCCAGGTGCCAGGCAGGACTAAATGACCAAGTCACACACATTTTAGTGCACATTCTTATTTAAAGAGAGGGATGGGACAGCACACTTATTCCACTGACAGTCTTCCCTCTTCAATAAGGAAGCATGGAAATGGGGAGCAACATTAATTTTATTCTCTACAACAAAAACTATTAACAAAACAGGAAAGACTATACATAACTTCCACACAACATGGGCTATGCATGGGATATATAGAATTTGATAGAGAAGAACAGTACCTATTACACAGAGATACATGTAATGAGTGGAAGAGTCTCAAAAAGAGCAGCCTTTGGATGTAATGGATGGAAAGTTATCGTGTCCTAATCTTTGAACCCTGAGCAACAAGAGGAATAAGCAATTATCTGACAGGCAGATGTCACTCTCAATACTCCTTCCACTTCTCCAGGTATTAAAAAGTTCACCATAAGACAAGTTTAGGATATTCCCTTAGGTTAATGAATATCCACAGATGTGATCAGTTTAATGTAATTCTGCACAGAGAGGAAGATATTCTCCATTAGGATAAAGCCAGTGAGGTCAAAGCTGTGCCAGAAGAGACCGACTTCCAATGTCTATCCTATTGCAAATCAGAGACAGTACAGCAGAAAGTTCTGCTTAATTACTCTACTGGTACATTCAGGCAAATTATTCAACAATGTAACAGAAACTGTGAAGTAATACACATCATATAAGCTGTATGTGCCAGTTCATATCTAAATTTTTTATCTGGATAATTTTAAGAATCTACAAATTAAACTAAAAGTTTTTAAGGTTACAGCTGAAGTCTTGAAAGAACATATCAGAAGTACATTAAGGTTTGCAATGAGTCAAAGCAGCGTTTTAGCAAAACCACAAATTATTTATAACCAGAGGTAAAACGTATCATTAATAATAACCACAGTTCCATACGAGTTGAAATCTTTCAGCCAGAGGATCACTGAGTATTTTATTGTCTGTATTCATGGTGCAAACCCACTGTGTGCATAAATGGGCTTTCATTCTGGAAAACAATGAAGAAATAATTTATTGCAGGGCTCATCCTCATTCTTGATTGTACCAATGACTTTGGTGCAAGACATCAGCTAAGCTATTAGCTTGCATGCATTCTCCCCAGTGCAGGCTTGTGCTCTTAGGAACTCCCCATGACATCCCAGAATTTTTTTTTGTTGTTACAAAGGAAGTAACAAAGTTAGTTAGTTAGTGACCTCACAGCCTGCTGAAGCTGAAAGGGAGTTTTTAGCAGAGCTCTTATCAAGATCACCAGGAAGTAAAGCCAAGGATTGGGGAATAGGGGCAGCTGGGGTAGGATGGGGAAGGAAGGACGGGGGAGGAATTAAAAGTGCTCTCAGACGCAATTATTTCTAACTTTCTTAAACTTGCCTCTCTAAAGTTAGACAAAGTGAAACGCACAGAATAATGACTGTAAAAGCTGCTGCACTGACAGGGATCAAAGTTTCTCCCAAAATTTAATCAACTGAATTATTATTTGCTGTGAAAAAGGTACATGCTTCAAACAAAACAAAGATGAGAAAAAACACCAAAGAGATTTGTACTAGTATATTAAGAGATCTTTTCTGCTAAAAACAGGTCTTTTATGCATATAACAACATACACAGCATAATTACAAAATGTAAAGCTGATTCTAAATGAATTCAACAAGGAATGCAAATCTTCAGAAAAAGGGCTCACTCCCAGGACTTCCAGATCAAAAAGATGCAGGACCATGCTTTCATTAGAGCTCAGGGGCTTATTTTCAAGGGCTCAGCATCCTCAGCTGGGCACAGACTTCCAATATGAAAAGGTCATATTTAGACACTTCCATGATGCACATAAGCAGCTCCCTCCTGTTGGCCTGGCACTGCCACAAAGATCAGGACTTTGCATACACACCACTGAGCTATTTGGTTGAATATGGTCACTTTGCTTTGGTGCCTAAACTAGGGACAAGCTCTTGAAGAAAATCTGGCTCATGCTGTTGGTAATGATTTTTCTTTCAGAAATCAGGTCCTCAGAGCCTTCTTCAGATTACTGACAAGAATATCCTTTCTCATCTAAATCCAGGCAAATAAACTGAGTGACCTGTTGTGCATAGTTACACGGAAGCTAAAAGCTCATTGCTCTATCCAAAGTGTGTACTGGCCAAGCACTCTAACTATAAATTAATACATTTTAGTTTTTCTTCTGTTTGTTTGGTAAATTCTCAGGTCTTCCATCCTTCTAGAAGAGTTTGTGGCATTACAGTATCACCTGACAGCCTTTACAAATGAGCTTTGTGATACTGTGTTACTGCATTATCACCACAACCAGAGACTACAACTGATATTGGGTCCTAACTTACTAACTGCAGCACAGAGTGTGGAAACAGGGTCACACAACAAATATTTATTACTAGGGTCCATAGCTAATGGCAGAAAAGTACAACAAAAGAACAGAGAAAAGGAAAATTTGATCTCTTTCAGTGGCCAGCTGGGGGGAGATGAGTATCCTAGCCTGGGAATCCTCACCAGTGCAGCAGGTTCCCTAACCCAAATACACCTCCCACAGTTTTCATCAGGACTTGATCAAACTCCCAACAGGTTGCTCCTGCTTACAATGCTGCCTGCACTGACTGGAGCATGCGATAATCAGGGGCAGCTGCAGCACACCAACTGGTTTGTCATCTTTACACGTGTCATGGGCCTCCTGCAGACAACCAAGTGCTACAGCCATACCGTCAGGAAAAAGGGGTGGGAGATGGGAGCAGTGAGAGGCAAGTTTCTTGCTGGTAGTGATCACTTCCCATGAGAACTGTCAGCCTACAGCATGGGGGGTGCACAGTCAGGAGAAAGGCAACACAAGAGCAAGGGGCAAGCAGCCTCTTGCTGCAGCAGTTCAGGGAGAAGTTGCAAAACTGCAGAGCCGAGAAAGGCTGCACGAGTGCATGGGCGACTGTGGCAGGACAAAAGCTATGGCACAGTATGGCACAGTCACTGTTTCATCACCCAGAGGCAGATAGCTCCTTCAAAGAGGCAAGGATCTTGTTAAGAATTAGACGAAACCAGGAAGGTACATCATCTTGCCCAAAATGTCACCACTGTTCAACCAAAAGAAAGGAAACTAAATCAACATTATCACAGCTAAGCATCATAGCCAAGACAGAGTACTTTCTTGTGCCTTTCAGGTCATTCCAATTGTGCCACTTATATAGCAGTGACTCTATACAAATATTTTCCACACTCTCACAATGTACCCACCCTGCCTGCACTCTAAAATTCACAGAAGCTGAGGGTGGAGGAAACAGAAGTGAGGAAGGAGCAAGTTCAGAAACATCTACGTACACTGTGGAAGAAGGAATGGACTGTCACGCTTATTGTTGTGCTTTGTACATGTTCTTTGACAAGTTTTAAGGCCTAAAAAGAGACCCTGAGAGCTATTGGTATATTTCAAGGTAATACAATTCATACACTTTTATCCCACAGCATCAGGGTGAGCATACACACTGAGTAGTTTCCAGATAGTAAGAGACATTATGTTTTCAACTACACAAAGTTATATTTTCTACTTAAAGATGCAAAAAAATACTGGAGGACAGAATTGCTGAATTCCTGGTTAGCCAATATAACAATGAGCACATTATCAAGTAGATATTCTAGCTGCTGAATACAAGGATCTCTCAAGAGCCACTATTTCATCAGGCCACTTCCTAACAGGTGCTGTAAAATACTATTCACCAAAACCCTCATATATAGGAAGCAGGCTATAAAAAAAGCAGTTAACAGTTACCAAATCTCACTGGGAAAAAGGTATTGTAAGCAACAATGCAGGGTGGGAGGTCTGCTCTCTAAACAGAAAAGTACTGTCCACACAAACAACTTTGTTGGATCTTCACAAAATCCCCAATGAAAGTTATTCATGGAAGCCCCACAGGAAAAATAAAAACCATACAGTAGGGAACAACTCAGTCAACAATTACACCGTTAGCAATACTAAAAGGTACCAGCACACAGTACTAAGGGAAATCCACTGCTTTTGTAACACGAAGGAGCACTTCTATGGTCCAAAGCACTGGAACAGGCTGCCCAGCAAAGTTGTGTAGTCCCCTTCTCTGGAGATATTAAAGACACATCTGATTTTTATGGAATTGTCTTGCCTTATGAGAAAGCCAGCTCATCAGATAGGGTAAAAAAAAAAAAAAGTCTCTACTCCCCAGCCTACACAGACAGCCCCCACTCCAAGGAGTTTAGAAGTTTTACTATGTTTGCACAGTACAACAGGGTACAAGTCAGTAACTGGTGCTCCTCAGCAATGCTGAAGAAGAAAAAAAAAAGAGTACATTTCTGTACTGTTACAGGATATGTCATGTACCTTCCTTACTCCTCCAGTCATCTTTCCCAAGGGAGTGGTAAAACTCTGAGATTAAAGAGTATTCACTCCCACTCTTCTGTTAAGGGTGCTTTAAGCTTTAAGTTTGTGACAGGCTGCTCCTGTTTCTCCTTCCCCACTGCTCCCTGTGTAGGTGTAAAAGGCTCTTGAAGATCCACACTCTCCTGGCTTACAAATCCACTCCCTCATGGGTGGATGGCACCCCAGGTGCCAGCCTTCTTCAAAGGCTCCTGAGTTTAGCCTGCTATACAGGATGGGCAAAGCCAACCTTCTTTTTCTCCAAGAAACAGCCAAGGGTTGGACCTTGAGCCTGTTGACTAGATCTAATCCTACAGGCGCAGAGACACTGGCTTTGACTCAGAGGCAGGGCATTCACAAGGCAGGGCAGTTGCTCCTTACCTCAGTAAGGAAGCTTTGGTTCAGGAACAGCTCACCTCCTGGGAATCTCCAAAACTCTTAACTATTTTTCTTGGTCAACTGCCCTTTTTTGCTCTCCCTGCCACGTGGTCACCCCATCACACCCATCTAGAAAATACAGTCAAGGCAGAGATAGCTCTACAAACCACCTTTGAGGGAAGTCACCCGGGCTGAAAGCATATCTGAACTGATCAGCCTGCATATTCAGCAACTTCTGTGGTTATGAGGCCTCCATGTTTCCTGGGATAGGATGAGGAGAAACCTCATTCTTCCTCGACGCAGCTCGTGGCCTGAGCCCACACGTCATGTCATGATCCCTGTGCAATCCCATAGCAACCTCTCCCCCTCAGCCAGCTCCCACCCTTCTCCTATACCTCTTGTACTCACTAAGGCCACAAAAACACTGAAGGTGAAAATTTCTTCCTCTTTTCAGCTCCAGGGAACATCATCTTCCTGCCCACACCGAGACAGAAGTGAGAGGAAAGGTGAGGGGAGGTGAGGAGAGGCGGCCCCAGCGCTGGGGAGGAGAAAGGAGCAGGACACAAAACGGCGGGAAGCAGCGTGGGGCCCCGGGTGCCCGCCAGAACCACATCTCAGCAGCACCACAGCACAGCCCAGGATAGCCAAGGACAAAAAAAACCAACAAACACATTTCAAACTCTGGCACAGACTCCTGCATGATTTTGTACAAAACACCCTTAATCTCTTTGCCTTCAGCTGTCTTCAGTAAAATAACGCAGGGCCAGGCTCTGGTGTCAGCCATGGGGGCTCAGTCAAGAGTGTCCCAAAACCAGGAGTTATACTGAGCTATAGCTCCCATATTAAGTTTCTCAATCTTCCTTCAAAGAGCCTGTCATGTTTTATTTGTGAAATAGTGAGGCAGGTGTAATAATAGGCCTGTTATACTAACAATAATGAAAACCCAGGCTTCCACTGCTGGTAAATCAGCCATGATCAGCATAAAAGACATTTTCTTTTTTTTCATCTTGGTGTAATGTTTTCAAATTACCTTAACATACTGACTGGCATGAAAGTTTTCTAAAAGTACCGTAACAGTTACCATAAAAATGCTAGAAGATATTACTCCTCTTTTTCATCTTTTTTTTCCCAAATAAGACAGGAAGCTGCACGCAGTAGTCTTACAGAAAAAGGACAAACAAACAACTGGAAATGGACAAAATATGCTAATATCTTAAAAAATTACTAAATCCTGCTTGCATTCCTGTAAAATGCTTATTTCTATTTAAGCCCAGGAGATCCCTGTTTATGACAAGAGAAAAACATTTCTATCTGTTGCCCCATACAATTGACTTCTACTACATACTTTCATACTACAATTGACTTCTGCAGTGCTCCCCTACAATTATCCTAGCACAACTGATTCTAGACACTGGCCCTTGAATTTTTTGCTCTGGTATCGAGAATCAAATGCAGCCCATATTACTCTTGAGAATAGTCACAAGTTAGAAAAGTGGGTACTTGAAATCAATGTTCAGTGCCTCTTCAATAATGCTGGTTATGAAGCTACATTGTGTTTGGTTCATAATGGATTGCTTCAACCCCCTTTCAGCACTGAGAAAAGTTCTTACAGAATGCAGCAAAGGAAGTGCATAGGATAGCTATGTGGCTGAAATAAATTGAAGAAAACATCCAGATGGACAAGATGAGATGGCAACAATTACACAGTGACCAGCAGTTTTGTGACAGATACCCAAACCAGAAAGAGATCTCTAGAGAACAGAAGGAACTTATGTTGACAATGCTTTTAAGAAAACATTTTAGAGGACACCCTTTGTTCTAGGACCAAAATATTTTCCAGGACCATTACATCTTCCAGGCTCCTCATCCCCTTCATTTTTAATTAGCTTTTTCCTTAGCTGTGCTTGGTTCCATTTCCTCTGTAATAGCTTGTTTTTCACTGCTGTCCTCATACCAGAAATGTCAGTAGGCAATCGCTGCTCTTGGAACAGGGACTTGGATTACAAAGATACAGAGAAGCAGATTTATGGGCCAGATTCTCTGGCAGTAAGCTGGTCTGAGTAAGGAGAGTCTAGTCAAAACTGATCAACAGACACTTGGCTGCACCTAGGTATCTACCTACAGGTAGAAACAGAGACAGTTGAGAGAAATAACACAGCAAATACTTGAATATGTATTGTTTTAAGAGTAAACATTTGTCCATGAGCAGAACTCCTTCTCCAGAATTACCTTATGTATGACAAATTTCCATGCTTTCTAGCCCCTGCTTACCCCAGGAGATACTGATATATGCAAAAATCATTATCAGTTTCTCAGGGCCTCAGTATTTTTTAATACTAACTATAGGTTCAATTTAATTCTACTTTTATCTGAACTAGTCTGCCCATATCTAAAGACTTGGTTATATTAAAAAAACAAACAAACAAACAAAAAAACCAACCCACCAACTTTCTAATTTTAGGAGAGAGATTGCAACTAATTCTTCTAATTTATACATGTTTTAAGGTCCCCACACTATAGGCTGTTCCTGTCTTCTACGGAAACTCTGTTTTACACTGCTTAATTATTACAGTCATCTTGTAAAATATTTGGCAGTAGTAACTTCCGCAGAATTATTATCTTGCAATTATGCATCTGAAGTTGTAATGACAGAAGACCAATTCAGTTGCTGCAAAATTAACAATGTCAGCATCAAAGGGCTGTCTCTCTGAGCCTGTTTACTCTTACCTACTGATCTTTTAGAATTCTTATCAAGACCATGATAAATTATTAAGATGTATGACAACAAAGATTCCTCCTTGAATGGTACTACAAAGACATTCTCCTAATGCTAAAATTCTGCTCATTACCAAAGAAACTGAAGGAGGTGGGAAGATGAAGGAGGGTTCCATGAAAGATTAATTTCAGGAACATGTGTACTTACGGTCCTCTAAGGAAAGAAGAGAGCAAATCCAGGGAGAATGATTAACCTAAGGCATTTCACCTCAATGCTATCCCCATCTTCCATTCACATTGTGGAAACTGCTGAAGGAAAAGATTATGGTCCAATAGTCTGTTGGCAAAGTACAGTCACTGTCATTTATTTTATCATCATAATAGTGCTTGGCAGGCTATCCTTCCCAGCAATACAACAAACATTTTAAATGCCTTTTTAGCTAAGCAGTTTAGAGAGCTGTTCAAAAATAAGCCACAAATATGCAGCTTCAACCCAAGAGTTAAAGCAACAGTAATTATTACTTAATTCCCACTAATTTGCAGCTCCTGTTGTGGCAGCACAGTGGCCAGCGGAGATTCGTTGCTTAGGCACATGTGACACAAAAGTGATCAGCTGCTTAGTTGTCAACTAAGATTATCAACAAATTTTCACTGAAGGGAAGCATTTACTTACTGTAATAGAGTCAAGAAGTTTTGGGGATGAGAAGACAGTGAATGATGATGAATAATATTTGACCAATAAAAAGATCTGCAGATTGCTAGTGAAAATTTCAGACCACTAGCACTAGGTTGTACTAGACTTGAATCAACAGCAAGCTTTCAGCCCAAAAAGTTTTCTTAACTCACTTTGGACTTAAAACTTCAATCTTCTTTTGGAATATTGTGCATACATGATCATTTTTCTACTTGTTGAAATCATACCTTTTTCAACAATGTTCTCAAATCACTTATATTGAGGAGATTTACCTTGCTGCTGACTGTAGGAAAGTGTTTTCATGGAGAGGCATCAAGGAAAGAGGAGACACTGAAGTGCTCAGTTACAAGAACTAGTACTTTGGAGTGGAAATTATTTTCTTTTCCTAGCACTGCACACAGATCTTGAACTAGTCACAGGTTCAGTCTTTCTGTTCCTCTGAATCTCAGTCTCTAGCATTTGATAAGCCTTCAAGTCCCTAAAAACAAGTATTTTCTCCAGATCAGGAGGTTACTATAATTAATCTGTAGCCTTTCTACTTCTTCAGGGGGGTAGGACTCAGCTATAAATGCATGTGACCCCCATAAGCTGCAAGAGGTCAAATCTACAGAGTTAGACACTATACGTAGTAGGTACTAAATTTATGTACAAGCCTAGACCAAACCACTCCCACAGCACACGTTCTCCAAATGACACTCTAATGCAGCAAAGGAGCTCTACTGATACCAGAAGCACACACTTTGCCCTTCAAAGCATGACTAAATGCACTCACTAGACATATAACAGTTATGAGAATTAATGTATTCTTTAGGATAAAGTATGTAAGATTAAAGAACTGGAACTCATTTCTAAATCAATCTAAACATTCACCGTTTATCCTTTTTGTTTTTCTTCTCTTGACATTAAATAAAATATGCATGATGTTCCCAGTCATCATGTGTTTGTGATTCTCCATTGTATTTTGCTCCATAAACTTTTAAATAAACCCCTTCCAAATATTTTCCTGTAAACCGAAATTATACAATACAGCACACTCCCTGTCACTCATCCTAGCAATGTATGATACCAGTTTAATCTATAATTGGTGACATAATTCTGATTGTATAGCATTTCTTCTCCTCTTTCCATATCACTATTTTTTCCTTTCAAAATATGTTAGGGAACTGCAAGCTATTTCAGGGTCAGAGAAAGAAGGCTGTACTACTTAAGTGGCTACATACCATACTTTTCTAAAATGATTTGATTTATTTTGCTGACATTAAGCACCTGTTCTGTGCTGCAGTTAAGTAACTCGCCTGAATGACAATCTGGTTATCAGAGTTAAAAACTGTCTAAATTTCACTCCTGCAAATTTCTGATCCTACCTCTAAAAGAGAAAGAGCTACAGGAATGACTGGACTTCTTGAGAACATGGCCCACAAGCCTGATTTTGCAGGGTGATGAGTCATTAATTCTGACTGAATTTAATGAGAGTTCAAGTTCTCAGCAGGTTTCAAGTTACAGCCCCCGAACTCAGAACTTTGGTGAGGTACTTTCGGAGTACATCCAACATGCAGAGCAGCCATAGAGAACAGGAAGATTTAAGAGTTTACTGAAGAATAGGTAAAAGGACAGGAAAAACGGGAGAAAAATAATTTGAACATAAATCTTTAAACATCAAAAAAACTAGACTAGCAGCCAATGCATATGATGAATAAATGAGCTATTTTTCTTACTCAAATAATTACAGCAGCATGCATTTGAGTGCCTGTTTGAAGAGATTAGACCACTGATAATAACAAAAGAGTCAGTAAACAACTAGTGTTTGTATATTAGTATTCTGCACCTATTATTACTTAACCCTTTAGAATAGCAATTAGTCTTCAGTTAAATTGACCCAATAAAGTTGGTAGAAAATTTAAAATGTCTTTTCCAAATGACAAAACTGAGGCATTTTATTGATCATAAAGGCTTTTAATGCAAACTGAGGACTGCTGAGGTAGCAGAACTGTCTACAATAGGTTACAGTGCACAGCAATAAAGTTCCCACCTCCTATCAAGCCTTCAGTGTGCTGTTCACTATGCAGTCTTTATCTTCACATGCTGACACATGTAATCTAACATTCTCACTTTGCCACAGTAGGAGCAATTGCTTGACAATTTGATTACGGTTTCCTGTCAGCTCATACACAGAATATTCTTTGAGCTTTCAATAATTGCAAAATATTTTGATTTTACAATGATAATAATCTTCTGGGGAGAACATCATTTAAAATATTGATTTCTGATAGCAAATGTACTCCAGATCTGCATGCAGAAACTGTCTGAACATCTAGAAGCTGATATGCTGCACATGAGAGGCAGAAATGACAGTAATGTGCAAATAACAGAGGGAGAGGGTTGGTGAATGAAGGCAGTTACTGATCAGTTACTATCTGACAGATGCTCTGCACCTTGTGTGCAATGAGTGGATGGTCACTAGACCTAGGCATCCTCCCCATAAAATTCCAGACAACAGGCTGAGCATAGAGGCCAAATCCTGAAAGGACCTTTATCTCTAAAAACGTCTTTGGTAAATCCCAGGTTTAGATTCATGGGCATAGGGAATTGTGGAAAACATGGCTGGTTGATGCCTTTTTGGTTACATCAGTGAGACAATCGAGCACGCCACAGCAACTGCTGTCAGTCAGGCTCATTTTGTTTGTTTTTCAGGACAATATGTTACATAGTTCTTCATATGTGGTGGGGTTTCAGCCAAAGAGCTATTGCCTGAATTAGAGGTTGGGACAAAAATTGACCTGATGCCACCTTTGCATTCCCTCTAGCATAGTATTAAATTGCTCCCCTCGTAGTTTGTTCCATTTTACATTAAATGTCAAAACCCCTAGTGATTCAAGGTGATACCTGACACCATGCAGCAAGTCTCAATCTAACTCTTTGGTTCCGGCCATGTCCGAGAAGCTTAATGTTCACACAGATCTCTTGGAATGAGCGAGGGATGCCAGGCAGGATACCTGTGCTAGCAAAGCAGATAGAGCAGCTGCAACACATTTGGTGAACTAAGCCCATACGGTTATGTTTGTTGCCTTCAAATAAAATTTCAACAAAAGAACACAAGTTTCACTGAATGTCAAGTAATAACTACAGCCTGAGGAAAAGTTTAGAAACCAGTTTCTTTCACCATATAGTGTGGTCTCCAATCCCAAATCAAAGTAAATGGAAGACAGACATTTAAATAGTTTTACCTATGTAGCTGTTGGGCATTTTTGAAAATATTACCCTAAAAGCCAAATTGCCTTGTCACAACAGAGTCAAAGTAGACTTTTTACTTGCTTAAAATGTAGAGGTTTGGGTTGGTTTTTTTTTGTTTAAATTGCTATTTTCATCAAGACATCAAAATACATTTTCTTTTCATTCTTCTTCTTGTCATTGCCCCCAAGGTATGACAGCTACATGAAAGAGAGCAAGAGAGTAACTACAAAGGGAGTGATGCAACACAAGGCAGTCTTGGATGTCTAGAATAAAACTGAAAAGCAAAGACATTAAAATGGAAGAGATATCACTGAAAATAATCCTATTACAGAAACAGTGTGACTAAGAACAATTTATATGCACCCAGGAACATATGTGCACCCCAGAACATAATCACGTCACCTGGAATTCAGCCACTCTGTATTATAATATTGACACATACAAGCTGTTAGCTATCAATCAAAAAGCTTTCAACTAATTACTTAAACTTATAAACAATTTTATGAATTTACACTAAATTATCAAATCACCATCATATCTTATCAGTAGGTATTTTGTTAATAACTTGCATTCTGCTGAATGTTAGAGACAAACTAGGTGTGTCATGAGAGGCAAATATGTCAAACTAGACAGCCAGTACCATGAAAATCTTTGTAATTCTGAAGAGGTGTGACATGCTGCAAGATGGAGAAGCCTCAGCAGAGCCTGGAAGTCATGTGGACCTCAGAAGACTTAGCATTTAGCTCCTTTACATCTAAGGGGATCACAAGAAATTTCCAGATACAAAACATCCAAAGGAAATTCATCATCTTCACTTGCACTACTGTAAACCACAATTGTTAAACAGGAGAAAGAGCTTAGGAAATAGCCTCCTTTATATTACACTAGATAGCTTCTCTCTTCCACCAAAGATGGAAAAGGACAAAAAGCTTCTCTCAGCTTTGTTGGATGTGACTAACCTACTGCATTATCGTTTAAAGAGGAACAATTTAGCTGTAGCTAGGTGATGCTGATATTGTGCTTTAGCCAGTCTTGCCAAGAGTATTAAAATACCATTATGCTTCAAGACAGATTTTTGGGTAATACAAAATAAATGTGACAGCTGTATGAGAAAGGAGTACAAACTACTAAAGCAGAGTACCTCAACAGTGTAGTTTCAGGTTAGATTAATTGCAATTGTTTTTTAAAATGTTATGCACACATTTCATTAAGTAATGCTTACATATACCAATGGATTGTAAGACTGAAAGCAATACCCAGCAAAATGTAGCTCAGCTTTTTGAATATGAAACTTTCCATCTTTAAAATGACTCAAAATGTAAACTGAAGTGCTCTTTTCTGAGTGGTGTCTATCCGACTGAAGGGGCTTCCTTTCTGTTTGTTATAACTCAAATTCTTGGTGAACAATATAGCATTTCTCACCAAACTGCTCTTTTCAGAACAAACAAAATGTCTGAAGCTCCATTGCCCAGCATTGCAGGTATGAGGCTGTGAAAAAACAATTCTGGAGTATTTTGTCTTCCACAAATTTGTTTTCAGTAGTACACTGATACCCCTCCCAGAAATTGCACAGAAGCCATGAACTGAGTGTCAAAGCCACATTGTTTGGTCCTTTGAAGTCAGAGCTAATAAGCATTAAGAATATATAGAAGCTACCAAAAAGAACTACCTCTCATCTCTGTGGTTGAATACACAAAGCACATAATTTGTTTTATAAATTAAGAAAATATGTTTTTATAATTGCAGTAGGAGTAGAAAATAGATGCCTATTTATTTATACTAATAATTAAAAATAAATGTCAGGCCTACCACATCTCTGATAATTTAAGTCACTTTAATGATACATGAAATATAAAAAACTTCACTAAAGGTCTCTAAAGAGAAAAGGGCAACACCACTAAATAAAGAAGGATTATCATGCTGGGGCAAACTTGAAAGTAGATGGCATTCATACAAAATAAAATTTACTTTGACAATAATATCCTGTATGTCCCCTGCTATTATTGAAGATATATGTGTTTGAATAACAGCTTTTTTCTTTGAGAAGCCACCTGTTCATTCTCATTGGTCTGCAGTTAAGTCATACAGTCCCATGTTAATGGGTTCACCATTTTTTACATAAGAGAAATTATTATGAGGTCATCAATTTGTTACTTAGAGCCCTGCTGCAGGGTCAAGTAACTGAAGATAGTGTCTTGAGAAACTGAACTGCAGTGTGCCTTGATAAAAATAATTTGTTTCAGAATTTTGGGATAAGTTTATTTTAAGTGCTGAGCAAAAAAAAAGTGAGGAAAGACACAATCAGTTCCCTCAAAGGTGCATGGTTTTATGTGGAAGCTACAGAGACTCATTGAAAATGTGTATTTCAGTCTCTGCATCAATGCTTGTAAATACATCGTTTACTTTTAAATCACAAGCAACACACTTTCTCCTACCTCTTTATTCAGTGGTCAAGTGTGATTACAAATGTCCTTATAAGCTTCTAATTTCAGTAAGTTTGAGGAAATATTTGACACTCAGAACTCACTATACATCAGAGTTTTTTTCCTTTCCAAAAAGGTCTGTCTCTTTTTGGTGATCATTATGTAACTCATGGTCATGTCAACACTATTAACAAGTACAGTTCTGCCTAAAAAACTCAGTGTAAGCAGGCAGAGGGAAGGATATGACCTTCTCCTGACTGCTGTGCAAGGAGGACAGACCCTGGGAGCAAGGGAGAGAATTGATCCTCCTCAGAAGGGTCAGCCCAAGGTACTTTCAGGTATGATATGAGTGAGAGCAGGTCACATTGTGCTGCTGGTATTTTCATCTCAGATTTACACAGAGTTGTGATACCCTAAACAGCAGAGAAGACAGTGCTAATCAGTATGCTCCTGCCTCAAACTGCCCTCAGAGGAAAGCCTCAAATTCAGAAGCATCCCTCTTTCTCTTGGCCTGCACAGACCAAGGTCAGATGCATCACCACCTCCTTGCCCCCTCCCAGGAAAACCAGCCTGCTCTTACAGCTCCCAGCTCCATAGCCCCCTGGTAGCACCAGTTTCTGGCCTTTACTTGTGCTCTGCATTCATTTCCATGCACCCTGTTTTCAGACTAAATCCTGTGAGTGCAGTCTTCTGGAATAAGTTTGTCTCTATTATTTTTCCCCCATCACCATGCTCATTTACAAACCATGGAGATCAAGAGCCCTTTTTGGGAAGTACTCTTTCAGCAATTGCATTGGCTCATGGTATGCATATGTAAAAAAACTAGGAGAAGCAGAAACACTTCTCTCTTTATTTTAATGTTGTTGTTATTCTCTGCATACCTTTTATAAATTGCTTCCCTCTACTGGCAATCGTTTATGTCAAAAAAAAAAAAAAAGCATCTCAAACTATAGCAATGTTGACTTTTTTGCTTTACCAGTGTGCTCTCATACTTATGTTCTCACAAGGTAAAATTAGTATAAGTGGCAGCATGTTTCCACAAGGCACAGCAATGAAGCTGTCGTATCAGGAAAGCTGGTTTGTCTCACTAAAAAAAATTACAGAGAATACAAGCCACAGAAGGCTTTTGCTGAGAAACCATCTGCTTTAACTATCAGATCATTTCCTGCTCACTAGCTTATGCTATTGCAGGAGTAAGGACTACAAAGAATTTCACCCCTGTCAAGCCATCTCCTTGGCACAAGAGCCTGACCTCATGGCAGCTAACTTATTACTCTCCTCTCTATGTTTTACAAAACTATCTTAAAGTCCAAAAAGTGTCAGAGAAGTGGTAAGGAGAAATCTTCTTGGCAGCGAGAGTAAGAGTGAGTAGTACAGAAGGGTAGGGACCAAGCTTCATCACTTGATGATAAAGCCATCTCCGCCGTCAGGAGTCCAGAATTTCTCAGAACTTCTCCAGCTGAAGACAGTCAATATACAAGAGGTTACTAAGCCACCATTCACACAAAGTGAATAAGCAAGGCAGACAAGCAAGCAATATCAGCAGCTGCTCTTTAGTTCACCTACACTTTCTACCCTTTCCCTGGTGCTGAGCATCACCCTACCACCTCCAAGCTCTGCTGTTATAACTCTTGTCCTGTACACAATTCCCATGGAGAATGTACAGTCCCATAGGGACTGTCCTCCGCTAGCCTCCTGCAGTGGTCAGCATTTCATTTATGCTTTATTTCTCAACAGCTTCAAATTGGCTTTTTCTTTTCCTTAAATCCCAAGCCAAGTTCATGCCATTCTATTCAGTTGGTGTCTGTTCATTATTGGTGTCTGTTCTATGTGAATAGATGAGTTGGTGACCACTTTCCAGTACTGCAGCTATAATCCATTATCCCAGTTGGCATTTGTGCTTGTCTCACCAGTCTGAGCATTTCATCTAGAGCTCAGTGAGTGCCAGGCCTCAGGGGCTGCTCTGCAAGGTTGTTGTAGCAATAAGGAAGAGCTCAACCAAACTATGCTTGCTTTCTGAATGAAGCATCTGCATCTACCATACAAACTTCAAGTTACAAGGAGATACAAAGAGATACCTAATCACCTATTGACCATCTCATCTGCAGAAACCCCTGGTGTAAAGCCAGTTACACCAGCAATCTTAGACGCTTATCAAAAGAGACAATATTGCTCACTGAAGCTGCTCTTAGTTGTGAAAACATGCAGGCCACAGCTGTATTTAAAATAATGACATGCTGGGAGGGTACTGGTACTTCCCTGCTGGTGACAGGTTCCTTATGCAAAGAGCTAAGCCTATCCCACCCTGCCATGCTGTCACTTCCACTAGTGGTGGTATCAGCCCTCCTGCTGTCAGATTCCTCCTTCCCATACTGGGTGCACAGAAAGGGCTTTCAGGCTGTTTCCATTAAATGCAAAAGTTGAGGAGTAACTCAAACTATAAGTCTCTATTCTGCATCACCTTTGCCTGTAATAGAGAAGTCCACGTCTCTCAGGGTAAACAAAGGGAAATGCACACAGTGAAAAAAATTAAACCTGTTGAGTCATTAGATGACTCATAATTATGTGCATAAATGTTCAGATTTTAATGGTAAAAGGTGTGGCTGTTAGTAATTAATATTACATGTTGCCAGTAAAGATTAAGCTTAGTTATCAGAACATTGGCTGACCTTTTGAAACGCCAGATCATTGCAAATGAGATACTTTTTTCATTACATAGTTCAGTGTTCACACACAGCATCTTGTTTCTGATTAATACAGCCAGCAGAAGGGGTATTTCTCACAGCAATTTCCCTA
>NW_009970724.1:12538840-12541670 GCF_000747805.2 Chaetura pelagica
AAGCCTGGAGTGGAGAAGAAAGAATTTAAATGACTAGCTGCTGACAAGTTGGTTTATACAATAATTACTATCATAAATTATTCTTACCTGAATATTCTCCACTGTATTCCCGTTGTGAAAGGGTGAGGGGTTTTATTTTTTGGACTGAACATTTGAACTACTTAATTTTCATTTACATACCAGGCAGTGTATTACCTGGTCTAGTTCTGGTCTAGTTTCCATAAGAACTTCTTGTGAATTAGGGAAAATTCTGAATACCTGTTCCCCAAGGGGCAATCTTTGGCAGCTAAGTACACAACCCACATCAGCAGATCATGTACTGGATGATGTCTGGGGCAAAACAGAAGAAAGCCTCTGCTACATACTGCTGCTAATGCTAAAAGGAGCCACCATGTTATTATCTTGCTGTTTGTATCCATTTCCAGCAGAAAGCAGTAGACCCATTTTAAGTAATGTTTCATTCAGTTCAGGTGCTGGCGGGTGAATGGCCATATCCTTCCTTCCTTATCTTCAGTGATGTGATCTGCCCTGGAGCCCATCAGACATAAGGGAGGGACATCTGCTGACAGCCTCAACAGCACATATCAACCCTTCATGGCCTCTGTGGCAATGACTGGAGAAGGTATGGACTTTCCCTCTTCTATGCAGCTCATGGTATCAGCACACAGTGAAGGAGCACCAGTTCAGAAGAGGACAAGGGCAGCAGGCCAGGAAAAGCCATTAAAAGCCACAGGTGCCTCTACCTGCACTAATACCTGGAACCAACCCAGCCCCACTCTGTATACATAGCAGAGATGGAGCAGAGCTCAGCCCACGAAGCACTGTAGTTCTGCTGTGTATGTCTGGGGACAGACAAGCCAAGAGCAGGGAAAGTAAGAGCAGGTTCTGCTTCCCCAGCTGTCCTCATGTCTCACCATTACTTCCAAATCAAGCCCATCCAGACCCGCTAGGTCTGGATGGCCTGCTATTGCCTGCTTTTCCACAGCACTGTCACCGAGTTCTCTTCAGTTCAAGTTTATGGTGATATGCAAAGTACTTGCAATGATGTGGGCTATGAAAAGCCACCAATTTGCATTGTGCGTTCAAACCCAACAGCTATGCTTGGATAACCTGGCTGCTTAAGTCTCCCTCCCACCCCATTTTGCTGCAGCATTAGATCATCCTCAAGCAGGAGAAAACAGGATTCATTTCACGAAAACACAAGTGAAAGTGAGTTTTCTTTTACATACCAGAACAAAATTTTGAAGTGAAAGAGGAGAAAATGGTATTAAACACACTCAACTATATTTGCTAAATTACTAATCTAACAAAAGCTAAGCAAAGAACACACATTCTAGAAATACTGCATTTTTTATTAATTAGTTGAAAAGAAAAAAACCTTCTGGTAGTTTGTTTTAAGACTCATTATTGCTTAGAAATGAGGATTTCTAAATAAGAAAGATAGATTGTTTTATAATTAGCATAACTTGTAATTCATCATGTATGTGAACTAACAGGTATATTAATATCACTATTTCCACAAATACTCCTTGTAAAAGGCCACCCATCGTACATTGTACAAATGAATGATGCTGGGGTCTATGACACACAAAATAGTCACCCATGAGGTTCAGAATATTTAGAGTTTATATTGGGGGTGCAACCATTCCTCATCACATGATAGCTTTGAAAGCCAATCATCCTTCCTAACGACCTGCTTCAGAAATACAGCCCCAAAAGAAAACTTCCTGTATCTTTGGGTCTCTGAAAAAGGCCATGTTTTCACTAGCTAACAGGCACTGCACAGCACTCATCACCAGCCTCCAGTCTGGCCCAGGTGCCCAGGCTGGGCCAGAGGTTTGCCTGTTTCTCTTATCAGCTGTAATCTCTCCAGAGAATTTACCTGGGGAGGCAGGCAAGGTCTTTCCCAGGTGGTAAGGCAATACTCATCAGGATATACAGCTAGCCTGAGAGTTGTCATTCTATTACAGAATTTCTAGATAAAGGAAGCATTAAACCAAACAGAAAGCCATCTACCCTACAGGCTTTCCAGCAATACCTCTGACTCCTACCATAAAACCACAGCTATGAGCTAGGTTTATACGTCTGTCCTATCCCTGGTTTAGGAAGAGATCTACAGTTTCTCGGTTATCCTCCTACCCAATATTGATGCTAAAAGGAATTTAAAGAAAAAAAAAAACAAAAAACTTCTATTCTTTCCCAATATAAAAACCATCTTCCAGAGTCCACCAGTCCTTGAACACAGTCTGTTTCAATTTGTTTTTGTAGAGTTTGGAAGAAAGCATTGAAGAAGCTTATTTAGTTTAGATATTTACCTACCATCATCCAAGTCCCTCTGGGAGAGATACCACAAGTTGGTCCTACTTTGATGAATAGCAATGTAGTGTTTGCAGCATTACTTACAGAAACCATATTAAAGGCATAGTGTGCCCTACAACACTCTTAGGAACCATTATCTGGTAATGGCTATCAGTTACTAGATGTCAGCCAGCAAAAATGCATACATAGCATTACATGCCTTGGTAAAGAATTAAAGAATTAGGCATCTATTTGTACATGAAAATACCTAGACAAAAGATCACCTGATTGACCTGTAAAATTCTGCTTGCAGCAGAAGTTTTGTTTGTTTGTTTTTTTTTTTGCTTCTTCACTTTTCCTTCTGTTATTAGCACATCCTTTTTCAGCTCAAAAGCATAAGTAGGATTTTTTTGATAGAGAGACAGCTACTGCTGGCAACACAGACATCTGGCATGCTTCATACACAGCTGACTCCCAGCAGACAGGCCAAGTCCAACATAAGTCCAACTCCACATAACTTGGGAAAAGCAGG
>NW_009970724.1:12541699-12577861 GCF_000747805.2 Chaetura pelagica
GTGCCTGGTTGCCAGTGCCCACATTACTACATGACTATTCCACCCAACTACCAGGCAGCAACTAGAGCTGATGCCACAATTCAGGTGATAAGTTGCATTACCTCTGATGCAAAGTCAGGTCTGTCCTTCAATACTGTTACTGCACTGATTTGTACCTGTCAGAGCTGGGTATTGCTTTCACTACCACAAAAACATTTTAGATCAATTATTAAAAACTTTGCTGCATCTACTGTATTAAATAACATGTGCTTTTCCCTGACCAATGCCTCCATAGTGTATGCAAGAGTATTTGTTCATCTAAAACACGAAATAAGACAAATCCTAGCTGAAGACCAAACTCCTCATTATTTAATGAAGAGAGGGAAGAGGCAAGCTGACATTAACTTTTAAAATTAATACCAGTTTTGAAGTGCCACTTAGCAAGATATAGCTTTCCTCCTAATTTATTATCAAGTCTTGTCTTCCATAATTCTTATGTCTGTAAGGGTATAAGCTTGGACACCTCCAAGAAACTATCTGTTCAGTCATTTCTTTTTTGACCTTTATGGGCATAGCTACATAAAGGATATAATAGTCTTTATTTTAAAAGCTTTTTCTCATTAGTGTCTGCTCTCAGTTCCATAAATCACTGAGATGTACATGTGCTTGTGCTCTGCCACACAACTCCAAATTCAAAAGCAGATAAATGAAGCTGTTATCAACCAACACAATTTGACATTTTAACCCATACATTTTGAGAACTTTGTAATTACATATTTACGATGATTTCTGATTAAACCAAAATTGCTTTCAATGGCTCATAATAAATCACACCACAGAATTATTCACATTGTTTCCAAGTGCAGTGAAATGATTTGTTTGCCACATTTGTGACTGAAGTCTATTTTCCATTAAGAAAATACTAAATTAAAATAAATTACTTCTAGATACTTTGGTAACTCCAGATATTTCCATGACTTGTTCTGCCTTATCTCACCCTCCAAGGGAGGATTTCTACATTTTGTTTAGGTAAAAAAAGACCTAGCAGCAGGTACGTGTGCAACATTGCCTGACAGTGAAGGCAACTGTACCTGCTGCTTCATACCAGAGCAAGATTAGAGTTTGTGTTAAATTTTCACTCTTATGAAAGAATTACAACAAAAATTCAGATGTGATCCTGCCAAAGAGTATAGATTCTCCACAGCCAAATACTTTAATGAGAAAAAAAGTAACTAGTAACCAATTATCTTCATTTGTCCACCTCGTAAGAGATGAGCTTTAGACTTTTCTCACTGTCTCAAGCCATACAGCTCTTATTCCCATCCCCATTTCCAATAATGACTTCAACAAAGCTGCAGCCAACTCCTAGAAATACCTAGACATGAAGAAATACTGTTTGAATTAGAGAAATTTTAATGTAAAATCCAGAAATAATCGTGACAATATAGAAAAAACCTTTTAAAGTGATCTAAAAGACATCTCATTTGATCCTTTTATCACTGGGAATATGCAAATACCTGTGTTAAATATAGTTACAATCAATTCTGCTCTCACAGGACTGTATCCTTATATTTCATGGCAATGAAAAATATGGCTATTGCTAGCTAAAGAATAGGAATTAGTGGTTCATGGGAAAAAAGTCAACATTTCTTTAGTGCTCTTTATACTTGCAACAGCACTTGATTTCTCCAGAGAGGGTGTTGTAGCTGTATCTCAGTACTTGGGAATATAATGCCACTCAACTGTTGTGCAATTCTTCAAGACACAATCTGTAATTCTTATTTACCAATTTACATGAGATTGCAATATGAGCAATAGAGGTAAATAAAGGATAAAATGCTGTGTTTGCTCAGCAATAATTATGCTTTAAAAGCACTCTTCAGGCAAAATATTTGGGATTTTACTATCCCTGTGACAGCATAAAACTCACTTTGGGAGATAGGACAGCTGGGAAACAGCTACTGTAATTCTTTTCAAGTAACACAGAAAGGCACATGCACAATACAGAAAACATTTGGCTTACAGAGGCTATTAGACACAAAACTACTAGCAGTCCACTGCACAATGGGAGCAGCAACAACAAGGCTGAACTACAGCATCCTGACTTGTTGGAGTAGGAGATTTTTCAGTGTTTATTAGCATTTCACAAATGCTGATGTTCACATAACTACTACAAGAGAAACTGTTGCCTTCCTATATCATAGGCTACATCCTTCAGCCAGCTACAACAGCTAAGCTCCCTTCCACTCCTGAGTTTATGGGTCAATATCTGGGGCAGAAGGGAAGCTATCAAGAATTCAAATTCAATTCCTCAAGCAAAACCATGCTAAATTCCCTGAAGGTCAGGTTTCTCACTGCTCTCTCCTGGCAAGTTGTCATCAGAAAACACAAAGCCACCAGCCAAAGCCAAAAAGAAAGCAGTGGCATGTGTCTGCCTTGAAACTTCACAGGGCAGCTACACCTCAGTAACTACATTGAAGGACAAATTCCCAGAATTAGGTTTCTAAACTGGTCATGCAAAACAGATACTTTGAAATCCTGGAGAACAGGATTTTTAAACTCTGCTGCCATCTCAACTGTTGGTTTCATGACTTTATAGAGGAATCACACCACAAAGGAATTTTAATTAGACACTTCTGCTTTACTCCATAACCTATCTTCTTGAATGGCAGGAAACAATCAATGCCTTGATGAATATACTGTCAATCAAAGCATATCCCTACATTTGCCCCCCCTGAGCTTCCTCAGCCAGAAGAGCACTGTGAAAGAATATTCTTGTTATTAACCCATCTGCACTGCAGTGTCAGGAATGGGATGATTAAACCATTCTCCATCATCCCTTAGCACCACTGATCAAGTTGATTCTCAAAACAGTAATCTTTTGTCTTAGTCCCTCACTTTGACACTTAAGACAACCTGAGTAAAACATTTTTCAGATTATTCTTTTTCTGTTGAGCCATTTCTAGCATGATAAGTGCTAATTATACTGATCCATTTTGCAATAGAAAATATTCAATTAAGCTGCACACAACATTCATGGTGATTACTGGAGACCAAATTGAAGGGCAACCAGAAGTGACTTATGTCTCAAGTGCTCAAGTCTGGTGACCTCTTCATTCCTTGTCAGGAGACAAGAGCAAACACAACAGAGCAAACACAACAGCCATATACCTACTACTTTTTTTTTTTTTTCTTTTTTTTTTTTTCCTGTGGTAAGCAGTGAGAATAGCACTGACAAGTTGATGCATGATTTTCTTGGCACCCATGGCTCACAAAACCTTGAGTTTGTAATCAAACTGCAGCAAATAGCTGTAGTTTGATTAGCCATCACCACAGCTCAAAGGGAGGAATGAGCAGTGTGCAACTGTTATTCCCAGGATGTGTTCTCTGGTGCTGGAAAACCTTCTGACTGAAACACACTGATTTACAGTTGTTGGACTCAGAGTAGGACAGAAGGCACACGTGTAAGCAAGACATCAGAGAACTACTTTCAGAGCATGAATGGCTGGCCTCCATTTTCATATGAAAAGTCACTAAGCGCAAGACATTCTTCATGTAAGACCTTTGACTGAAATACCTCTACCATTTATAACAAGATTTCTAACTTGAAAATTATTCCCTGCACTCCCCTCACAGTCTTCATTAAGGGGGAGATGGGGAAGAATTAACATCCTGATGAGAAGAACCTTATGTTAATGGATTGACAGAGACAATTTTGTGGATGAAGATACAATTGAACTTATTCATTTTTAATCATAATATATTAACCTGTGGTAGAGAAGGTCAAAGTAAAAAATGCATTTAGGGAAGTCTTTAAATCAGAGCAGACAAACAGCCCCACTACCGGCCATTACTATCACCAGATTGTTAAAATGCTTAGAATAAAGCACAAGCTTAACACACTGTTGGGTTGTGGCCTTAACATTGGCAGAAAAGCAGGAAATGCAAAATATTTAACTCATGTCTTGCAAATTTATTATATCATTACAGAATTCTGAACTGTTTAGAAAAAAAGTTCCTATGTTCCTCTAGAGTGAATTTGGTGGGTTTAAATTTAGGGATTGCACTTGCAGTGAGTGACATTTGAGTAGGACGGTCAGACAGTGTCGTTTACAGGAACACATGCCAGCCCGAACGGCTGCTATTGCATCCCAGCAGGTTATGTAGAACAAGGATTTTGACCCAGTTCCGGTATGATTGTTATTCTAATGAATTTACCTTTTTTGTCTTTTTATGTTAAATAGGAAGCTCTGTTCTAGGCATGCTGCAAGGGACCCTTCTGATGAAGCGGATATATTCACCAGTATCTGGTACACATTAAACCCTGCAAATGCCATTATAGCAACAAAACAGTGTCCCTGCAGACAGAAGCCGTCTCTTGGGAGTGGAAAGCAGGAGAGAGAATAGGTTAATTCGGCCCAGTTTTCCTAAGAGGCTGTTACTTATGCTGCTAGAAGTCTAGCACACTGTGCTGTGCAGAGCATGCAGACTGGAAACCAGCAGATAAACAAATAAGTGAGCCTGTTCACAATGCAACTACTTGACTGTCAAAGGATTACCTCAAAAGCCCTATTACACAGGGCCCAAGCAACAGGTGGTTTTGTGGCGCTTCAGGATTACTCACTTCATCGTCTTAAAGAATGAAATAAAACAGCAATAGAGGGCTTTTACAGAGAAAGATCACAAAGTACATCAGCTGAGATGTGATTATAAGAAAGCTAATCAGTTTAACCACAAAGTAGATGATACGATTTGCTCTTTGTAAAGCTCCTCAGTGATTCTCTTTTCTCCCCTTTCCCTGTCCTCATCCTTTCCATTTGCTCCATTTTGTCCATATAAACTGGTTAACATGTTAGGTAAAATATTTCATTTTAACCAAGGAAAAACAAGTACATATTAAAAGTATTTCCTACATACCAGTGGTATTCTGAGGCCTAAGAATAAGAGCCTTAAAAATCTAGGACAGCATTAGTCCAAAATTATTACTTTGATTTGTACTACTCACACCTGTTTGCATCTGTTTATCGTGTTACTGTACTTAGTTTTCAATAGAAATAAGCTCCAGGATTTGCACAATAGACAGTATCATGGACCACTGAGATGCCGTACGTCTCCATGGCTAGTCCAGCCAGAAATTAGGCCACAGAAAAAAATATAGCATCTATATTGTAGCAAGATAAAGCACTGTCACTGCATCCTCTCCTACTCCAGGACAATTCAAAAGGACTTACTTCCTGACAGGAAGAAACTCTTCACATACTTAGATGTTCATTTAAATAAGACCTTGCGGGTGGTGCAGTAGAATGCTCCTCCACAGAAAGTCAACCCTGTTGTCTTATTATGAGCAATCCTTAGCTACAAACAAAAATAGCAAGGTAAAAACCTTCCTGACAATGTGATCACTACACCTTATTTTCTCCATTCCAGCCTCAGCCCTAAACTAAAATTCCAGGGAACTTTCTTTAGAGATTACCAAAACAAAAATAGTAATAGCTGCAAGATTTGTTACCTGAACACATCCCTTGTAGGATTCAAACTACAATCACAAGTTCATTTCACTTACCATCAGTAAACAAGCAGCTTTCTGTAACACCTTCACTTGTTCAAGCTTCATAGCTATGACCAAAAGTTAAAACAGTTCATACTGCCAGGAACTACATAACCCCACCACTATTTTAAATACTTTGTTTTCTGATGCCTGTTCTTAAAATCCCTCATTTAGCAACAACAGCCTTGAGGGTTCCATTAGGAAAGGGCCTAACTGGCTACAGGAAAATCATCCCCATCTGCAAATTGATAAGAATCACTTGAGTCAATCAGCTGCCAGACTTTGGATCTCATTTTGTCATTTTATAGGATAAAAAGTCTTTACCACTGGGAATTGTTTCCATGCCAAAGTACTCACATACATTAAGTTCCTATTTTAAGGGAAATCTTAATAGTTCTTTTTTGCCGTGTTCTTATTTTCTGTTCTTTTCATACTTGCACTTACTGAATCAATATCGTGAAGATCTGCAAGAGAGCTGTAAATGGGATATATTGTTAAGCCTGTATGAGTCCAATGGGAAACCTAAATTGATGTAACTTGCATAATAAAATTTTAGCTGCCATTTATTTTTACTTGACTTGTAGTCATCTCTGAGCTTGGTTTAAGTATAAAGTTGCAGAAGGCTTTTCTGTTTGCTACTTTACAGAAGTCATCTTATGTTCATTGTAAAATAGTTAATAACATTTAACTATTTGGATCAATTTAAATTACTATAGACCCACCCAGCAGCTTTCCCAGGTTCTTCTTCCATGGCATCTGTCCCAGCTCCCTATGGAAGGGTAGCCAGCACAGGTTACCTCCATGTGTAGCAGAGGCAGAGAAGAGCAGAAGTAGCTGGTCACCTGACTCCAGCATCATGATGGAGCACCACATCGGTGTCAGTGCACTCTGAGTGCAATCAGATTTTGCATGTGCATTTAGGCACCAGCTCAAGAAATCATCTGTTAGATGTCTTCAGTAACCCTTCTACACACAAGAAAAGACTTGTTTGGGAACCACCTCTTTAATGACTGAGAGAAATCTTTTAAAGTGCAACATTTATGACTATTCTTGAGAGAAGGATTCTGTAAACAGTGTTTTATCTATGCCTTTCACGGAATATTGATGCAAGACAACTTAAGCCAGTTTTCCACTTTTATGATCTTACTCCTTAGCTGGTACTATTTATTACACAGATCTAGCAACAGCTTGACTTGGGACCACTACACTGCAACAATTATCTTTGCCTTTTTCTTTTTTTAGGTTTCCTATTTTTTTCAGTTCTAGGATGATTTAGAAACAGTACTTCATACAATTTCTTAAATCTTAGTTCAAGAAAGAAGCTTCAGAGAAGCATGTAAAGACATGCATGGTGTTTAAGTGCTCTTCTAGGGGTATTTCCTTGAGTCAGGACTTGAAGTGAGGTCCATAAGCAAGTGGTTTTCGATTATGTATGTCATATAGATACACTCCTTTGTGACTGAGATTACATACCTCGACTTCAGCGGCCATGAACAGGCAATTCACTTTGCCATCTCAGAGGAGTAGCATTAACTTGAGAAAACCTGCAGTACCAGCTAAACCTCCTAATATCACTGGGAAATTCAGAGGAATTCTGATTACAAGATTATTGTTTATGTAGCTATGTAGAGCATTCTACCTGCTGGATATTATTTCTGAGATTAAATTAAAACCATAAAAATCTTTGCCACGCGCTCCTACTGTCTCTTCAGGCATGGCTTTATGATCAACTCTGATGATATTTTACTTGCCTAGAAAAAAATGCAAGTAACTTGCCTAACTAGGCAGCCAGAGTTATGTTAAAACATAGCTTTTTTCTCTGAGCTGTTAAATAAAAAGCCATAAAGAAAACCGAATCTCTAGTCTTTATTGAAAAAACAAAATCAGTACTTATCTAAAAATGTTCAGTGTTAGAGGAACTGTATGAAGGGAACCAAAATCTGAATCCAAAACTAATTCTCTTTAATATACACCATACTTTAGATTGCCTGTCAAGCTGGGGAACACAGCAGATATGAATGCAGCGAGTGCATATGTTGCCTTTCTAAATAAAACCTGTCAGCTTCATATTCAAGGGTCTGTTTTCCATGTCTGTCTTCTCAAGCTAACCTCTCTCAGCACTCTACTGTAAATTAAAAAGCGAAGTTCCCACGATTGTGGCAGTTGCTCAACAGCAGAGACAACACTACAGATTTTGGATCACTTCCTTAGTGGTGGACTTACATGGGCAGCTGGGAAGACCTGTAGGGATGTGCCCCTCTCTGCTACTCCCAGGGCTATGTGGTGGTGTGATCTCCACCAGCTATCGACATCTGAGTTATTCCAGCCCCTGTTGCTGACCTCAAACTGTGTTTCTGGGATGGCCCCTACTATAACTTATTGATTATGGCTGAAATTGTGGTCTCTTTGAAACCAACAACAAAAATCTTACAGAATTTTCTGGGTTTTTGCCACTCAGGTAGGAAGGGTTACTTGGCAACTGTGAGTCAAATTTTTTTACCAATTAATTGAAAAGTCTCTTCTGTCCTTTTGTAGAGACTTGTAACAGAAGTTCTTCATTAGGTAGAGTAGTTAGCTACTACTAAAATAGCAGATTAATTTATTTCAAAGTCCACTGGAGTTTCTTCTGTTCCCAGACTGCTGCCCATTCTAATTGATAGTCTCTGTACTTCTCTGTGCTCCTCCACCTATCTCCATCACCTTCTGTCTGATTTAGTTTGAGAAATTACTCAGGACAAGGTTTGCCTTTCTGCCTTGTGTGTACCTAACACATGAAGTGTACTTTGTGCCTGGAGCTCCAGGTACAGCAATAATGCAGCTTGGAACTAATAACTCTGAAAGTGAACAGGTCCAGGGGCCATTTCCATCTCACATGGACGAGGTCTGTGAGCTCACTGCCAATAAAGGACTGTACCTGTCAGCTTCTGCCGGTTGATGTGTCTTGGTTCAGCGCATCAGAGGGACAATCTCATAGGCAACTGCAGGCTGCACACAGAGCGCTTTGGATCTGAGGCAAAAATATGAACTGGACCTTACTCAAGGGGGACCTGCAAAGACAGGGCAGTGCAAGGTGATGTGTTCATGGTAATCTGCATTGCTAAGCCTGTAAGTGGCCTGCAGCAGTTAGGGGGGTTTGACAGTATTTATCTTAAGACCTTCATGTAATGAATTGCAATACAGAAAGTTAACAAGCTTATGTACATGGATAATGATTTCTAGACCTTCCTAAGAAAAGGGGGCTCAATCTTCAATATGATCCATGGCAAATATAAATAGGTGTGCTTTAAATACAACAGTACAACATCAAGATTAGCCTGCTGGATCATTCCCCTCACAGAGACACTGTGGAAATAAGGCCCATATTCATACCTTGAGAAGCGAAACGGTTAAACTATAGTATCATCTTCTTAAATGAAATACTTTGTTAAAGGAATAAACTAGGACAGAATCAATTTTTATTGCTATATCATGCCCCTAAACTGATTGCAGCTGTAATAAAATTAGGGATACCATTTCATTTAAAGCAAGAGAAGTAATTTTATTTACTTTTTTCAGTCACACCCCACACAAGTGCACACACGCATGGAGCAATCAGCTGCTGCACTTGTTAGCTCACTGATTAAACACTTTGTGGCTTAACTCTGTACTAATTAAAGAGAATTGAAGCTGCCTGTGCATCAGCCAACATGACATTAACTGAAATTCCTATGCTTCACTCATTCCTCATCTGCAGAGGTGGCAGAACGAGATCCTTTTTGCTTCTTTCAGCCAGCAGTTCTACTAACAAATTCATCCTCAGCTGCTGAGATTCCTTTGATCAATAACTTTTGATACCTGTATTAAAACAATAAAATTTCCCTGTATCTCTAGCCTTGTCAGTTTTGCGACACACAAGTGCTCCGTGGGTGCTCAGTGGAAGTGCAGTAGTGAAAAATGGCTAAGGGTTCAATACTGCAGTTCTGGCTGGCATCTGGTACACACATAGTGATGCTGGAGGGCACACAGACCTTGATTATCTAACTGCTGAAAATGGTTGTCACAATATTCACTAATTTTTAGAAGTCTTTCAAAGTCCCAGCCCCCGGATGACTGTTAATTTGTGAAAATCATAGCTGTGTTTTAAGGGGGTTTTTCTGCATGTTTTATTTTGCCTTTGAGACACAAATCCTAAAGTCTCAAAGACTACAGACCAATTAAGAAGTTTGCCAAGCCTTTATGTTTGAAAACTCAGTATTTCTAAGACAACATCAGGATTCCTGAGAGCTTGACTTACCAATTTTAAATTTTGTTACCAAAGCAGAATTATAGCCCAGGAAAAGCCTTCTTATTCCAAAGTTAACTACCCTAAACATATGCATTTGTCCTCTGCCCTCTAAATGAAATACTCTGTATTGAGAAATGAAGTATAGGTTGGTTGGACACATAGTTATGTGTCTGTGTTTGTAGTCTGTGGAGCTGATAAGTTTTTGGAATATAATCAAACAGATGGTCCATAACATCACAAAATATTCTCAGGTTCCCAGAAGGAATTAATACGTTTTTTTAGAATAAAAGGTCATGATATATCATAACTAAGGTTATCCCTAACTAAGGTCCATAACTAAGCTCCTTATCCCTATAAACTATGATTTTCAAGGGTTTATGATGTAACAATAAAAATTCACTCAAGCTAGAAAAATAGCCTGAAACGAAGAGCTCAGTTTTTGCTGAGAAATATCAAGCAAGCCACTCCAACATTATAAAGTTTTCATGTTATAAATTTTCCCCATGCATTGATATAAACTGGGGGAGGAGGGAAGGGAAAGGTCAACAAAAAAAAAAAATTAGTAAGTTATTTAAAGAAGGTAAATACTTGGTACTTTTATATCAAATTTAAAGAGGTTTAGTACTTGCCAAAGAGTTTTTTATCACACTTGTGCACGTTATAAGCCAACAAAAGCTGGTAAACTCAAAATAAAGAACATTACTCCTTTTAACGTCTGAATTGGAGAGACTTTAGAGTTCAGAAATTAGGTTTTTATAATAGCCATATAGATTGTACACCTCAAAGTTTGTTTTCTCCTTGTCATCTGCCAGTTTCAAATACTTTAGTCTCTGCCCCTAGGATATTTAAAAGCAGCAGTCAAAAAAATAAAACAAACAAAACAAAACTCTCAAAAAAACCCCACCACCAACAACAAAAAGCCCAAACCAAAACCCAACAAAACAGAAACAACAAATAGAGTTCATTAATTTTGGCCTTAGTCACTTCTGGCAGGCTGCAGAAGTATCATCTGGCATCTGCTACAAGATGCGTTGACTCCACTTACGTTTCATCTCCCTTTCAGAGATGAAAACAGAAGCAGAATAAGGTCTGAAGAAAGAAAGTATGAGTCTTGAGCTTTTAAATCTACAGTCACATTGGCAGAATTTTGTTTGGAATCTTATTTTGGGTAGGTTCAGTCAGGCATGGGCATATGGACACATGCAAGCATACCTTTTGTTATGTACTTTTTAAAAAACACATCAAGTCTGCTCTGCTGAGCATCCCCTGTTGCTTACCTCTGTATTTCATTCCACTCTGTCATCCCTGTGGCTTACACCATTATCCCTAGATTTTTAGTACCCCTAAGCAAAGTAAGATGAATAGGGCCATAGCCACCCCAAAACCTACCCTCCTTAATTCCACAAGCTAAGCTGTGCGTTATTTCTTTTTTTGAAGTGCTGCAGGTTAAACAGGATATGAGATGAGAGGGAAAACAAAACTATGCAGCATTTCAGAGCTGCCTCCCCTATCACTGCACTCTCTGTTGTCTCTCCAGTTTCTCTCTCCCTCATGTTCCTTGTAATTTTTCTAATGGTTGATTATGGGTTTTTTTTCTGTCTGAGACTATGAAATGGAACTTCTCTGTAAAATACCTCAGACACACCCATATGAATAATTCCCTGTGCACATTGTATAAATATGCCTTTGGTAGAAAGGTGCACACTGGTGCTGCAATGTCCCTGTTGCTGCCAATCCCTGGCCGGCACAGCACAAACTGACCCCCTGAAGCTGCTGGTGGGCAGTGCTGCAAGAGCCAGACCAGCAGAGCCTGCCTGGCAGCATGGCATGGGGAGCTGGGCAGCCAAGGAAAACTGGGAGGAGAGTGAATTGTAGCAAATTCTCTTGACTGTAGAACAAAACTACCTACAGTGAGAAGACTGGGACATGTCACAAGTTGTGCTGACACTACAGGCAGTGTCATAGCTGTAGGCTACAGCTGACTCACCTGGCTTTGTCTGGCTAAAACATGGGCTTGTCCCAGACTCTGCACACACCCCTGCCAGAAACAAGAGTGGCATGCAAGCCATGGGAGTATACAGGCCAGAAAGGACTGTCACATAAACAGAAAAAAGGAAAAAAATCATCACAGTCTTAAGCCTTTGGCCTTCTTCTGCCCTGAGACCCCAGGAAGCAACAGAGCTAAATGAGTGCAGCAGAGCAAGCACAGTGACCAGCTGTGACCCAGACTGTGTTACATACCCCGTGGCAGCTCTGGGGCTCAGCTCTGGTCCCCTGGATGCTGCTGTCTGTTCTGACTTTTATGCATCTGCACATCATAGTGATCCTCAGCCATTTCTTTATGGCAAGTTCTGGTAGGGCTGCACCAAAAGAGAGGTCAAAAATGGGCTTCAGAGGACATGTTTAATACAAGATAAAAGCTATATGCACAGGAGACTAGAAAAAAAGCTTGATATCTTTTGCAAAACAATATTAATTAGGTATCACTTTAAATGATGAATCCTGGCCCAATCCCATGTGAACAGTTTGCAAATGTGCTGTTGCAATCAGGTTGGATTTGGGGGTCTAGTGGTATTGGGGTTTTTTGATCAAAATACTTTGTAATAATCATGGTCTATTTAGACTTTTTTATTAGTTTATTAAGACTTTTGCTGTCTGCACGAGCTACACGGACTGGCACAAGTCCCCCTAAACAGTACGTCTATAGAATACAAACCAATGACATTAGAAGTAAAAAAGTCACCAAAATACATTAATAAAGCCTTTTGAAAGTGTAGGCTTAATTTGAAATCTTTGTGATAATTTAAATGATGAAAGGATTTTGTCCACAACATCCTCATTTATTCAGATGGTTGGTTGCTACATGATCACGATTTCTTTTGTTTTCCTCATTCAGCATATGTTCCTTGCCCTGTAACTGCATACCTGCAAGAAGCATCATCTCTTGTTTAGATTAGGGAGATTCGTACATACTGTGCTCTTCTTCTGAACAGATTTGCCTGGAATGCTTTCAGGCTGACATTAACAAGATAAGGCAAAATGTAATAGAAACAAGCTATACTACTTAGAATCTTTGAGCTTAACTGTGTTCAAGTCTGGGTTGTTTTTGGGTTTTTTTTGTTTAATGCAGGCCCACACCTATCTATGATATTAGTTATGGTCAGTGATTTTTTACTAACAAATTTCAAAGTTTTCCCTCAATCTTTTCCATGCCAGAGGAAGTGGAATCCATTGCCTTGGCATACTGAGGTAAAAGCTCAACTCAGTATTTCCCAATTACAACATCATAAGGTCACTGCAGCTTTGGTAGTTCCTTGTATGCACAGCTACAGGACAGAGTAAGACAATTTAGGGTTAAATGCTTCAAAAACTGATAAAAATTAGTATGTTTCATATGCTCAGTGCTTATCCAGTCAAATCAAGAGAAACTATTTGCAGCCTCGACAGTTAAATTTGCTCTTATCTATAATATTCCAGGAAAAAAAAAAAAATTAAAAAATTAAAAATCAGAGTAAGACTGGCTTTGATGACAAATCCTTTGAGGCAAAAACTCGCTTCTCACACATTCCCAGGACACACTGAACCTGAGATGTGACTCCAGTTTTTAGGAACTGGCATGAACATAATGCCCATTACGTGACATCCCGTGGTATCCCTGCTGACACCTTGCATGTGGACTAGGTATTGCATGAACCCCTTTAGAGGTGAAACACCAAGATACCTGTTTTAACCAGTCTACTATGCACGTCATTTAATATTTTTAAGATCCTTACTTTGAAAATTGCAATTTGTCACTGTGTAAAATATGGGAAATGTCACTTATTTAAAAAGGCTATATTTAACACACACAGAAATTGCATTCAAATACAGTTAAGCTTGTGACAAGCTATGAAATGTGTAAAATTACAAATAATGCAAAATGGGCTTCTTAATCAGAAAAATTAAAGGTTTCAAAGCACATGAAACCTTTGCCTCCTTCCCATGCAACACAGCAGTGTAGAGCTGGTGGCAGGCTGAACAGCCGGCAGTTTGCTATGCCATTCGTACAGAAAAAACGATCCTTGTTACTCTCTCTTTCTATGGGAAATTATCTTCAATTTTATTATAAAGCAGTACAAGTATCAAGATGATTCTTAGCAGCATGTCTCTTCAGTCATGTTGTGAATGTAATTGTAACAAAGGCACTTTTTGCACCCTTGACATTAAATTTTGCTTTTATCTAAAATTTCCCGGAAAAAAAAAAAATTAAAAAATTAAAAATCAGAGTAAGACTGGCTTTGATGACAAATCCTTTGAGGCAAAAACTCGCTTCTCACACATTCCCAGGACACACTGAACCTGAGATGTGACTCCAGTTTTTAGGAACTGGCATGAACATAATGCCCATTACGTGACATCCCGTGGTATCCCTGCTGACACCTTGCATGTGGACTAGGTATTGCATGAACCCCTTTAGAGGTGAAACACCAAGATACCTGTTTTAACCAGTCTACTATGCACGTCATTTAATATTTTTAAGATCCTTACTTTGAAAATTGCAATTTGTCACTGTGTAAAATATGGGAAATGTCACTTATTTAAAAAGGCTATATTTAACACACACAGAAATTGCATTCAAATACAGTTAAGCTTGTGACAAGCTATGAAATGTGTAAAATTACAAATAATGCAAAATGGGCTTCTTAATCAGAAAAATTAAAGGTTTCAAAGCACATGAAACCTTTGCCTCCTTCCCATGCAACACAGCAGTGTAGAGCTGGTGGCAGGCTGAACAGCCGGCAGTTTGCTATGCCATTCGTACAGAAAAAACGATCCTTGTTACTCTCTCTTTCTATGGGAAATTATCTTCAATTTTATTATAAAGCAGTACAAGTATCAAGATGATTCTTAGCAGCATGTCTCTTCAGTCATGTTGTGAATGTAATTGTAACAAAGGCAATATGGAAAGTATTACTAGTAAGAAAATGTCTTACTTTTCAGCAGATCATTTAATCCAGAAGGGTTCCTAGTCACTCTTGCAAGCCATTGGCAGCATCCTGTCCTCAGACCCTCAAGGCAGCGCTCAGCCCCAGCTGGTTGCACGTGCAGAGTCTGGGCAGAAGAACCCTGGCAGCTCAGCACAGATGAAGAGTTCATCATGAAGAAAGTCACAGCCTCTCTGTGAATATGAGATGCGAAATTAGGTTTTACCTTTACCACTGCAAAATGCTTTACCTCTTGTAGCCATCTCCCCGTGGCTTCTGGAAATGTATTTTGGCATTTATGATGAAATCTATGTCGTCTTGTCTTCTTGTGGAACTGTGACCAAGATGCTTTCAGCTTCTGTATGATTCTTGTATGCCTGGGGCTATTAAACCTGTGAAAAGAACACTGGAAAAGACTGCAAGATAGACAGATTATTGGCTCAGAGTAGGCAAGCTTTTTGAGGACAGTTTGTACTCAAGGTCATGGATCCTTTTCCTGATTGGAATACATCTGGACCAGTTCTTTCAATAGCAGAAGGAGATTTGTGCACACTGGAATGGCAATAGGACTCTCATGAACATGCCTTGAAGCTGTATGACTTCTTTTTTATGCAACTATTGTCCACTAAAGTAACTGCTCAGCTCTGCAGTTGGCTGTGATTACCCTATAACTTATTAAAATGAAATATTATGAGACAATTTTATTTATTTCCACAAAGTATTATACCATGCTAAAATTCTTGCTGCAGTCACAAATGAAGCAGTGTAATTACCTGCTTAGAATCTCTGATAGGGAAAAATATAAATTAGTAAATAATTACATAATTATAAAATTCCCTTTCTTCCAAACAACAGTACTTTCAGCAGGCTACAGTACTGGTTTAACAGCAAGTTCTTACCAAAGGTATTTTGATGAGTGGAAGAGTCTGATCATTATCTTCCAAAAGTAGGACTACAGGTTTCAAAGCATTCTGCCCTATAGAGCAGGGTGCATGCTTCATTCTAAGAAAGAAATTGGACAGCATACAGAAAGGCCAAGAACTTAGATGTAAAAGTGCTTGTGGATGCAGGAGGACATAAGGGGCCATCAGATCTAACACAGACAAAATGGTCAGAACTGGGCAAGAGGATTCCTCCAGAGCAGAAAGGACAGAGAGGAAACAGACTTTTGAGCAGACAAAAAAAGAAATAAGGTAGAAGAACAAAATGGCTTCAAACACATCATAAGCTAATGGATGCACGTGAACAAAGCAAATGTGTGTGCATTTCTGCATGTCTGTCTGGGTAGACACTCAACCGACATAATCTTGTGCAAAAAGCAAGCCTTCACACTGACAAAAACATGCATCTTCTTCCCTTTTGGCTTTTATAATTTATTCAGTTTCCTGGGTAGAAATAAATGGTTTGGCCACAATAAATTGTCAAGAGAAGTAACATCTGTTTTGGAAGGCAAATTGGCAAGGACTACATTAAAGTGGGATTTGAATAATTGTTGTTTTCCTCAAAATTTAGACTATTTCAAATTTTTTTATAGCTGCAGATATATTTAATGAATTCATATAAAATCAGGCCACACTGTTTTTATTCCTGGTGTTTGACTTCAGCTATAAGCAGTTATATCTGAATACATATTCTGATGATAATTAGACCTAAATTGCACTCTCCAAAATTGTCCCCATAACTGGAGAAGACGTAGAGTTAGGGATTTATTTGCCTCAATTTTATATTTGTTTTTCACCTTAATAAATTCTGGGAAGTTGTTTCAGATTTGTCCTTACAGCCTTACACCGAATATCCTTTTATAAAGTTTGGTCCCAGAAAGCAGCTTGCTTATTCTAAATTTGTCACATTGACCTAGTATTCATAGTCCTGTTTCTATTCTAAATTTTCACCAGAAATATATCAGCCATGAATGTGATAAATACACAGCTATATGCTGTATTTCTATTTATTGTACCATGGAAAAGTACTTTATGCTGTAATAAAAACAAGTGTATATATAGTAGGATGAATTAAAATGTAGGATCTGTCACTATACTTTGAAGAAACACTTCCTCTTTCCCACTCTGTGCACATGTATCTATTCTGATAGCCACCTATCATCTATTCTGGGCAAGCTGGAGCTGCCATCTCAGTTTCTGGGGGACTCTAGGACATGTGTCACTAACACTTGGCCCAGAGCAGAAAGGGAAGCTATTCCCCAGCTGGGCCAAGGTCATTTGGACAAACACCATTATATATGTTGGTCCTGCACCAAAGTAAATCTCTGCCTGCACCAGAGTTCGCACTGCTAGCGGTGACTTGTCATTCCTGCATTAAATTTTCAGAAAAGAGGGCAGACTGCAGCTTCAGGTTTAGTGCTATCAATTTCAAATGTATTTTAACATGGTCTAATACTGTAGCTTTTGCTTTTGTTCCAATTTCACATCTTTTTGGCTGAAAGATTCTTTCTTTGGGACATACAGCATTGTCAATATTTCATTTCTCTGCAGAAATAACTCTATTTTCTTCAAAGGTGGTACCAGTCAAATGGGGCCCATCAGGGACTGATTTGTAGCTATAGGCCCTGCCCAGAGAGCAGTGCAACACTTATGAAAGCAGAGCTGCCAACAGGGCAGGCGATGTGCAGGAGCCTCCACGGGCATCTGTGCCCAAGGTCGGCTGCCCCGGGCGCAGGCAGGACCCTGGCTGGCCCCTCTAAAAATCGCAACAAGCCACAAACACAAGCTATGACAAGATGTGTAGGCTCCAGCAGGGATGCTCCTGCTACTCTTCCCCAACAAAAAAAGTGTGTGAAGGCAACAATCTGAGATCCAGTGCAACCTCTCGGCAGCAGCCCTGGTGCCAGGGTGGGGAGGGAGAGGCCATGACAGCCCGACTCCCGATCTGGGGGGAACATTGAGCCATGGTCCCATGGGCCGTGACTGATAAAGAGCCTGTAGCATTTTCTGCAAGTGTGGGAGTATTAAACATAATAGTAGCTAGGAGAAACATCAATTTGGATAAACTAAGTTACTGCTGGATTTACAGTCAGATGCAGATTTTTTTTGTTTTGTCTGCCAAACTGCTCTGTGGTATTTCTGAACTACTGTGGCCCAGACCAGAAGCAGGTGAAATGATTCCTGCTTCTGCAGGATGAAAATTGTCTTTCCTTTTTTTTCCAATACCTATTCACTGTATTTTATACACAATTAAATCAACAATATGTAGGACAGAAGTAATGCTATGGTATACTTGATTATTTCTAAGACGACTTGTGTGTGGATAATCATCAGCTCAGCTCTGTGATCAGTAAATCCATTCTATTCTAAAAGGAGCCACAAAGATGTTAATCTCCAGCTGGAAACTTGTTTTCTCTCTTGTTGAAGATTTTTTGTCTTTGTTATTGTTTCTTTTCTTGCAGATTTGCCACTATAACCCCTGACATTTAATGGATCACATCAAGCAGGTAACCTAAAGGGCATGCTTCTATTCATTTTAAAAGATGGCAAGTTACTTCCTTACTGTCAGCATGGAATTGCTAGAGGTTATTAAACACACTTACAATTAATTTTTATGTGTAAAAGAAAGCAGCTAAAAATATTAGAATTGGAAAATTATTTTCAGCAAGCTTGTGTGGGTAAGCTGCAAAATACAGCTAGTTCATTTTACTTATCATTTTCTTTAAGGTTATACAGGGATTTCAGATATATTTTATGCAATGGACCGAAGTCTGATAACCTAAAAAAAAAAAGGTCCTTCACTTGATAGACTCATACAAATAAAATAATAGTAAAAGGAACCTGATATTAAATATTTGTAAAGGTTTGTTAATTTCTCCTGTGAACACCTCTGTGGAAGAAACAAAAAGCATTTGGTACAGCAATACTGAATTACAAACCACCCTGTTCTCTGATAGAAATCGCGAGAGAGTGTGACTGCCCGAGTTGTGTTTCTACGCTCCTGTATCATTGATTCCTTTTGGCACTTTCTATCCAGAACACAATTAAGTTGTTCAATCTTCATCGTCATGCTACCTGCCAAGCTCTGCACTGCCTGAACTGTCCTGCTTTCTTTGAAAGAATTAAAAATTATGTACTAGAAAGGGTGAAAGTGTTTGATGCTTGGTTTCAGAATGAGTGGCTGTTCTCATAGTCATCTATCAGAGTACCAAGAATGCATTATTGTTGAGTGTGCTATATATAAGAATTCATGAAAACAACATGAGAGCCAAAATAACAAGTGTAGAACATTACTTTTTGCTTTTAAAGTCTATGCTGATGTTTAGATAAACTTTTAATTACCATGGTATTACCAATCTGATTATTCTTATAATCCTGAGGTTGTTATCATGTGGGAGATGGAGCTTTATCCCATAAAATCTTGCAGATATCAAAGCCAACAAGAGATTGTAGCCATGACTCTTCTAAAAATTGCTGAAAATTAGGTTACTTCCATTCCCAGCAGATGAAGTCATTGCTCACCAATAGAGGTACATGGACAGTAACAAAGTCCTCTAACAAAGAGAAGATCAGCTGGTGGTATAAAACACTGGCTATGAGGTACACTATTTTCTGCTGTCCTGATGCTATTGCATGACTTGTGAGGAGTGCTCTGCAATCCAATTTTAAGAAAAGAGCAGTAGGCCTGAAAAATAACTGAGAATTGTTGACAGCTATAAATAGGAAATTTCTAAGCAACATGTGCTGAGAGCATGCCTTGGGCTAGAGGGGCCACTGTCAGGACTTTACTCCCACAGATAATTACATGGAGGTGCAATATGAAGCAACAGAAACGCACTTTCAACTGTTCATGTTTACCCCAAGCAGTAGTGTAAACAACTGGAGGCAAGAGGAGTGTGAGCATTGCATTGAAGAGGCAGGATTGTTGCAAGGCTGACAGAGAACTGAGACTAAAATTTGCCAGTGTTTTCCAACTAAAACTGCTGTTCTAATAGAAGACATCCATCTAAAAACCTTGCCCACTTAAATCCTTAGATCATCAGCACTACAATAATGGTAGTATTAGGGTCTTGCATGCAGATACACATATATCTCCATTGTAAAGGCTTGTATTGATAAGCAGATTGTTCAGGATATTTTTTAAGGCTTTTAGCATAGTAATGATCATCACATGATCAAGGAGGACTATGAAAGAAATGATAATTTCTCTAGTTAATTTACCATGAACAATAATCTGTCTCATGATTTATGACCAGCTGGGAAAGACGTTTGTTACAGTTACAGCAGCTACCTCTCATCTAGGACAGATACAATTATCAAATTCCTTCATTTATTCACAGTTAAAGCTATGGGAACAACACCTAAAATGCAGGTACTTGGTGTTCAAAACCATCCCAAGCAATGGAGGCAGCTTAAGAAGTTCTCCATAGACTGAACTTAGATCCCACTTCTCAACTTCTGAGTACCTCTATAACCCCAAAAAGCCACAGCCAAAAGCCAAAATACTCTACTTAGAAGATCACTTTTTGTGTTCCCCAAAACACAGATAGTAAGATTTAATGTGAAGACTGAGGTGTATTTGTTTGACGGAGGAAAAACTACACCACCTCACAGGGAATTAGCTTTTGCAAGGCAGATACAATTTTTTTCTCCTTTTCCCTCTACTCCACCCTTTCTTTCTTTTTTTTTTATATTGAGAGGGTAACTGAAATTGCCCATGCTCACTTTGCACTAGTTCAGCCTGCATTGAAGGACTAAATCTCTATGCTAGCTTTTGGCAAGAACTGCACTGAGACAGAGACCTAAGCGACAGCAAATGACTTCCCAAACACGTCCCAGCTTCCCACTCGGGCAGGGCCCAGGACTTTTGGAAGGACAAAGAACATGCTCAGCCTTGCAGCACTGGGTCCTTCCGCCAGCCAGGATTTAGGAACAGGACTGGGAGAGAGAGCTGGTGCTGCTGCTGACTCAGTGTTTGCCAGTGCAGTAGGTCACTCTGACGCAGAAGCCAGCAGTGACCATGGGCTGCAGAATTAGGCAGAGGAAGAATGAGGATCATTAAAACACTTGCAGCTGGAAAAAAAAGAAAAAAAAAAAAAAAAAAAAGGAAAAATAATCCTGGCAAACTTGGAAACCACTGTAGTCAGTAGAAATTCATAACATAAATCTTATTGTAAAGTATATCTTTCTGAGGTTTTCTTTTTATAGCATGCTTTATTTTTTGAAAATTGATATTCAGTCTTACGAGATATTTACAGCTCTTACGAGCACAGCAATTCCTACTTTCCTTACTGTTTTGATGTTAGAATTTGATGAACACCTTCAGATGCATCGATCTTCACTATCAATCATAGCTACATTAAAACCTCTAAGAATAAAGATGTTGGCTCACCTGTTTGTAAGAGCCATTCATTATAACATGCAGAGAACTGGGCTGCACACAAACTCTAATCACATTAAATAGGAGGCTGGAAATATTTGCTATTGCCAAAACAACCACAAACCCCCCCCCAAACCAGGGACTCTCATTTTATTACTTATTTATTGTAAATCAGTTGAGGTGATTCTACACTGCAGACACCAAACTCTGTGCCCATGAAGCCAATTAGCATAGTCACTGTTTGTTCATTACTCAAACCTATGTCCTCCAATTTACACTACCCATATGCTGGGCTAATTTTGTACAGCATAAGATGCCAGAGAAAGGTGCCAGATCACTAATACATAAAAATTACAAATACTGCAGTGGCTCAGCTGACATGCAGGACTGCTTCCAGTATGGAGCCCTGGACCAGTCTGTCACAAAACATGCCCTGCCCATATGAATCCTTCAAATAATTTTTTCTCTAGGCTAAAATTGGATTTTAGCAATGTGAGGGGGCAGAAGGGGAAGGATTTTCCACAATAACTGATTTTGGTGGTCCCTGTGTAGAATTGTATGGGGGGCATCGCAGGGATTAAAAGAGATCACTTTCTAACAGTCTGAAGGGGTATGCACGTGTAAACACGCATTTATCACAGAAATAACTCCTGTAAGACAGAAGATAGTTCTCCACACAAACCCCCTACTCTGTGCCACAAACCCACGGGCTATAACATAAGAGAGCTGTGTGATTAAGCCTACACAACAAAGCACTGCAGAGGAAACGCTGAGGTGGCCTGACAAGGGAGGCCCAGAGTTCCTCTGGGGTAGAAAAGGGAAAGCAGCTCCCTGGTTTAAGGCCCTTAGACACGGTTTTCGATGCATGGGGAACCTCATCAGCATGGAAATTTCATGTCTGATATAGAAGGCAGCAGTGAGACCTTTCTAGTGTGTGCAGGAAGGAATGTGTTTCCCCTGTTTAACCTCTCGGTGGTTTGCAGGAACTCTCACCACAGGAAGGGGACGAGGGCAACCTCCTGCCAGGCACTCATAGTGTGGCCCAGCCTGGATGAATGCCTAGCCTCAACCCTGCCAGCACACAGCCTGGAGCAAGGCCTTTGGAGCCTACTCTCTCCCCCATCCCGAGCAGAATTGAGGCTGCAGCTGCTCTCTGCCTTTGCCTCTGAGCTCCCCTTTCCCCTTCCAGCTCTCCTGCCACCCCACCAGGCATTTTCTGCTCACACTCACATAAAGCCATGTTAATACAGTCTAAGGAAAAGCTCACCTCTGTCTACTACAGCAAAGGAATTCAGCACAATATTTAAACTTTCAAGCTGTGTAGAATATAGAGATAAAATTCTGTAAATAAAAGCTGAGTGGTTGTGGATTTTTTTCCCCTTATTCCTACTAAGGAAGACAGAGTAGTGGTGCAGGGGCTACATGAACTTTGCACCATGCATCACTGTTCATTACAGAGCCTCATCCAGCAGGGAATACCAATAAAACAGGCTATATGAAAGGCAGAAGCACCATTAGCACCTGAACAACAGCTAACAAGGGTGAGGCACAGTCCTCTGTGAGGGCAGGAATTCAGGTGTGCAGCCTCCTTCATCTTCATTATCCCACAACACGACCGCATAGACTTGTAAAAGGAAGGTCCTCCTACCGAGACCAGCCACAGATGCAAACATAACTGCCTACAGAAATTAGCAAGGCAAATAGGTCAGCAGAGTCTCATTGAAGCTTGTGACCGCTATTATATTTGGCTGCCACAGCTTTCCTGGTGAATATCAAACACTAAGTGAAGAAAAAAAAAATATCTATTGCACCTTTCCTGTCAGCAAGCCATGTGCAACCCAGCCTGTAAATAGCTGAGCTAATTCGTAGCTGTCACATTTATAAATGCCACCAAAGTGCCGAGGAGAATGCAGAAACCCAGAGACATGCATTGTCCCTGATCAGCAAGAACAATGCCACCAACCCCTGCTCCTCTTCTGCCAAAGGCCACTGGGCCAATATGGCTGGTAAGTGTAATTCAGAGGGCCAACTGTCAAAGCAGATGAAATGTATGTTTTCTTCCCAACCTTGTAATGCAAATCAGTATGTCCTGTTGGAAAATGACAACTGCAGGTCGCCTCCTTGTACACAAATGAAAAAGGTGCCTATTCTCAAGACATGAAGAGTAATATTCTGTTTATGCACAGGCCAGCGAGGGTAGCTAGCTATACCACGGGCCTTGCCAACGTGCTTCGTGGCAGACCTTGAGCCTGCAGGCAGAGGTTGCATCAGATGCAGCTTTGACGCACAGTCATGTCCATTAAGAACCAAACAGAGAGCAGGGGCTCCCTACACATACATTGCTGAATTCCAGAGAAAATGGGAAACCCCTTTGTGTCGCCAAATGGGAAAGCAGTAAGACACTACTCAAATGAAAAAATAAATAAAGGTATTTTTCCACCTTGTAACCTTGTCAAAAAGCCAACATCATCTCCATTAGTGCACACACACAAAATGTTGCCCATGTCTTATCCCTACTATGAGAATCTCATTGCCTCAGAAAATATCTTTAACATCACAGGAGTTTAAGCCTCTGCTGAAACCTTTTAAAATGTCACATACAGCTCTTCAAAGCTCCAATCCCAGAGCCTTCCTGAAGGTAATGGAGAAGTTAAAGCAACTTTACTCTGTGATTATCTTGCCCCTCTAAGCCTCCCCTTGGTCCAAAGTAATTTCTTAGAAGATTACCTCCATTAAAAACAATTCTCTATCCTCCTTGGTAGAATTTCTTTCCAAAGAGTAAAGAGCTTATTCAAGACTTTGAAAAGCTGGTTAATCAGAAGGGCATCTGTGTTAGTTTCTCTAATGCTCTTTGCAAAGTGCTGGCATCACAGATGGTCTGCTCAGGTGTGTGGCCAACTATCCTGTCCAGTTTTTCTCCATTTATTACAGCTACATCAGGTGGTATGTGAGCTACCTCATGAAGAGAAACTGTTTTCAGTCTATGTATCAGTGGTCTACAGTACAATGGCTGGAGCTCTCTTTGCATAGCTGCACAGGACACAAAATAATACAACATAAGAAAGTGTTAATTAATTTGCAAAGTATGCTAGCAGACAGGGTCAATGATGTATTTTTTTTATCCTAAAAAATAGATCAATCTGGTCTTGCTAGAACAGGATAAAAGGTGATTCTGCCAGTAGAAACATATGAAATCCCTGATATGTTTCAGATAATGCATAATTCAGTCCTTTAAAAGGGCAGAGATACCTTTTTTTATCTGTCTAAATTATACCTGTTTCTGGCTCAAGAACAGTAACATGAAAACAGAAGAGGCCTTAGCTTGAGAGGACACAAGCCAAGATTTATAGTCTTCCCTTGCACATTGCTAAGCACATAGGTTGTGTTTCTGTCTTTCTAGGCACCCTGTGCACTCCAGCACCATCCTGCACAGCCCCCTCTCCGGAGGGAGCCCCTGCACATTGGGAGGAAGCAGGTACCACATACCCAGTGGGAGAAGCAGCAGGCTCCCTGCCCAAAGCCCACAGCTTCCCAACAAAGCCCCACTCCAACAAGAAATCTGAGACAGCAAGAAAATCGTATCAGCTGAGAGCATAAAACGTCAATTCAAATACTCTGATGGTAAACAGACTGGACTTTAGCTCCATTGGTTTAAAAAAAAAAAAAAAGCAACACATATAAAAGGATCATAAAACTGTAAGTTCAGATTTCACACGCAGAAGTAGAGCTGGGTTTCATCAGTGATGCACTGACATAAAGAGAGCCAGAATAGAGGTTTCCCTCTGTTCTACATCCCTTTTACTACTTGATGGTATGAGCTGTACCAGTGCAGCACCTCTCAGGCATTTCAGATGCACTTTCCATCTACCCTCCTTCTCTCCCCACTCTCCTAATACCCTGCCATTTACAAAAGGAGGATTTTTATTAATGAGTTCTTCCTGCCAAAAAGACAGCATCACGAGCAGCAGAATGAAAGTAAGTTAGATTGTATGGAGCCCATAAATACAATCCCTCTGCACAAGAATCTCCAATTAGTAGCCAGGGACACTTGCTTATGAGTCATTAATGAGTATTTCTATATGCTGAACACTCGTATCTTTGTGCTTGTGACACCGCCTCCAAGCCTGACCCTCTGTCATCACATCAAAAGGATCAAGGTTTTAAATGAGGCATTAGCAATTTCTTAAATAGCTTTTTATAAACAACATGGAAAAACTATTGAACTATGACTGTCGGTTACAGACAACTATTGAAATCCCAACACTTCATCTCCAAGGTCCTTCAGCAGCTGAAGGCACAAATGCCTTGTGTTTCACCATATATAGCATTCCTATATAAGAATGCAGGGATTGTTGATAAATTAAATCCTGGCCATGCAGTGCAGTTTGTGGGCAGTTTCCTGCACTCCTGTGGAGGTCTGCAGATACAGACAGCAGAAAAGCCAGGTTCTGTAAGACAACACAAGGTGGAACTTGCTTTTAATTCACTTTGACATTCTAAAAGGCAGCTTGATACCACCAGTTATATAGCTTAGAAAGAAACGTAATCAGTAGGTCTCTCATTCTTCTGCTTTCTTTACTAGCCCTAAAACTACCTTTTTAATTATGTAAAATTACTATGTATTTTAAAGTGAGGTAATTTCCAAATTTCAGCCAATCACAATTTTTTTTTTAAGGATGGCTGATACCATTTAGTTCTTAGACCACACTGCTACCAACAATACCAGTGAGCATCACAAGAGTAGTAAACAAGGGCTCTGCATGACATTTGAAAGAGAGAAGCAGGTTCTTTCTGCTCTCAGCCCTCCCCTGCAAAGGCAGGCTAAACCTCCCTTTTCCCTGTCGAAGGCTGCAACACCAGTGGGACTCACTTGACTTGCCTTTCTCCCCAGAGCACTGCACACCCACAATACTTTTGCTGCCACCTGGTATCAGACAAGTTTGAAATCCCCAAATCCCTGTGGTACTATAGCATGCTCCCAGGTTTGGCATAGAAAGGCTGGCTACAGCACAATCCCTAGCTTTGTCCTCCTGCTGGGCACAAATCCTATCCCCTCCACAAAGCTTCCAGGTTTAATTCCAGCATGTTGGTAGCCGTGACAAGGCTAGGTGGCCCCTCCTGGGGACATGTGCCACTGTGAACCTTCCCCTCCAGTGAATTAGAGGATTTTTGTGCAATCTGGTTCACGCGAAAGTGAAGCAGTAAGATTCAGACACATTCAGCTGGTCTTGCTGCCTAATAAATGAATGCTGTCAAAAGAAATCCAGTTCTTGTTATTTTGAGGCTTGCATAGGGTCATTGTATGATGATTGTTCCTTAGGGGGGAAAAAAAAAGAAAGCAATTTTTTGTGGCAGATTGCTCCTTTTAGATGTGAGAAGCCATGTAAGGCAGAGGATGTTAAAAAAATAATAATAAAAAAACGAAGAATGTGCAGAAGAGGCTCACATACATTATTTTAGACTGGAGGAAATACCTTACAGTGAGAGACCTGAACAGCTCAATCTCTTTATCTTATCAAGAAGAAGATTGAGTGGTGAGTTGATTACAAAAGATAAGCACCTTGGGGGGAGAAAATACCAGGCACTAAAGGGATCTTTAATCTAGCAGGAAAAGGCATCACAAGAAACAAGGGCTGAAAGCCGAAGGTGGATTAATTCAAACTAAAAATTAATCACATTTTTAATTACAAATTCAGCTCAATTCTTACTGAGCCTGATAGCAAACAGAGAGAAACTAAATGGTCTAACAGATACAGAAGGCTTGACTGGCTGATCTCACGCTCTTTCTGGCCCTGCATTCTGAATATCAGTCAGGTAGCGAACCGGGAAGCATCCTGTTTTAATAAAGGGCTACTCATATTTCTCATCAAAATAAAACAACTTCACTTGCCCATGCTTGATTCCTTTCTTCCATTGGTCAATGAAAGGGATATTGTTAATTTGGCTAATTAAGAATACTTCAATAGCTAAATCATTCATGTGTATTAATGCACATTTGTACTCTAATTCATAATGAAGACACATCCAGATAACACATTCATATATACTGGGAAGTACAATTCTCTTTGTATACTTTGTTGGACAATATTCTGTATCTATACGCAATTTTCATAGTAATAGAAGAATAAAGCTGGAGAGCTGGAAATGGAACCAGATGAGGGAAGATTTTAAAGATGGGACAACTCAAGGAGGCAAGAAGAGAGGCAGTATTCACCCCTGGAAGAGCAGAGATAACCCCCTTAGTTCCCTCCCTCGGCGTCCCAGGGGGATCCAGCCCACCTTGCCAAGTCCCAGGTCACCTTGGCAGGGACAGGCAGGGGGTCTCACACCACACAGCATCACACAGACATGCCACGCCTTCTCAGCCTGGCTCATGGAACTGTAGCTTGGGGATCTCTTACATGCCTCACTGGCTATTTCTTGATCAGGTGCTTGGAAAAGAGTGCCAGAGAAAGTGTTTTGCTTCTGTGAAAGCAACTATTTTTCTGCATTTTCAGTTTCAGATTGCTATAACTGCTGGAAAAGCAGCACTGAAAAGTAAAGCCAGAATAGAAAATGACTGCTTTCTTGTAGCACTCCCTGTTGTGCCACAGGGAGCTATAAAGCTACTGATATTTACCTTGGATTTTATTTTTCTATTAACTGTAGATTTCGGCTAAGGCAATTGCTCTGGAAACCCTCCCACCTGTTAGTATGATCTCAATACATACTGTATGTTTCTTCAAAATGCACATGTGCTCACAGAAAGCAGAGTATCATAGGAACTTCAACTTTTTAATTAGAAATTGTATTTAACTAAACAAAATTTAATAAATTAAATTCTGCTCAGTTTTAACAATATCATCTCAAGCACATTAGTACTATTATTCATGTAAATGCATATAGGATTTCACACAATAATGAATGAAAAAGTCATAATATTTACTGAAAAAGAAAGGTTCCACACTGTGACAATCCATCACTTCTACATAAAAAAACCCAGACAGTAGCTGCAACTTTGCCCAGATGGACAACCTGGTGGGTGAAGAAGTTTGATGCTTGGGAAGAAAACACAGCAATCTTTCAACTCTGTATTAGGATACCTGATAATGGTCTAGAAGGAAATTGCATACACCAAAAATACACTTTGGGTTGCTACGCCAGGTGACAACCAGAAGGCTTCAGGAATCACCAGAACACATTTGACCAACACTGGAAATTGATCACAGAGAGAACTGAAATTGTAAGACTTACATGACCATCTCAGAAAAAAAGACAAACAGTGTAGATGTCTACAGTAAATGCTCTTTACTAATCAGCTTTAACAGTGATTTGATGTTCCTGTGGGTAAGCAGTCTTTTGAGGTCACACAGGACCAGGAAACCTGCACTGATGGACCACCTCAACTGAAAGACACCCATAGGAAAAGAAGCTTCTACACCCAAACGACACATGGAAAAATTCCTCTGCAAAACACGACTAAAAGTAAAAAGGACATTGGATATTTAGACAATTAAGCAGGTACGGAATAAACAGAAGTCCTGTGTGTTAGTGCAGCTGTGGCAGAGTCCTGGAGCCCAGATTAGCAGGAGTAGGCTAAAGTAGAGCAGCCTGTTCCTGTGGTCACTGTGTTACAGGAGCAAAAAGAAGACTACCAAAGACAGCCCAACTAGTCTGTGATACCATCTCACATATTTAATACAAAGCCCATGAGATAGTCAAGGCAAGTCTGATGATGCAGAGTGCTGCTGCAGGTGTGGGAACACAGGCAAAGAAACTAGCAGGTCTCAGAAAAGCATCAGGCAGAGAAGTGGAAGATGTTTCTATTTTACAGGCTTGGCCTCAGTTGTTAAAATACAGGGAAAGGTAAGACAAGAAAAGGTTGCACCAATGACAAATTATCTAGAGAAAATCATTACTGGATTTCAAATATGAAAAATATAGGTGTAGGACTGGAATAATAAATGTTATGATTACTCAGTTTAATTCCATCTGTAGCTTTACCTGGCATCTGATTTCCACAGGATAGAAAATATCAAGAGAAGACAGAGTTAAAAGCAAGAATATCAAAAAATAGTGCCTTTGGCTTATGAAGAGCAACTGCAGGAAGCGAACAGCTGTAGCCTGGAAAGGGGAAACTTGCAGGGACCTGAGACCATTCAGAAATGCTTTTCAGGGTAACAGCTGAAATAAAAGATGGGCATTAATCATGGTTTTGGAACATACCACAACAAAAGATCACAGAGCTGCAAAAGAAGAGTTCTAGACCAGCCAGGTTTTGGCAGCCGCAGGTGAGGCCTGATGGATGGGGGCACCCAGGGAGCCCACAGGAGGTGGGTGCAGGCTGGGGACCCAGGCAGCCTTGTGCAGCCCTACCTGCTGTGATTTATTACTTCTGCTGGAGCACAGGGGCTGCCAGGAGGTGGATGGAAAGCAACGCATAGACAAGCTAGTGCTCAAGTTCATGGAATTATTCTCTTAACCATCACTTAGCTGACTTCCTAATTACCGCATAACCAGCTGTGTCTTATGAGACCACTACTCTGAATAGGGTTTTCTCTATCTCCTCTTAACTTTATTTTTTCATCTGAAAAAAAAAAACATAATGCTGAAGGCTTGATAGTCGTTGGAAGAATAGTTGTTCTTTGCCCATCTATACTTTTTATATGTCACTGATGAGTAAGGCTGAGTCACATTTACAATTAAGATATTTGGTCACACAATTAATGATGAAATTATCTGACACGTGTCAGTAGCGCAGTGTGGTTCCTATGGAGGCTGGCAGGAGTTCTACTTTTGACTATAGTGGCAGCAGAGCCAACCTAACGGTGAGGAATTCAGAGTTTTCTGCCTTTGAGCTTCTTAATGCCATACATAGCATGCTGTGTGCTAGATAGCATATCTTTGAGGCTATCTGTTGGCATGGCTTAATGATCCAGTATCAGTTTTCAATTACAAGCATATGATTTCTGACATGACTGTTAGAAGTCTAACAGCTCTTTAACCAAAATATATGTGCATTCTCTGGTGTCCTTAGGCACAATTTTTCTTCTCCATCACAGCAAAATATGACCTCTTTACTGGCATTAGCAGTGACATAGTTTGTAACCTAGCCTTAGCTGGGGTTGAAAAGCATTTTAATAATATGAAATATTTCCCCAGAAAAAAAATATTCTGCTTGCTGAGGCACTGCCTGACAGCTTCAACACTGGAGAATCAGAATGCTAAAGATATTTTAAAGAAGAAAACTATGGTAATAAAGTACAGCCTGGTATATACAGAAAGAAATCATTGTCTTAAGCGTGAAAATAAGGTCTGACTTCAACTATATTTTCTCTTGGTCTTGTGCATCTTATTCCATTTCTCCTACAAATACAGTGACAGCCAGATCGGCTTAGAGCAAACCCTCTCCCTGACTGCAGTGCTGCAGCTCACAGCTAGTCCTGGCTTCCCAAAGCCACCACCCTACTCTGTTCAACTATGATGTGAAAAATCAGGTTGGCCCAAGCAGGCTATGCTTGTTCTTCTAGAGAAAAGCTTCCTAACTCTATTATGATTTTCATTATGTTTCCATTTTTTAAATGTCCAAATTATAAATTCATAAAAATACATACTGAAAATAGTCAGACCATTAACTACAATCAAATGCAATACTGCTATAGTAAAATGTGCTGGTGCTCCCATAGTCAGCAAAAACAACACTATTCAGATTAAACAAAGATGAGATTCTTTGAAATCCTTTACTCTTGCTTCCAAATATGTAGAAAATGTAGTTCTAATGCTGAAAATTTTGTTTCTTTATGATGTTATCTTCCTGAAATGGATGCTCTGAAAGCAGCCTGCATTTCGTAAGGCATGATTTCCAACCAGTAAAGTCTATTCTCAACAGGAAATACGCTCCATTTAGGCCAAATGTTCTAAGGACATCAAACATATTTGTATAAATGTGCTGTATCATAATTATGAGACTGCCAGTACTAGGGATGTAGACAGCACTTTACAGCTTCAAGGTGCTATACAAACACAACTTATTTATTAATTTAATTTTCTAACTGGGACATAACCTAGATTTAGCTAGAAGCAAGCTGTGGACAAGAGGAGGTTGGGTAAACAGGTTCATCGTGTTTGTGTAAAAGACCATTCTGAGTCCTTTTAGAAGGTTTTCCTTATCAAAACTAAAGGTAAAACTTCTCAAAAGCTTCTAATTCCTGGTGGGCAACTAACAGGCAGCTGTATGACAGGCCAGTTTGGACCACCAGGCTAAGGGTTTCTGAGGTATTTGTCATTGAAATCCCCAGATTCTCCTAGAGAAGCAAAGACACTTTCCACTGGATTCAGTGGAACCTGGGTGAATACTTTCAAGACTTCTTCCTGTCACTCAGCCACATCCTTTCCTACTCTATAAACTAGAGCATTGAAAACCAACAGCCTCAGTGATCATACTCCAGCATCTGGCTTTTATTACCACTCTAGGGGATATTTTCAAAGACTCAGTTAGGATTTATGACCTAGATTTGTAAAAAAATATTTAGATTTGTAATTCCTATTAGCTGATGAACATTCAGTGACATCAACAGCTTCGTTGCCCATCTCCAGCAGGGTTTTTGGTACAAACAATTTACTTCACATCTGCATTTTGCCCAAACTCCAAAACTACTCCTAGTTAAAGCAAGAGTATCTAGAATCATCCATCCTCTATGGGTTTACATTCTGACAACAAAGTAGAGTAAAACTCTCTCATCTGATATAGGAGAGTCTCTGCAACTTATTACTCTTTCATTGGCACATAGTAAATTGAGCTCTGGCAATAGCAGTACTACTGGGAAATAAAGATAATTAAGAAATATAAAGCATGTCACTCTTCTTGAACCCAGTTGGAATCTTGGCTTTGTGTGTCTCTCTTGCCATACGATTAGGAGCCTAGTTTTGTCTGTATTCTTATAATTTTATATAATGGACCATTTGCAATTTTCTATAATCTAAAATGTCTAATAACTGTGCAGAGAAAGTAAGCCCTTTCCATAATATTTATAAATATTTTATATGAACTGGAGTTAATACAATTTATTTATAATGCATGGGAGTCTGCAGTGGGTTTGTAAAAATAATGGGTGTTAACATGCAGTCATGATTTAATAATCAGAAACTAATTTCTAAAATACATAAGGAGAGTGGCTGGTTCCAGTAATTGGTAATGGGAGTGAGAGGTGCAGACATAGATGGATGACTGAGGTATGGTTAATATACCATAGAAGGTGGAGCAAAGATGGCTTTAGCAAGAACTTCATCCACCTAGTACCCTTATTCTTTTCAGTATCTGTCAGGACAAAGCTAAAATAGCTTCTCCAGAAATCCCCAGGCTGCTGGATTAATCTCATCCTCCTGCAAACAATCACCGTGGTAGAGGATGGTGTCACATATATCACATCATGGTGGTGCAATAACACCATACAAGGATTCCTTCCTTCTCAGGATGCTGCCAAGGAGCTATAAAGCTACATGAACCACTAACCACCTATTAACTAATTGTTAAAAGGGAAGAAAAGTTATTTATCTGTTCCACAATAAATATCTCTTTCTCATCTGATACACCAATGTTGGCTAAAGCAATTCCCACAATACTTTAAAGATCTACATTGCAGATGGGAGTGAAGAAGCCTACCTGCAGGAGAAAACAGATGAAGTTGTTACATCGAGTGGAGAACACACATACAGCTGAAATGGACCTTCTGGTTTCCGTCTGCTGTGAATAAAAGGATGCAGATGTAAGCAAGTGGATGCATCTAATTGTGATAATGATAAGACAACAGCAGCAGAGAGATGACCATGAACAAGTTATCCTAAAGAGCACCATGGCAAGGAAATAGATTTTCTATCTTAGTCTCATTTTTGACACAAATCAGTTCACTTCCCAGACCCTTTTAGCAGCATGTGTAAGAAAGATGATGAAACAGGCAGTGAAGGCAGCAATTGTTCGTGTTGCTAGATGTTAATTTCTGCATTTAAGGTAGGGGAGGGGGCTCTAACACGTGCAATTAGCCCATGAAACTGCCATACCACCCACACATGAGCTTCCTCCCTGCAGTTTCAGCTGCACATTGTTATTCATAATGAGACTAATCACACTTTCTATGATGGTCCAGTGACAAAATTACTCCAGACTAATTTTTTCATAGTGTTTTGCACTACTCAGCATCAATAAACTGTGAAATGCATAAGAAAACAATAGTTTTAAAATACATTTAAGGTTGTTGATGCTGAGAAATACCTACCTTTTGAATTCTCAGGTGGCTGGCCTGAGCAAAACAGGGCCTTTAAAAAAAAAAAAATTCTAGTTCAGATCCCAATTTTAATAGAATTTTTAAAGTAAGAATCAGAATGGAGTAAGCAGCCATTTCAGGGCAACTGGACCAAGTTTCTCAGAAGTAAACAGGTGTTCAGGCAACAACTGTGACATGACAATTCTAAATATTGCAATTTCCTATTGTAAAATACAGGATTTTCTGCTTGGTAAGATATCCTGCATATATATTTACAAGAGAATGCAATTACAACGACAAAAGAACCCTTAAGAGCTAATATGAAATTATTCCCCTAAGAAGAGTTACCTACAAGCCTTAGCATATGCAGCTACAAGCTGTACTGCCTCAAATCTCATAGGAGTTTTTAGCTACTTCCTGCTGGTTCCCCTGCACCATTTGGCCTGCTGGTGGTGCCTGTTATTGGCCATTCCAGACAGGTCACTTTGGACTCCAATCAGAGTAGCCTGTCTGTATTTCCTGTAAAAATATTGTTTAGATCCATGCCATTAAATATCTGCAATTGTAATGTATTTATGACTTTCTATAAATAATACATTTTTTAAATGTTGCAATATATATTAGTCAAACAAACAGTGTTTCTCTTTCTGGATACAACCTGTGCTTTCAGCCATCATGTAAAGAATATGAAAAAAGAGACCAAGTATTTTAGTTTAAACCCTTTCATACACTGGCTATGCTCTTTGTGCTCTACTGCTTCAACATCCAATTATATGTTACTCATATTTTTAATTATAATTTTTTTTGTTTAGGAAAAATATAGAGGGGCACTGCAAACTGGACAGTCAGAAGGATACACAAGTCCAGCACTTAAACTGCTGCTTTAGCTGATGTTGATTATGATCTGTCTGAAACACTCGGCAGGACTGGAAACCAGTGGCCAGACTAACAGTGTGGCAGATGCTCATATCAAAACACGCTCTCCCATTTCTCAGTCCCTGTGAACTCAGCTTCATCTGCAAACAATATTGCTGAAATTAAGGAGCCAGAGAGGGCAGGAGGCTGAAGGACACATGGCAAGTGTCTTTGAAAGAGCTGGATCTTGGTCCTGCAAGTGTTGAAAGCAGTTATAGAATGAGCATCAACTACAGATGGATGCTAGATGCTTCCCCATGGCATTTAATTTCTGAGTTCAGAAAATTTTCTTACTAATTCTTTTGTGTTTGTGTATAAGTCTGAAAAAAAAAATAAAAATCTCTTAAACTATTTGCCCTTGGACATCCTTTGTACTTTTACTGGCAGACAGTGCTCTTGACCAGTTTTCCACTCTTAATAAACCCTGTATTCAGCTTGATCCAGTTTTGCTCTTCTGGAATTACTTGACTCTATTGTAAGCAGTGCCTTTCAAGCTCTGTTTTATAAGAGAAACCTCCAGGTTCACATTATTTTGTTCTCTCTACATGCCTCTTTGGAGCATGGTACAGTGAGTATCCATCCTCTCTGGTACTGAAATCAGTCCTTGGACCCCTCAAAAGGTATGAACTCAGAGGAGGGGAGGGCACAAATGCACCCTTTCCCCAGTGGCATCAAGGTCACAACAGTGTGTGATGTCTGATATAATGCCTTTTCAGAGGATGTGTCAAGAAAATGAGGAACAAGGGATTAGGATAAGAAAAGCTTACCCACAGAAACCTTACTCTTAAAAAGTCCTGGAGAAACACAGATCTCAAAAACAAACAAAAGAAATCTCCGGAGAGGCACTGCCCTGTGGTCCAAGCTCACAAGCCTGACATGGGTTCATGTTTCAGATGGATCTGACCTCCTGCAGCCTTCCCTCTCCTCCAGCTCTTATTCACACCAACGGCCAAAACCCTGCTGTCTCTGCTCCTTGGCCTGCTCTGCTCCACTGTTCTTCCTCAGAAAGACAACCCTGCCCCGAGGGAGGGGGCACTGCCGAGAGCCCTAAACAGCTCTCACTCCCTCTCCAGCCACAGCCATCAGGGAGATGGCAGCACTGTCTGTGCCCAGGGACAGCCCCACCAGCTCTCCTCAGCCTGCTTTCTCACACCACGCGCGCTGCCACGAGTGAGCCGATGCACCTGTATGGTACAATTGCACCTGGGGGAAACATTTTCCCTCCTGCTCCTCTTTTTGTAGATGGAGCCCTACCACTGAATGGAAAGCAGAGCTCCTCAAGGTGTCTGAGCAACTGCAGCAGCTCAGGTAAGTTCAGGCTGAAGTGCCAGGGGCTACTCGGGTAACCTAGCATACTTGTAATACATGAGAATACAATAATATGAGAATTAATTTGTAAATATGACTGATCAAACTTCAGATCAATAGATGTTCCATATATCAGAGTAAACATATAAACTTCAGTGCCAGTTTAAGCTTTTAATCCTTTAATTCATTTGTTAATTCATTCATCTTTTCTATAATCTGATCTATTGGTCTGGTTCTCCAACATAAAAACCATTATTGCAGCAAATGTCGCCATTTTAATTTGTAACCAGTGTCCCAGATGCATCCCATAAAATATTATTTTAATCCCTTAAAAGGAGAAGGGGAATTTTTCATGAATTAATTGGACAGTCTTGCACATTAAACATAGTAATAAATATCATGATATGCAGGTAAAGTTTAAAATATAAATAAATGTTGTTGACTATAGGAATGCAAAACTCCTGATATTTATGTTTATTCAGTACATGAGTCTGCTAGAGAAAGAAAACAACTAAAGTCATCTTGGCCCTGACAACCTTGCTCCACTACCACAAAGCTGAAGGAATTGCACATCTGTGTGAAAGGGAGGGTGAGGAAGTAAAACCAGAACTTCTCTCAAAAGTG
>NW_009970724.1:12578079-12586845 GCF_000747805.2 Chaetura pelagica
GAGCGGCAGGGACAGTGCCCAGGGGGATTGCTTACCTGTAGCCTTTCCCCTAGCCTTAAGGCTCCCAGTTGGGTCTTCTCTATAATTATCCTTCCTAATTACATCCCCTTACATGGGATGAATCCTTGCTTATCTCATTCTCTTGCAGTAGGGAGCCAAGGTAACTCTCTTAGACCAAATGCCTACTTTTCTGTGCCCGAAGTGCCATGGGTGACACTCCTGCTCTGCTCTCCACCACCTGGACCTTTTTTTGGCAGGAAGGCCAGCTGCATGCCAGAAAGACTTCTGTAAAGTCATCTTTAAAAAAAACCTAAAGCATTCACATCATGTGAAACGTTACAAGCAGTAAGGGGCATGGTCTGAATTCACGTTAGTACTTCAAATAGAGCAGATAACACAACAGCAAAAATAAGTCCAGATAAAGCAAGTTCTATTAACTCGAGTGACTGTGTAACACTTTTGTCACCAAGTTGCTTTTTGCTCACAGAGGAGGTATGCACAATGACCACTGGTACATACATCACACAGCAAAGCTTTTAAAGCAGATACTTCTGGATTCATAGGCAAGGGCTCACCTGGCAGCTTTATGCTTTATGCTGGCTTTATGCTAATTTTCATCATGTGCCTAAAAAGCTAATCAGCAGTGTACTGGCCAAAGGGTCAGCAGGAGTCACTCCACTCAAAACTGCTCCTGGAATCCCCAGGCACGTTTCTCCGTCTACCCCAGGTCTGCGCAACCCCACTCCGGGCTGGCTGGGCAGGATGGGGGGCAGACAGTAAAGCTGGACACGCGCACGCTGGCATTTATGAGCTGAGTCAAGGCATGTTCTCTTTAGCACCAAAATGCTCCTAGTATTAGAGTAATTATTTTATCTGTAAAAAGGAACAATGCTGCACATTCATATGTTTGTAGCTATTTTAATATATATGGAGAGACCTTTCTCTACTATAAAATCACAGTGAAGATCTTCATTTACAGGGCATTCAGTTTAACTAACAGGAGACATTAATCTGTTTTTCACAGCCATGACATACTTCAAATTCAGAATGATGTATAGCTTTGTTTTTACAAGTAAATAGATGAACTATTGTTTCCATGAACTTATAGTTGTGCATAGCATCCAATGAAAAGTCAAGGTATTACTTTTGGGGGGGGGAAGAAACAACAAACAGGTTGTTAAAGTAATTCTTAAATGTGCACATAGGCATTGGACATTTAAAATGAAACTAAATAGTAGGGAACCTTTTAATTTATTCCCTCTCAAACACCACAGTAATTAAGATAGTGTTTTAAAAGAGTTTGTACAAGTTTCAAGTGAAACTTGCAGGTGTAAGGAAAAAATAAACTTGTCAATAGAAGTTCTTTCCAATATTTTGTTATATTGAGTATAAATTAGATTATCAGACACACAAATCATTATTTCCTATAAAAAGGCTGAAGGAAACTTGAGAAATAAATGAACTAATCTCATCTATCAATTTGTGTAGAAAGGCATACCTCCACTGTTTTGAACTACAAAAATATCTGTATTATTGTTTATGTAATTCTGGTATGAACCATAATTTAATCTGCTAATATCTGTTTTGAGGTGTAGATCTTACACTAAAACCTAATAAAGCAATTGAACTGACCATACCCTCAGGAAGAGATTCAGCTTTTCAATAAATGAAATGCCCTTTCCCAAAATCTATTACAAGTAAGCTGTTCATTTGTAGCAGCAGAGTTCTCCTCTGACCATTACAGAATGCTCCTGAAGTTACTGTTTTGCAGTAATGCAGCAATACAACCAATTTCATAGCAAATCCAGTCAAGCAATTAATGTTTACATCATTTTAAAGTTGAAAACATAATTAGTGATCTTTCTAGTTACCTAGAACAGTTGGTTAGTGCTGCCCTTCACTGGTTCATAACGGTATACCACAAATCAAAGCTAATGGTTACCTGACTTAAGTGTGATTCAGCCACACAAAAACTGAGTTTTACCTACTTGTCTCTCCAGAATTTCTACACCCCTATCAAATTAAGACCCAAAAGTGCCTCTTCAAAAATTAAAAGATGTTATATACTTGTTTCTCCTTCTCACTGGGAAGGGGGGGAGGGGAGGGGGTAGTGCTAAGATAATTTCAAATACTATCTCCGCCCACTCTTGGTTTTTTATCCCATGTCAGAGTGCTACTGTAATTCACTCCAGAATGTTAAACCATGTATTTCCTCCATGAAAGAAATTAATCAATGATAGAACATGAAAATAATCCCTAGAGTGTTTCTATTCAATATTAAAATATTGGGCTGATTAAAATCTGTACTAAATAATGTCCATATTTGTGTAGGTAGGCATGTGGGCTTTGGTAAATAATGAGTAGTTCTCAATACATGCCTTTTGCCCTGCTGAGGGAACAGAATATAGCTGGTTCTTTAATGCAGCAAATGTAATCATCACTGTACCCAAACATCAAGCTCCATTTGGGAACTGAATTTGGAGTGGCTGGTTCTTTCAGCTGGCTGTCGCATACACACTGTGAGAGCCACACATCTTAAAAAAGCTATTTTTGAAAGGGGAAGATGTTTAGGATAGTATTAACAGCTGGAAGATATCTGACAATGATGATTAATTACTGTTAATTGCAAGCAGCAAGTACAATCTTGGATGCATAACTCGAATGAGAGCAGTGCTAGGTTCTGTACACAAATGTAAGCAGTGCCTGGAAAGTCTACTTGGTAAAAAAACGAAGCACATGAAGTATTTTCAGAATACAGGAATAAAAGATGGAACTACCATTTCAAAACCAGGTTCGATATTTTTTGACAAATAATCTACTCCTTTTTTATAACATATTATGCTTACTATTATGTTTGAAAAATGGATGAAGTTTACATTGGTGCTGGCCATGTCTATAGAACATTTCATTCTTAAAAGCCTTTTTGCAAATGAAAAAAAAAAACCCTCTGCTGTGCACATTTCTGATTAATTGTATTGACAGCTGTACCCTGTGGTCATCCATGCGGGTGTGTAGGCTCCCCCAGGACTCAGCTCAGTTACAGTGATGTGAGCCTCTGTGAAGCTCTACATGCCTGTGGGTATCCACCAGAAAGAGCACTCAAGCAGAAGGTGAACTGAGCACAGAAATTCAGAAAACAGGGAATTTTGAAAATTTTCCTCCAAAGCACCTTGAACAATACTACTCAGGGAGTCTATCACTTTAAAAAAATGGCTGAGTCAGCCCAGCTCAGCTACTCTGAGCCCATCCTTATTAGAATACCATATTTTCATTTGATTAATAAGTGTTGGGCCATGAATAGCAACTGGACTTTTATGATCTTTGTCTTCTACAGAATGTACGATAGTATGAAAATGCTTCAGATAAATCTCTTTAATGTCCTTCATTATTTCATGCTGGAATATTAAAGTTTACCTTTTCTGGAAGGTTTGACTAGTATCTGAGGACCCTCATGTCCCACACTATTAACCACAACCAGTGAACTGAATAGTTAAAATCTTCAACAAAGATGAGAGCTACCTAAATTTTTCATCAGTTGGTTGGAGTAGCATAAACAAAAGCAGAACAAATATAGAAACTATGAAGTCTTTACAAAACAGACTAAATAATAATAACAATTTGTTACTCCTCTGGTATTAACATACCACTACTTTTCCCAAAAAGTCAGCTCAGCCTCCTCTGGAAAGATGGGTATTTCCAGTGCACTTTAGCGAACCACAGTTACACGTGGCTTCACTGATGTTGAGACAAACTACATTCCATCTTGTACCAGAAATCAGCATCAAAACATGATCCAATTTGTTAAGCAGGGCTCATGAGCACATCCCCAGCCTTCAGCCCTGCGGCTGCTGCCAGCAATGCCAACACAGCACAAGGACAAACAGTCACACAATAACCCAAGGGTGGGACAGCCACTGAAAGCAACACAACCCAAGAGCTGTCAGGAGGTTTCTCAGCTACTGCTCGTTTCTAGAAAATGATGAAATCTAGCAATAGTGGTCTGTGAAGAAAGGAATCAATAGGTGAAGGAAGAATGTACCTCGATCTGCTACCCTGCAACACCCCGGTATCTTGTTCTGCACCACACAGTCATTCTCTGTCCAGCTGCGGGAGACTTTGACCACAAGGAGGTCTTTTCCTTCTTTCCACTGCAGAGATGATGCCTGATGCTCTCATATCCTGTCTCTATTTTGCTTTGGATGCAGCTGAAAAAATTTTGATATCAGCCACTTCCCCTTTTTTAATAATTATTGGCTATTTTTCTTTTGAAAAAAAATGTGTGAAGTATTACTATTAAATGAGAACATTTAGTTTAATGATGTACCTGTCCACAAAACAAAACAACAGTGACTGAAAATAGAATGTATGCTGCCACTTTGTGAAAGTCATTTACAGCACAGAAAGACCACTTTGGCAGACACATTTATGTCTATGCAAGATTAGATTTTTGCATTTATTATGGGCATGTGGCATATTATTAATAATTAACACCAAAAATAAATGTTTATGTTTGCAGAAAAACAAGCTGCTAAATTCTGAAAAAATATTGTCAAGGATTTACACATTGTATCATGTGTGTTATGTAAATGGAAACCGCAGAGATTCAGTATTTATTATTAGAACAAAACATTTTTTCATCCTGCAAGTGGAAATCCAGGCTGTAATTCATGTGCATCTCTGAGTCAACAAGTCCAATACTTAAAAATAACAACCCCTTTTATACAAAATAACTGACTTTGCCTTCCCATCGAGGGCACACCTCGTGGAACTCCTTTGCCCGCATTCCCTGGGGAACTGCATGGGAACTACAAATATGCTTCTCCCAGGAGACCTGAAATGGTTTGTTTTCTATCCTAGACCCAAGGAATGAGTAATGGGGCCCTATATCCTGCCAGCAGGAAACAATCCCAGTCAAATGAAAAACCCTGTTGACAAAATAGTCTTTCTCCCAGATTTCATCCATACCCAATTTCAAGATTTCAGACCAAGATGTCCTGTTCGGAGAAGCTCTTAGCTCTGAAACATGATTGGGAGATATCTCCTTACCCTCTAAGGAGAAAAAGTCATTATCAAGCCATATGGAAATGTAGGCAGGAGTAGGATGTCAGACTCGCATATCTCTCTATGTAGTGCACATCAATGCAACATCATACTCCCAGCTGGCTGCCCAGATTACCTTTCCCAGGGGCTGCAGGGCTTTTCAGAGTGCTGTGTGCCTCCACCAGCCTTTTCCATTAGAACTTCCCTGAGCTGCTAGCCAAGTCCTCTCTAAAAAGAGCGCTATGTTGGAAGCCCTGGTCTAAGCACCTGTAGCTGCCAGCATTTTTCAGCCCTGTCCTTCCTCCCACTTGGAAAAGAACTCTTGCAAACTGTGCTGTGGTGGAGGTTTCAGTGCAAGGGGTGACATTTTTCAGCAGCCTCCCTGTTCCCTGCCATTGAGCTGTGTTGAAGCACAGTCCCAGGCACTGCTTGGGGATGCCTGTGGTTTTGCTGCTTTGCTAAACAGAGTCAGGATTTGTCCACTGCCTGCATAAATGCAGAACCCTTTTGATTTTGTCATTTATCTTTATACGGTTTTCCAATCATTCTGCTGGAAATGATGCTGCTGGAGGCACTAAAGGTGCAAGCCCGGACCAACATTCAAATCCTTGCCAATCAATTGGCTTTACAGGAGGTTAAACTACTGTGGGCAAAGCAGCAATAAAGTGGATAGATGAGCTCTGCCTCTGGGCTCTTGGCTATTTCTACGCCTGTCTTGGCTCAGCAGGGGAAGGCAGGGGCAAATCAGCACTCCTCCTGCTCTTGCCTACCTCACCTTTTGCCTTCTGCTTTGCAAAACCTCCTTCAGCTGCCTGCAAAAGAGGTCAGAAAACAGCCCCACTGTGATCAGCCTCTTTGTTTGGAGGCCAGGCCTCAGCTGCTGCAACACGTCACATCTGCATATTTCACTTCAGACCTCAGATACTGCTATGCTGAGATGCTAGGTTTCAGGCAGGGAAGCTCCTCGTGTCTCTGGACACATTACCAGGGATACCTGCTACTTCAGGCAAAGCCAGGGACTCTGCTGCTGTCCAGTGCAGCAGTCCTCTGCTGCGGGGAAACGCATTAATAAAATAATTCTGCTGTATCATTAGAGGTCAACTCAGACTAGAGCAGGCAATAAAAGATTCATAATGGCACATGGTGGGCTGCACTAAATATCCAAACTGCAGCTTGAAATCATACAAAGCTTAGTTAGGTTTAGGACTTGGTTAAAAACTCTCAGTTCAGCTGCTGTGCACAGAAGTTAGGGACCAGCAAAAAACACTTCTATACCATCAATTTATGCTGCTTCCAGTAGAAATTATGCATTGTAGCAAGGAGTCTACTCACAGGCACAGGTGCTTCTGTGCTCAAGCCAGTAATCAAAAATTAATCCCTTTCCCTGATTCCATTAGGGGCCAATACCAGCTATTTCTGAGACCACGTAAGAAATACTGCTGGAAGCACTTTCAAGATAACACGTTCCCCGTGTTGTGACTTCCCATCCTTTGGTATTTAACAACTGGCTAAATCCTTATTCTAGCTTATTTCCAGCAGTAAGGCAGATAGTGGTACCTGCAGTAGTCTCTATGCTCTAAGATATTCCATTGAAACTACGGTTAATCTTATTTTCTGTCTAAACATCACATCTGCTTTAGGAAACCTGCTTGAGTCCAGTCTCAAGGTGCTGTAGCAGCAAGTTCCCCTCTCCACTTACATGTCAACAAATGTTACTACTAAAGGGGCTGTTCAGTTCAATACAGGCAGTAACACAGTATTTTCAGTTTCATTATAAGGACATCATCCTTTCCATGTTTTACTCCAGTTTATGACTAATAAGCACATAACACAGGCAAGCCTCCTCTAGCTACCAAATTCCATCTGCTTTTCCATCCTTCCAACAGCCTTTGAGAAAGAATTAAAATCAGATTCCTTTATTCTGATTAGCTTAAAATTTGGCTGTGAAGTTTAGCCATGTTCTCAGACTGGATTTAATTTTTGACTATTATTTTTACCAATACATTACATCTAATCTCAGACTTGGTGACACTGAACTCTAACCAGCTCTCCAGCTTTGATACAGAAGAGGCTAATATCATTAGCAGAAGAACATGATGAAGTTTGACATACCAAATTATTTGGTCCTGTCTTTAATCTCTGCAGCCAGCCAATCCCACCAGCCAAGTGGTGGTCTCAGCACACAGGCCAAAGATGCAGTGCAGAAGACAGAAAATTCCCAACACAGCCCTGTAGGTGAGATTCAGGGCACAACACCTGATCAACACAGGGTGCTGGTACATACAGGGCTCTGCTCTCCACCAGGAACACCAATGACACTGATGTTACTGTAACTCAGAGCTATGTTCTCCATGCATGGAAAGGAGGCTTATTTTCCCAATACAAGTTCAAAGCCCTCCTCAAGCATTCCCAAACTGTTTACTTTGCAGCACCTCCAAACAGCCAACCCAAACCTGCTCACAATCAATACAAGCCACCACACCTGGAACACCTCTCAGGCAGAGGTTCCCAATAGCTACCACAGGCAGCAGAGCTGGTCCTTCTGCACATGCTGCAGGAGGGACTTGGCTCAATGCGTACAGTGTCTTGCACTTTGCTGTGCAGCAATCTATCTGCCTTGTGATCAGGGAAGCAACCGATTTCTTCCTACTGCAGTTAAATTCCACTCCTCTCCCTTACAAAGGCCCTATAGAGCCTTGATGCCTGACAGGCTTCCAGTTTAAGTGAAAAGAGAAAATTACTCATTTTTGTCTTCTATTCTTTTGTACCAGCTTATGGGCAATCTCCCTGCACCAGAAGGCTGCAAACAGAGCAAGAATTGCTTGGGGGGCTGAAAACCCTCAAAGCTGAATTTTGCCACCCCTTTGATCATTCCCAGCTCTCCCATACAGCTTTTACACATACGTGGGACCTGCACTAACACAGCCACAGAGATGCCAGAGAAGGAATGGAAAGAGCAAAGCAACACCACTGTGCACACAGGGAAACAAAAGCTGGGAGGAGCTAGAAAGGGCCTTTTTTTATATTTTTGTTTGTTTAGCTGGCCATGAGGGAAAAAAGTAAAATGTCCCTCTTAATGGCTTCTGTCAGTTATTTGCACAACCGACCAAGTTCCACAGCTCAAATGGAGAAGTTGTTTCTGACTCTGCCAGAAATCCACTGCCTCATTTCATCTGGTTATGTCCTGGTGTTGCAAAAGGCCAGATCTTGTAAACCGAATACAATGGCACTGTTGCTTTCATAAACATACTTAACACCTCTTAACATGCAAAACACACAAATTATAAACACAGCTCCTGAGCGTTCACAATACAGCCAGCATCCCACTGCCTGCAGCTGGCACCTAGAGTCGGTCCAATTCAGTAACCAGGTAGTTAACAGGAGCAAGCAAAATTCTAACACGGGACTCCGTAATCATTATTCGTTTTAAATACTGTTTTATAGCCTGGGGAAGCCTGGCAGGGGGAGTTGTGTACGCCTCATTTTAACGTCAGAAGGGCGGCTGGTGCCGGAGGACACCGGGCAGGCAGAGCTTTCGCACCTTTCTGGAGCCCAGGAGTGCCGGAACGAGGAGGTCACAGCAGCACCACAACAGCACAAGTAACGATTTCTCTGTTTCGGTGGTACTCTGGGGCTGTGGGCAGAGGAAAGACCAGTGCTTTCCAGACACGTCCAGCCCCGTGGAGAGACCCTCCGGTGAGGCTGGCGGGACACTGACCTGTCCCC
>NW_009970724.1:12588021-12592059 GCF_000747805.2 Chaetura pelagica
GACTGGGCTGGGCCAAGCCGGGCCGCGCCGAGCTTTGAAGGGGTGCGGCCGCGGCGTGCGGGCGGTGGGAGAGCGCTGGGGGAGAGCCCTGAGGGAGGGGCCCGTCCCTCGCCCCGGCTCCCGCCCCTCCGCGGGGAAGACCCGAAACCCAGTCTGAGAGAGGGCGGGGGCGGGCGGGCCGACCCCGCCGGCCGAGGAGCGGCGGACAGGCCACCGGGATTCCAGCTGGAAACGGTTCCCTCCCCGGCATCGGAAACTGCAGGCACCTTTTCGAACCGTTCGCACACACAGGCAGCCCCTAAAGAAACCCCAGATGGCGGTGAGCAGCGCAGATCAGCCAAACCTGATAAAACAGATGCTTTGGTACTCGCAAAGTTGGTGCGTGTGCGTTTTTGGCCTCAGCTAAATATACTTTTATTATTCTGCAGTCAACTTTCTGATATTCCGGAGCTGATGTGCTAGGAGCCAGCCTTACCTCTCTGGAGATGTTTGCAGGGACAGGGAGTGAAACAAACGGTGGAGATGCTTTTAAAGAGGGAATAAATCGCTGTCTTGCCTAAGGACAATGTGGTTGAGGATGAGAAGCTGTGGCCTGGGCAGCCCATCGGAGGGAAGGATACCACAGTAAACTTTCCCTGGCTTGTTTTATTTTTATTTTTTTGTGTGTGTGGGGGGGTTTGGTTCGTTCTTTTGTCTGGGAAAAAAAAATATAGGTTGATTTCTGGCATATTTTTGGGACTTTGAAGAATGTTTACCAGAGAGTTTCCAGGAGATAGCAGCGATTTTCTAATGAAGTCATGGACTTTGCCATCAACCCTCAACCCTGTGGCACTGCTAAGAAGTGGCACCAACTTTCTAGCTATGTATGTAAAATCTGACAATAGCACAGAACAAATTAAAAAAAAATTCAATTCCATTAGGCTTTCATTTGCTTTCAGTGTTGAGGCTAAGAACTCCGAGTTTTTTCAGGCTACAGAAAGTCATCAGCTCACACCACAACTTGAAAGCTTAGTAACCTCCTCCCCCGGATACACAACCTGAAGAGCATGTATTACCTTACATGTATTACCTTATTTGGGTTAAAAAATCATGGCCAAAGAACCCCACAACTGCCCCAAATGCTAACCTAAATTCTGAGAGGAAAAACCTGCAGAACAGATTGATGCTAGGTACAAAGACATTTAAGGCAATAAGCCACAATTATGAGGATTCTAGAGGGAAAACTTAAATGAGCTCTGTATGAAGGCTCTAAAATTTAAGTAGCTGAACTGCTTTTACTCCATATGCTGGCAGCTGATGATACCTGGCAGGTAATGGCAGCAGTAGTGTGAGGTGTCATTCAGGAAAGAATGATGTGGGGAAACCAGAAATATTTTTAGTGCCTAGTCCCAGTTTTTGGTAGTAGAACACTGTGTTTTATTTTCTTCAGCCAATATATATTGACATTTTAAATTCATCTTGAGACAATTCTTTTTCTGCTAAATAGTTACATTAGCTGGATAAAAATAGAACCTAAACTTCGTTTGGAGCAGTATTTGTGTCCAAAGGCACCACAGCAATTGTTTGGCATATACTGTAATTCATACCAGTATTGACAGAAGGTGTGCATTACATTGTTAAATACAGGTTCCCTTCTTGTTTGTGTAGATGAATAATTTTGCATTTATAAAAAGAGTTGGGCTGTAGGTTGATGGTTTTTTAAAAAACACTACTGCTTTATACGTACCAGGTTCTCAAGTTATTTAGGTGTAGCAAGGTGTAAAACACTTGGTTTTTATTTAATGTTGTAAGTTGCAGGTATGAGGATTAGTTCTGATTTGTAATACACATTATTTCATAAATTTTAAACTGCCTCGAAATAATTAGTAACTGGGGTGGACACAAAAGACCTTTTTACCTGGGCTTGATAAGATACATTCATCTGCTGAAGCTGTTAGGGATACAAACTTAAAACATGTTTCCCTTGGCAAAAAAAAACACCAAACTGCTCTGCAGATGCTGAGGTCGGGAGGCAGCAGCCCGCGCTCCTTGCCTTGCTTAATGATTTTAGCAGGTCCTCCTCAGGCTGCCGGGCGTTAACAACCGCCGGGTTTGGCTCTTGTTCTTACCCGTGTGTGGTGGCAGTGTGCACATTATCGAATGCACGGGCTTTGAGAGGCGATCACTTGTTACTTTATTACCTCATTCGCGTACCTGGTGTTTGCCAAAGGGAGGCCGGGATGGAGCCTGCACAACGACTTCCCAGCAGGGAGCTTGTGCAGGTGTCCAGCCAACACGGTTTCTGCAGAGGGAGTTACTTGGGAAAGGGGGTGGATTTTCACACTGATGGAAGGAGGCTGACAAGGACTGTTTGCTGACAACCCCTGGTGAGATCTGAAATTCTTCACGAGAACCAATTCTGCCAAGAGGTGTTTTAGCTGGTTTGAGAAGGGGGTATCTGCTCAGGCTGCAGAATTAAAATGCTGCATGAGGTGTGACTTACCTACCTGGAAAGGGAGGTGGGCACTCAGAGCTGCCTTCACAGCAGATTTTCATCTGAGGATTAACTTCTCAAACAGCTGAAACATACTCACTGTGGACTAAACACCCAGCACTTTGCAGCAGGGAATGCAGAAACAGAAGTAGCCTTCAGCGGTGTCACCTCTTGGGTGCCTCGTTGTGTTTTCCATATTGCAGAGGCTGTGGCACAGGGAAACATTCAAGGCCCCACATGTCCCACAGTTCATATCACTTATGCCCCACAAAAGACATCTCCAGGAGCAGCATACTCTTGAGGCTTTGCATATATCAGCTAAAGGCCTCTGAGCAGTTTTCTTTCCCTCACCCTCAGGCATTAAAGACGTTGCTCCCTCTTTGCCACTCCCATGGGCCCCCAACACCCAGAGTGTGCACGGCAGGGTGCAGGGGATCAGGGCACCAGCCATTAGTTATTCCTAATTTGTTTGATTGCTTTTTTGTAAGATCAAATACACAGGCATTACTGGAGACAAAAAATCCCTATCACTTAGTGTTGCCCACAGCTAGAGGCTTAGCACTTAGTTGACTGGTACAACTGTAAACTTCAGGAACATTATTCTAAATGTTTTTTTTTAAGGGATAATTCATATAGATACGTCCTTAGCAAGAGTGCAGTGAAATGTAGAATGGATGCCATGAGTGACTCTGCAGGATTAAATATAAGCAAGATGTCATATACCTCTGTCAGAAAACCTCCAGCAGTGCTCAGCACATGATCCTTAATGTGCTTTGGTCAATATCTTTCTCTGTATCAATGGAAGCTCATTAAATGAAGATACCGCAGGCTAACTGAGCCATGCTGTATTTGTTCTTGCCAAAGCTTGACATTTTTAACACATTAATAATATGTCTGTAATATAATGAAAAACTATTAATCAGAACTGGTTATATGCCAGAAATTTAAGCTATAATTGGCTGCTTCTTGTCAGGAATGTCTGTCGTACACTGCTACAACTGCCTAATGCTCAGATGTCTTGCACTGCTCTGCACTTTTTCCTTGTCAGTGCACAAAATTCGATCGATGTTATAGTCTATAATTCTGTGTAATGACCATCATTATGACTCTGGCTTACTTTAATGAGAATTCGTTATATGGGAAGTATTTTAGCACAGGGTGTTAAGCTAGTGGCTTGCTACACATTGTATTAGTCCTGTCCAGTCCCATTTATTAGTGGATTTGAGTGTCAGAAATTACAGAAAATCACATGTAATGGAAGGTGTTAAAGAATACAAATCTATTTTTGCCCAATTATACAGGTTTGTATAAGAATAATTAAATTCAGTAACTTGTTATTTCTATACAGAAACATTATATTCACCCATTGTTTATTCCAGCTACAATCAAGCTTTCTCCAAGACAGAGTATGTTTTGATTTGACACAAATTTAAAATAATTTGGCCCCTTTTTTAGTAGGGCAGTTGTTTCCCTTTTGTATAATGATTGTTCTAAGCTATGGGGTTTTGGAGGTGTTTTTTATCCCTGCAAAAACAGTAAAATGCATTGGAAAGGGCTAGAGGGAA
>NW_009970724.1:12592184-12593523 GCF_000747805.2 Chaetura pelagica
GAAAGAGTATGAGGTGTCTTTAGAATTACATGTAAAGTCTTCTCTACATTACTGAATTCCAAGATAAGTAAACATTCCCACTGAAAACAAAAAAAGAATGTAAAGTCACTAAAAAAGTGTGGTACTACACAATGTACTTCTTAAAAAGACAATTTTAATTTGGTCTTAGTATTTTTGCTTTTGTGCCAAATTCAGATTTGAAGCTTAAATTTATTTGAACTGAGAATTGTTACTGCATGAAAATTTAGATATTCTCTGCCTGTCCTGATAAAATATATGAAAGATGTATGGTAACACTTGATAAAATTAATATAATGGAAAATTGCATTTACGTCCATACGGCAATTATTGTAAATTACTTTGCTATGGAAACACAATTCAGCCATCTGTTGGCATTTCATAGTGTCTGTAGTTCAGCTCAGTTTATGATGAAGCATTATTTAAATCTAGGGAGGCCACTGGTGAACAGCTTTGAAGATAAGTTCTGAAAATGCGCTTTACCAAAGTGACAGGCTAAGGAGCTCACCAGGTCACATGTCACTTCCCGTGGTTTGGGGGCACAGGAGGGTTCAGGACACTGAGCATAATTTAAAACTGGGAAGAATCAAAGCAGTCTGTAGAAAGTGATGACTTACGTTTTTTTCTTAATACCTGTCCGATACGTTTGCTTAGAGTTCAGCGTCCAGACAAAAAGTGCACAGAGGTGCAGCGATGCCGGCTGAAATCCTCCTCTCAGGCTCCCTCCCTGTTCTCAGCCAGCACCAGCTGATGGAAATGAGTTGGAGTTCTGAGTCCTCGTTTTCCTTGTCCATGTTTAGGAAAGTTGCTCCACCTTGTAAATTTCCCTTGTAAATTTCTATCACCTCAATCATATTACAGGTATAAAATCCTAGGATGTTATTTCAATGATTTAAAATACAGATTTGCTAAAAAGGCACGGATAACGATACAAACAGAGGGGATTTCTAGTTGCTTTCTGAAGAGATGAAATTAATAGTTACCTCTATGCCCAAACCTAGGAAAATAAGACTGCCATAAAAGAGGAGGAAAACATCTTTATAGTAAGCTATGAGTGAACTGCTGTCTTTACCAGTAGTTTATCATCAGTGTGAGCAGTAAATCACAGTTCAAAGGGAAAAAAAAAAAGGGCAAAGCTTTTCCAATGCTAATGAGAAATTTCAAAGAAATGAAAGTGTGCTGGCAATATCTTTGTTTCTCTTCCAAAGAAAATTAAAAAAAAAAAAAATCTAATCTAGAAAAATGAGTGAGGCTTTTGGAGCTTGCTGAGGTCCTCTTGCCAAGAGACTATCAGCACCTGGTAGCCGTGATACCCGTCTGT
>NW_009970724.1:12593535-12605715 GCF_000747805.2 Chaetura pelagica
CAAAAGACCTTTCCTGCTGCTGCCTGCTCCCCTGCCTGCACGACCTGGGCAATGGTTGAATTCAGTATTTTGCTCTCTGGTTTTGCTAGGGTGAAAATGCAGTTTTGGAGGCAGAAACATGTAACTCACCTGGAATGTTATAGATATCTTTGTTAGAGGAAGGCTAAATCCTTAATGTCAAAATACTTTTCACTGTGAATGCTTCTGGTAGTTTATTCATTCTAGTACAGCACCCACAGTAAAGGTTATCCATATTATACCAATTTGCTTTATATAATATCAAACCTCCAAAATGTCAATACATATTATATTTTGTAATGCATTGATTCTTAGACAATAACTCTAGCTCTTACTGTTTCTAAAAGGGTCCTGGTGCCAGAAGAAAACAATGATTGATGGGAAACAGACACCAGCCTGTAAAAACTCATCCTTTTGCTTGGGATACTGATTTATCAGTGCATCTGGGCATCCCCTGTGAGTCCTGAACATGGAGGATCACTCAGGGTTATCGACAGTGTAACTGAAGACCTGCAACTTCACAAATTATTATCTGCTCTTGGACATATTTTACAAGAAGCCCTAACAGATATGCTGTAAGACAAAGCACAAGAGCTGCATTGCTGTGAAAAGCTGTCATCAGGGTCTGGGTGGCTTCTACCAAAGTCTTCAACTTAGTGAAACAAAAACTCTATCCTAATGCTTCATGTTTAAGTTGGAACCTATTTTATAAAATATATACATGTATATGTACACATACATATAATCTATAGACTGCACATACTCCAGTACCAAGCATCCTTTCAACGGTGACATAAAAGGATTTAGAAATGTATTTGTCAAGATTCCTCTCACTTCATGCCCTCTGGGTTACCGTATCCTCCATGATGCAGCACTACCCTTCCGTGTGGGGACACTATGACGTGTGCAAGACTCAGATTTACACAGAAGAAGGAAAAGTATGGGATTACATGGCCTGCCAGCCAGAAGCCAGAGACATGATCAAATACGTAAAAGTGACTCTCGATCCCCCGGACATAACGTGTGGAGATCCTCCTGAGACATTCTGTGCAATGGTAAGGCAAGCTTTTAATTTTGCACTATTAGTGGGTATATATTTCTAATAGATGATTTCAGAATGGAAGCCCTGTAGCTCACATGCAATTATCCATAAAAATCAGCATCATGCTTGTTCTGGTTTAAATATGAAAACTGAATACCAAAAACCAGAGGATAGAATTGCTCTCTATTACCCCCCCCTCCAGCTTCCCAAGGGAAGATAGAAGGGGAAAAAGGAAGAGAGACTTAAACTTTAGAAATTGAAACTAGAAACAAATTTACTCTAACACAAGGTAAAAGGGTAAAACGTGGGGCAAGAACAGCTAAGTATTTGTATACAAAACCGATCTTGATGATCACAGGGATATGAGAAAAGCAGGGCCACTTCAGGGGAGAGGTCCACGGCTCCTCACAGTACCCAATGCAGTTGGATTCTGGGGCAAGCACATGGGAAACGGAAGGAACCTGCAGCAGCCCCAGAAGGGAGAAAGGAGCAGGGAGCGAGAAGAAGGCGGTTTCTGGCTCTCCTGAATTTTATAGATTGTGACAGGAAGTGGGTGGGAATACTGACCCTTTCCAGTCTTTCAAGGTCCTAAGGACCCTCTCTCTCTATAGGTGTCCAGGGTCTCCCAAACCATAACAATACTACAAATGTGAAAGGTTCTACTCAAAATGCTGAGCAGTACATTAAGCTGGGCAATGAAATGTTCTGGTTTTGAGAACCTAACTTGACTTGGTCTGAATTCAGTATCTCTCTACATCAACTCCTAATGACTTAAAAAAAACAATCAGCCTAAAAATCCTAGTGCAATAACCTGTAACTGGGGTGCGTTTGCCTGGCTTATGTAAGACTTGACTGAATTTGTTCAATACCATCACCTGAAAGTATCATAGCATGGTAGTTCAGCATAATTTCCAACCATAAGACCATTCTTATAAACTCAAACTGTGGAAGCTTAAAAAGTGGTGGTGGGAGCTGGGCTAGTGTAAGGGTTCAACAAGAGAACACGAGGGATTCAAACAGTTAACCCCTCCCCTTTGCTTCAGTTGATACCTGCTGAAGCGCATCTCCAGAGGTAGTGCACACTTCTGCTTAAAAATGGAATGAAGACACAGATTGGGGGGTTTATACGTGTTGATACTTTATCAACAAAACAAACATATGCAAATATATAACTATAGTAGAAGCCACTGATAAGGTGAAGATCGTTATGGTAAAGGAATGTGATTTAGAACGCGGCGCAGTTTCCCCCCCTCTTGGGGTTGCCGTTGTGTGTGTGAGTACAGGGAGTGAATTCTATCAAGAGAGAGAAAAGCAGGGAAGATTAGCAGATGAGGTTCTTATGCATTGAAGGCAGCAGAAGTGACGGCTCCTGGGCTGGAGGGCAGCAGGCACACACTGCGTGGGCAGCAGGCACACACCGCGTGGGCAGCGGCTCCCCCAGGGCTCAGCTACTGCATACCCCTTCAGCAAGGAGCCAGCGTCTCAGGTCTTGACGGTTCCAGGTGCCAGAGGCACCGTGCAGGAGTGGTGTCCATTTAGTTGCCCTTATATGTTGAAATAGTTTTAGGGGAGCCATCTTTTTTTGTGGTCAAGGGCATAACCCTTACAGGTAGTGGAATTTTTCCAGCAAGTCCCCACATTCACAGGGGGGTAGCATTGCTGGAACCTTGCTGCCAGATGCAGGAGGTGCACTCCAAGAGATCCATACCTCCAAAAACGGTCAGCGTGGAAAGAAACACCTTCAGGTGGGGGCCAGCTCCACCAATTACTTACACTTTCTTCTGTGACTGAATCTGTAGGCATTCAAGCCAACTAGGAGAATAAAGTCAATCTCTGTAATTTAGATGCTTCTAAAATTGGGAACCAGTTTTGAAAATGTTTGGCTTAAAAAATAATTGTGCAGGTATGAGAAATCAGGCAGACACTAGATACATAAACCTTTTACAGCTCTGCTGCTCCCGAGTGTTTGATAGATCATGCAATAAGAGGTCATTCAAGTTAAAGAAAATCTTCAGTTTGTAGGTAACTTGTTTCTCCTCACAATTATGGAGAACTAGTTTTCTTTGCCACTGAATATTTCTGTTAAATCCAGTTGAAAATACAGTATTCCTTGACTGGAAAATGTGAGTTTGAGATGGAAAACATGTACTTACACCTATTAATAAAGCACTGAAAATGTACATCACATTACCTACATAATATAGATTTGAAAAAGCAAAGAGTTCTGGTAAGTGAGGTCATAATAACTGAGAAAAGTCTACGAGGTATTTACTTGCCTGTGTACAGATAATCATAGCTGTGTGACAGCATCCCCACAGGAAGGAAATTTCCTTTTAAATGCCTTATGGTATAATTTTCAATCACTACTCTTCTGTAAGGAGTTCAGGTCCAACCACACATACATTTAGGGCATTATGTGCACACACACGGCTGCTTCCTATGTACGTTATGGTAATAGCCACGTGATAAATTGCTGCACTATGTGAATAGATTACATCCACTGTGAACCTTTGACTGCACCACTTGCTTTCTGCCCACTAATCCATCGCTGCTGACATCGCTTTGACACTCTAAACCTCCAAGCAGCCACTGTTTAGAAACAAAGCAACGTGCCCCACCTAATACAGTCTTTATCTTGACAAGTGTTTGCTCCCTCAGAATAGTGATAGCTATGATTTAGCCCTCAATCAGTGGCATCTAGTAACTCATCATGTAATGAATAAGTTGTTTTTTCCATGCAAAAGAAACTTCCCAACACAACTTGTTTCTTCCTATTAGTGCAGATAAACGCTGCAGCAGTTCCAGTCTTAAGTAATATTCTAAGTTTCTGAATTGGTTATCAGTCCACTCTCTAGTTAGAATAATGATTTTAAACAAACAAACAAAAAAAAACAAAAAAAAAAAACCAAAAGGCACTTTGATTAAGTAATAAAAATCATGCCAGAACTCCCCCTGAACATCTTTGACCTAGCAAGGTCCTTGATGATGTAATGGAGGATGAAGGTTTGCTTGGGAATTAATTGAGGTTACAGCTGTAGCTTGCTTGCTGCTTAAGCCCTTGAGATGCAGAAAGCCACCAAATTCCTGGCACAAAAAGTAGAGAAAGAGGAAAAACTGGGGAGAGGTCAAGAGAGCAGGCACAGTGAGGGTGTGTGGTTAGTGACACAAGTGTAGAGTGACCGACTCCCCCATGATACACTGATGCATTTGCTTTCAGTATAAATGTACATTGTACTTATACACTAGATGCAGTTTGTAGTGGCTTGACTTACTTGAAACATTAGGAAAATGATGGAAATATTTGATGTTCCTCAGGGACTACACAGCAGCATAACACTCTTATCCTTTCAAATGCTTCACATCTATCTGTACTGTAGCTACAAGTAGAAGTTATACGTTTCCTCCAGAGTGAGGTTTTACATATTTGTAGGGCTGAGCCTTGGGCATTTCCCAGCGAGATATTTTATTTTTGTGTTCATTTTTAGTTTTAGAAAATGACTTAGGAAGATAACACTAACATACTTGGAGAAGGTGGGCACTGAAAAGAGTGTGTTCCTGTCAGGCATGTTCTTGCACTAAAAAAAACCCAAATTTGAAATAAGGTTTCTTTTCAGCCTGGTGAAGCACCGAACTGACTTACACAAATGCTGGGTTTTATTGTTGTTAAGTATTGGATATTTGCATGCTAAACCTCGGTGTCAGTGTTTTGTTATTGAAATCAGGTTTAGGCTGCCTTGCAGATCAGAGTCCTTTCAGATAGCCTAACAATAAGCAAGGATACAAAGCAGCCAAGCCTGTTTCTGCTGGAAAAGCAGCCTCCTGTTTTGTTTCTATATCAATTATCTTATCAAATTTAGTAATTCTCTGTTCACTACAGACTACATTGCCTAAAGTACTAGCTGTTGAGCCTGTGTCAGCTATCAGTGCAGTATAGATTATATCCCTGGAACACAACCAGGCTGAGAGGTTCACCCAAGTCCTGCTGGGAGATGATGGTAAAATCTAAGGCAGTCTGTGAGAGGGAGACACTAACAGCCTGAAATAACACACAATGCAATAATGCATCACAATGCAGTCAGGCATAAAATACAGAGAAGTTGGGAAGTTAGTGGTAAAATTTGCCTCCTACTTATTTCTGCAAATTCCCTATGGAATTAAATGTTCTGGCAAGTCAATTATGACTTCTTACTTTGGGAGCCTGTTTAGTTGACAGACCAAACAAGGAGGTTTTGCACAGGCAGATTTGTTGCAAAATGCAACACTCCTCTAGCTGGCAGCTAAATCCAGCATGTGGCAGTCCCTCCAGGACAGTATCTGTCAGCATTACTAGGAACATACAGCAGAAAAACTATCCCACCATTGCTTTTATGCAATCTATTCTGAGATTAACATTAGAGTTTCTGGTGACATTCAGCATTGGCACTCATGAGTTTATTCTGAAACCTCAAACCCCCCAGAGCCATATGATTATGTGAAATTCTCAGCTTTCATTTAAAACATCATCTTGATTTTCTTAGTCCTTCTATTTGCAGATAAAAGTTTGAAAATTAATTAAATTAAGAAGCTCAAAAAGCAGAAGCCAAGTATATAGCCTTCCAAATTATTATTTGTTTAAAATTGCATCTTTTTTAAAGTTACTCTGCATTTTTAGGTGCAGTCAGGCATAAAATACAGAGAAGTTGGGAAGTTAGTGGTAAAATTTGCCTCCTACTTATTTCTGCAAATTCCCTATGGAATTAAATGTTCTGGCAAGTCAATTATGACTTCTTACTTTGGGAGCCTGTTTAGTTGACAGACCAAACAAGGAGGTTTTGCACAGGCAGATTTGTTGCAAAATGCAACACTCCTCTAGCTGGCAGCTAAATCCAGCATGTGGCAGTCCCTCCAGGACAGTATCTGTCAGCATTACTAGGAACATACAGCAGAAAAACTATCCCACCATTGCTTTTATGCAATCTATTCTGAGATTAACATTAGAGTTTCTGGTGACATTCAGCATTGGCACTCATGAGTTTATTCTGAAACCTCAAACCCCCCAGAGCCATATGATTATGTGAAATTCTCAGCTTTCATTTAAAACATCATCTTGATTTTCTTAGTCCTTCTATTTGCAGATAAAAGTTTGAAAATTAATTAAATTAAGAAGCTCAAAAAGCAGAAGCCAAGTATATAGCCTTCCAAATTATTATTTGTTTAAAATTGCATCTTTTTTAAAGTTACTCAGCATTTTTAGGGCTTGGGAAAGAGTTTTGCTTAAGAGGAGAGATGCATGAAAGAAACATACAAAGAAATCCATGGCTTAGAGCAGTGAACAAACAGTTTCTAGCTGTGGAGTCGCTTGTGTCTGTCTTTCCCCAACAGATAATACTCCTCCTGCCTGCAGGATAACCAGCCCCCTGGGGAGGGAGTTGATGGTCATCTCTGGCTTCCCTGTACATTTCAAAGTGCTAGCAGATGATGAACGTCTGCTTTCTGTGGTCTTCTTTCAAGGAAATTTGGCCATTCTTTGTCACTCAGATTTGGATTGGATAGTCATGGCATTTGAGCCAGCATGGCCATTCCTGTGTCTGTAATTCAAGAACCTTGAGCATTTGGCATCAGTAAGATTGTGTCTGGCATCATACGCTTACATCTAGTTGGCTGGGGAGGAGAGGTAAGAGGAAGGAGAAGAGAGAAGACATTACTTCATGTTTTCAGAACTACAGGATTTGCTCTGCAGAGATACTGTGAACAAATTTTTAACTGCCTAGGAGTGCTAGTTCTTGTGGCCTACAGCGTTTCAGTTTACATAACAAATCAGTTGGGGAAGACCTCTACTTCCTTCTTTGGAAGCACTTGCTACAATTTCACAAAACTGCTCAGTTATAAAAATAAACAAATCTGACTTGTCATGACAATTATCATCTCCTGCCCTACAGGAAGGGTGCATAAGTGGCTCCTCACTTACTTATTTCTAAAACATTTGCCAGCCATGTCCCAGTAGGAACATCAGGAGCCTCCACAGTGCCACTCACAGCTCGGGGGTCCTTTGCCCCAGAGTCACCCTTGCCCCTCACATGGGCTGGCCCCTGTCCTGAAATCCAGCCTTTAACACAGGGTTTACAGTCAAACCTTAGCCAGGATTAGTGTGTAAATTCATCACAAGCTTAACCAGGAGGCTCCTAGTTGGTATTGCTGTATTTTGCGTCTGGAGATGACTTACCCTACCAACCTGTGTTTGGGGTTGAAATGCCAATATAAAAAAATATATTTTTTTTGCTTATTCTTAGACATATCTATCATAACACTATCCCACAGCCTAATGGCTAAAAAATTATAAAATTATTAACAATTATCATTACCCACAGATAATTTTCTTCACAGGTTTAACTGAAGCTTGAAAAGATGCCTACAGAGTGGTGTGCATTTGTACAATTTATAGAGCAGAAATGCTGATGACAGTAGAAATTTGAGCTCATGAGTGCTACTATGTATTTCATAGCCAATCAAAACTAAATTAAGAAACAAAGATTATTAAAAAGTCTTCTGTGCATGTAATTCTGGCATAATATTATGAGATGGACATTAAATTTTTCCCTTTGAGACGTTCAGCATCATTAATATAGCATTCCTTTAATTACAAGTAGGTTCATATTCCTTAAAAAAAGCAAAAATACTCCATAGTGTAGTTTGTGATACTATTATTTTCTTTACTGAAATAATTAAAATGAACATATATTCTTCTGAGTAATGTATAAAGCAAGATGTGAAACAAAAATATACTTTTTGGAAGCATTTTGGCATGCACACAAATTCTTGGATAAGACATTTTTCTTTTATGGGCTAATGTGGACATACAGTCCTTCATTTTAGTTCTATCTATGCAATATTATTAGGTGGCATGGGGTAGAATGGCAAGAAGGAGTTAAAGATGAAGCTATTGTTACTGTCTTTTTTAATGTAAATTTTAATAGCTTAATACCTTAAAAGAATGTGCAGCTCAGTTATTGCAGAATTTATTTACAATACCTGCATTCATCTATTTTGAACTCTTGCACACATTTAATTAAAACAAGTATTGCTTTGTTACTGTTGGAAATACCCCTATGCTTCAGGGAGTAGAGTTTTTATTTGGTTGTTTCTTCCTAGATATTTCATTTGATTTTGTTTCTAGTGCTGCAAGACCCATGTGGTGAGCTGCAGACCCCCTGGCCCTTCTCCTCTCCCTCACGTAGGGCAGGACACCTGCACTGCCCCACTGACATGACAGTTGCCATCAAAGCACCACTTTGGTCCTTATGCCCCAGCCTCTGACCAGAGGAGCAAGCAGGAGAGGAATGTGAGGAGCACACACACACAGCCCTTTACTCCTGCCATCCCCCCAGCTCCCTCCCACTGGCCAGCACGGAGGCAAGAGCCTACCTGTGCCTTTGGTAGCAGCCTGCCTGCAGACACTTCAAAGGCACCTTGTTCCTCAGTCCCCCAGAGAAAGGAGTTCTGGGTTTCATGAAAGAGAAATAAATTAATACACTTAATGACAGCAGGAGTTAAAAAAATGTTTGGTAAAATCTGTTTTCTTCTGACTGGAAGCAATCTTAAAGTGAGCAATTTTTCATAAGTCATAACTGAGGATTGCCAGTAAAACAGATTTGCATTTTATTCATTATCACACATCAAGATAACCCAGTAAATCATTAACAAATCTTGATCCAGTTGCCTTGATTTGTCTCCTCTGTTAAGCTTACGGTACTGGAATGTTTTCAAACTTTAAACAAAGCAAAAGCATGCCCACAAAGTACTTAAGTTGTTAAAAATATCTGGGAGGAAAACAGGGTTCCTAAACAAACTCAAAGGCTTCTAATTATTTTCAGTTCCAGAGTTTTAAGGTACACATTGTCACTATGTGTAAAAGTGCATCCTTTTAAGAAGATGTATATTTTATAAATACACTTCATAGAAACTGCTTAACTGCTGCTTTTAACCTTGCCTTAATTCTATTTAGTACTTGCTCTCCCATTTTGTATATTCCCCTGAAGTTCACTGGAAATTAGGCATTTGTAGCTAATACAGTGAGCAATAAATGACTATTGTAATAATACTTCATCTTGGAAAGCAAGGGATTATAACTGTCATGTAAAATTTCTATGCAATAGAAATTATTTTAGGGCTTCTGTCACGTGATGAGAGCTGTGCAGTGTACATACTTGAACAAAACATACCCTTTTACTGGCAAGTTATTGATAGGCATGGCAAGATCAAAATAATTTAGTTGTGTTTTAATTTCAGATTGATTTTTAACTGTTGGGGTGAACCTGTTTCTTAAACTTTCTCTAGTCTATAGATTCCAAGCAGAAAATTCCTGGCAGGGCAGTGAGGCAGCTGCCACTGGCTCAGAGTTTTGTGCTTGTCAAGGTGCCATGGCTCACAGCATCTCTGTGCTGTCCTGTCCCCCAACTGCATCTGCATCCTCTCACTGGGGGGCATTCTGGCTTTGTGGGTGAGGTTCTCTCAGACACCTGAGCTGGTGTCCCACCTGCTGCCCTCAGCACTTCAGGTCCCCCAAAGCACCTTCCCTAGGGCTGAGGCAGGTATCTGGGGGCAGCTGCCCAAGCACTCTGCAGAAACTTGGTTGTTTGGTCTTGTTTGGGTGTGGAAACAGCAATTTTATAAATAGCTTCCACTGTAAAATAGGTTCTCCGAGATCTACAGGGAAGTCCGAATTGCTGGCTGTCCATGTGTCTGGACCTGATATGTCCCCTCAGCAGCACCTTTAGTAATACAACAATGCTACTTTAAAAGTAAAATCACTACCAGTAATGTATTGTAATTTGTATCTCTTCTGGTGGGACAGAGGTTATCTTGAGCCTGTGGCTCACTGCAGGGAGACTATCCTATCAAGATTTGCAGGAGTACAGAGGAATAATGCAGCAAAGCAGCATCTCAGCTGGCCTTCCTTGTCTGGGGTAGGGCAGCATATGATCTTCCTCCCAGGCTGAGGGCCTGTTGGGCTGACCCTATTTCTCTGCTGGAACACCCAAACTGAGATTTTTTTTCTAGCCTGCTGGTGTCCCACAGCCAGCCTAGGTGTGAAGTGGTGCAGGATCATCCCCTTACCAGGAGCAGCTAGTTTGCTTTCTCACTTTTCTGTCACAGATGTAATGCCTTGTGCTCCCAAGTGATCTGTGCAGCATTAGGCTTTCCACGCTGTTGTCACATTTTGAGGACAGCCATACAAGGAGTGTGATATTATATTTCCTCCCACTGTGATGGACCAGTCTCTGAGTGTGAATTTTGCATTTACTGGGCAGAGCTAAGTAGAGCTGGTTTTATGCTGCTCAGGTTGGTTCATGTTACCTAGACAAACATTTTTCCTTCTTCATTTAGTACCTGCATGTCTCTAAACTGTAGAGTTTCCTATTTCTTTCCTGGAGGACTTGTACTTGGTAACAGCTAAGAATCACTGGAAACCTGTTTTCACATTTGAGGACAGCCATACAAGGAGTGTGATATTTCCTCCCACTGTGATGGACCAGTCTCTGAGTGTGAATTTTGCATTTACTGGGCAGAGCTAAGTAGAGCTGGTTTTATGCTGCTCAGGTTGGTTCATGTTACCTAGACAAACATTTTTCCTTCTTCATTTAGTACCTGCATGTCTCTAAACTGTAGAGTTTCCTATTTCTTTCCTGGAGGACTTGTACTTGGTAACAGCTAAGAATCACTGGAAACCAAATACACATTCCTGAAGCACTTAAACATATTAAAATTTCTATTGTAAGCATCTTAGCTGAAACAAAGGGAACTCGGCCAAGAGTTTTGCAAACCCCATGTACGTCAAGACAAAGTATGTGTGGTCAGCAGGCTCCTTGAGTCCCTCAAGAAGGCAAAACTCAGTGGGTTGACTCCCAGATAATTATTTTTTTATTTGGACGTTTGTTACTTATAAAGCAGCCAGTCCTGTATACAGCCCAGCTCACACCCTGCAAACATTTTAGCCCACAGTATTCTGCCAGAGCATTCCAGAAAAAAATGTACAGGCTGAGATGATACTCAGGTGTTCTCATCCCTTCTGTTCTATGCTGTGGAGCAGAGGGAGGAAATCCAGACAAGCATCAGCAGTCCCTGTTAACAAAGTAAGGAAATTGCTCATCTCCTTATACAAGGATGAACACTTATAATTTATTTTTCTCCACAGAGCTTACAAAGGGCTGAATTTGTGGGAGGTACTGAATTTTAGTACGAGTACCTGTGCTGTTTGTCCTGGGTTTTTTTTAAAAACAATACTGACTACTGTTCTGCCAAAGCTGTCATTTCTGATACATAAAAAACCCCACATACACGTTCAAGAGGAGCTAAAAGAAGTTAAGAGATTTCTTAATCCAAATATTTCTTGGACTTTTTTCAAGCCTATAAGTACTAGCTGGATCTGAAAAGTCAGAAATAATCCCAGATACTAACTGAGAAGATGCACATCCTTATGTACACTGGGATGCTAATCTCACTGCCTGAACAGTAGGAAGTAGTTCTATATATTATTTACTTGTACAAACAATGGCTGATGATACACATTTTAGATATGTAAGTTTGTGTTTTCATAGGTCATTTGCAGTGACACTGTCTTGATCTACAAGTATAAATATAGCTAGGGACATGAAAAGCTTTGGCATTGAGCTGTCTTGGCAATGCACATAAGTGATTTCATGTAGCTTTGACATTTGTTGCATCATATTTCTTGTCTTCTAGTTCCTTAGGCAGATTGTTTATATAGAATTTAAGAATAAAAGAGGAGAGGAAAGAAAAGGGCAAAAATTAATTTTAATTTTATGTATTACAAGTAAGAAAGTGCACTATACCAGAGATATTTTGTCAGGCTTCACTCAGAGAATTTTTATAGCTAAGTAGTTACAGAACCTTTAAAACAGGACACCATTATGATGAGAGGAGCATTTTTTTACATGTACATACTGTGTCTTTCCAGCATCCAGGTGCATTTTACATTTTTATCTGTAAAGCTGTCATGAGCCATCATTTTAACTCATCAATTTCATTTTTTAACATCTACACCTGCTCATAAGGCACTTTACTCCAGTGAAAACTAGAAACAGAGCTGCTTGTGGGTGACATTTACAAATTTGGGGGGGGGG
>NW_009970724.1:12605874-12628893 GCF_000747805.2 Chaetura pelagica
GGGGGTGTGTGGGGTAAGTATGAGGAAGTTGGGGGGGGGGGGGGAATTTAAAGAATAAAAAAAAGGAATAGCAAACAACTACATAAAAGCCCTCATCATTTAAAAATAATATGCATAACTATAGAATTAAGTACAGATATTAATTTTCTTACTGCTAAAACAGCTCTTTCTACATGTGCTATTTTCCCCATCTATTTTTATCACAGCTTTCCAGTCTCTGACATGCCTCTTGGCTTCCTTGACCATATGGATCTGCCAAGCAGTATGAATACTGTAGGGATAGCCTGCAGAAATATTCTAGTAAGGTGTTTTGCTTTGCAAGAGTTTTCTTAGACTTCCAGGAACATTAAGTAAGGGGTTTAAGGGGTTCAAACATTGTAGCTTTCCTGACTAAAATTCTGAGGTAAATTTTTGCCAGCAGTTTACACCTGGAGTCCACCATTTCCTGAAACAGAAGAGAGACAAGCTTTTGAAAAGCAAAAGATTAAGAACATACAAGCTTTTTGTTATCTGAAGCAATGGCTTTGATTTTTGGAAAAAAGCTATCTTTGAATAACTAAAAAGCAGATCAAGGAAAATAATAATGTATATTTCATGCCTGAGAGTCAGTGTTTGACTTTCCATAAACAGAAATTAAAATATGATCTTCCATTGAAACTAATGTGTCCTGTAAAAATTAACGGAAATCTTCTACTGACAGCAATGGATCATGCCCAAATACTGCTTCCTTAGCAGTGTTTTATCCTCTGTACTGTAGCAGTTGGAAATTCTCACCAGGAAACTTTACAACCATCTTAATTAAAAGCACAATTAACAGCATGTCTTTATCTTTTCATCTTTTTCTTGTCAGAAGCAATTTCACTAAAGTTATTCCCAGCCTTTTTCTGTTATAAAATCATCTTTACTCATTGTACTGGTTCTTGGTCTTGGATTACTTCATCCCAGTACGAGACTGATTATCTCTAGTTAAAGGACAGAATTTTACTTATGGGATACATCTTTTGTCTTGGGTACAGTTTTGGCAATTTTTGAACATGCAAGAATGCACCAAAAGCATATTTTTAGACCTCCTAGCTGGACAGTGCCAGCTAGGATACATATTGGGGTTTGCATATTAAAGTATATTATTTCAGCTTCATGCATCTCATGGCTTATTTGTAAATAATTAAAAAGGACAGGAGACTGTTACTGGATAATCTTCCTAGCATTGTCCATAATCAGAGTCATTGGCTGCAGCACTCAACATAACTAAGCATCATGGCTTCTGAACTTGATGTTTTCCTAGGTTTAAAAGCAAACTGTCTGCTTAAGCCTTGCACTTTGTGGATCTCCATGTGCAGTTAGTTGGGTTCAGTTTCTGTTTATTTTAATAATCTCTAGGTTTCTGACATAATTTTCTTAATGCTTTAGGCAGAAAAGCAATACACAACACAAAGTATGGGCACACCTAGCAAGTAAGTTAGAGAGCCTTAAGCTAATGAGAAATGAGAATCCATTTCCACAGTATCTGTGTCTCAATGTGCTACTCTGCAATCAGTGAACTTTACAGGTGCTGAGCAGATCTGCAGCCACAGAAAAGATCTACTTTCTGATTTGGTTTGTTTTTATTAGTTGAAAGTTTTAAGTTTTCTCAGTTTAAGTCAGGGTCTATTTTTTTATCATTTTCTTTTTGTTAATCGTGTAAAGGTCACAGAAATATTATTAATTTTTTTAAGTCTAATTTTAACCTGCAGTTGATTTATGAAGTGATACTCAATTCCTTGAGTTTGTGAAAATAACATATACCACTGATAATCTCTTGGAACTGATTTAACACCATATTCTATTGCAGTGCTAGGAAGAAGCCAAGGACTTGTAACAATCCATCATTTGCAGTGACACTTTTACTACTCTTTCAGATATGCTGTGCTTTAATTGTCTCCCTCTTCAAATCAAGTGCTTAGTTTGCTTTAACAGTAGGGTTTTTTTCTCTGTAGTTTTAATTGCCCTTGCTATGAGAAACCTATAGACTGTGTATTCCTGGCATGGTAACTGCTAGCAGAAATAGGAGCAGAGAACCTGTCAATGTCCCTCTAATTTAAGAGGGTGAAGATGCTATATTGATTGCAAGTCACATTTTTATGGAGTTTACACCAAATTTCTAATAGACCTGCATCCCAGGCAATTCCCCCTTGATTCACTAGGATTGAGGTGAGAGAAAATCCATCCAAAATAATACACTTTTTTCCACATTTATGAAGTTAGCAAGAAGCTGTGTGATAGAGAAATGGCTTTGCTTTCAGCTGTTAAAAAGAAACTGTAAGCTCCTAATTTAGTAGCAATGTTGCTAGTGCTTTACCATCTTCTGCAGTGTGCCTCCAACTGATGAACTGAAGCACAACTATAAATAGCTATGATGTCTTTGTCAGCTTGCAAGGAAAAGAGGTTGAGGGTTTTTTTTCCACATTTCCTGGAAGGACATACAGTAATACAGCTCTAATCTCTTATATTGCTTAGTACAAATATTCATCTGATTGATGGGTTACTGAATTGACACACCAATTTGTTTCCTGCTGGTTCACAACAGACCTCAGTGAACAGCAGGAACATGGCCCTAAGGTGGTGTTGTATATGATCTGCACCCTAGAGTTCAGTGATTCTGTTCTCAGCTTCACAGCTCAGGACTTTGAAGGGCCCTTCCCTTTTCAAGTGAGAGGTGCTTCCCCTCTAGCCCAAAATGTGCTTGCCTGAACCACTGCCTGGCTGAATTGCATGCTCAGACTTGTAGTCCCTGTGTATCCCCTGTGCATCTCAATGATGAGTGATCTCTTCCTGGCATAACAAATCCCTGGGAGGCCCCTTTCACAGTTGGACTGCTCATTCACCACCCTGTATCTGATAACTAAGAAGTTATCTGAGGAGTAAATGGCTTTGTCAGATTTGGTCTACCTGATCTCTATTTTAAGAGGGTACCTGTCAGAAAAGCATGAAGTTCCACAAAGCCCCAGGTTCAGGAGCTGATGCAATGACCAAGAGGAAGGACTTGATGACAGCTGTGACAACATGACTAGTTCAGATGCCAAGAGGCTTTAAAGGAGCAGGTGAAATCTATTCTGAATCACAAATGCATCCAGGCAAAACAACTACAGAGGGGAGGGGGGCAGGAAGAGAGAGGGAGTTAATTTGCAGGACTTAGATGCCTTCAGGTTTGTTTGCTGCAGAATATTTTTGGAGGGCAGCGTTAGATGTTGAGGGAAAGTCAGAGCAAGGCTTGTGACTAACGGATAAGATGCAGTATGCTCTGTGATGCTACAAGAAAAATGCTGATGCAGTTAACTGGTATCAGAGAGATAAAATAGCTCCAGCATTAAAAAAACAAATGGAAAGATTTCATTAAGTTTTTGAGATCCCACCTTGGTATCATTTTCGAGGATGTTTCTAACTAGTAGCCACAAAAATAACTGCAGATTGCAATGTCATACAACTCCATTAACTAGGTGAAGGAAAAATAGCAACATTGTCATTTTAATGACATGTCTGCTCTCTCCTCTGTACTGTGCATCTTAATGTACCTTGCTGTCTGCACTTACTTGGGGCTCCCAGGCTTTGTCATTTCTTGGCAATTCCATTCTCTAATTTCTTCTGACACATGGTGCTTAAATCCACAAGAAATGTGAGGTGAAGCAGAGAGGATTCCTGCAGACTGCCATGCCACATGAGGAGTGCTCATTTGCATTATTCATTAGATAAAGACACTGATTTGCATCTCATTTCAGTCATCTCCATTTCCAGGCAGAGGTTTCAGGAAATTCACAGAATTGCTGAATTTTTATGGTATTAATAATGTTCATTTGGATTTAATTCTCCATTTTCTGCTGTCCTGTATTTTGTCCCACACTTATCTTAATTACCTACAGAAATTACATGATTTTTCTTCTTGCTATAATGAACTGCAGCTATTTATTGCTTAGTAAAAGGGTACTAATTTGTTTATCACTGCAATTTTAAAAGTATTTTTTTGTCAAAGCCATAATTCTATACTTGGTCATTATTTGTAAGTAGATTATTATGATCTTTTTCCTTGTTGTTCTGAGGTGAAGTTTCAAAAGCAAAAGCTTGAAAAGCAGCTGCAACAATTACATGTGATCTGAAAGTACCTACAAATCTCTTAGCTTTTCAGTATTCTTACACAGCAAGCTTTTAAGAACTTATACCTTCTGTTAAGTAACATGTTAACATAGTAGGGTTGAGCAATTGAATAGCCCTTGAAAACTTACAGCATGGTTTTATTCTTTTCTAAGCTTTATGAATTAACTGAGATTACCCTTAGCATTAATATTAGATTCAGAAATCTATCCTATAAAAAAGAGGGGATGTCACTTTTCTGTCCATAGGGAACTGGGGGAGATGCTTAACTGGGGGGGGTGGGACGGCAGCAGCTTGGCAGTATTGAGCTGTGTCATCCTGTTACTAAACACAGGAAGCTATCTGGGGAAATCAGAAATTCTAGAAGACGTAAACAGTTATCATTGTTTCCTGTATGCTTTTTGAGAAAAATATACATGGTAAAGACCTTAGAAAATCATGCTGAAACGCTGAGCCATTACCTGACCCATCATTTACCTCCTACGACCGCAAATGGCTAAAACAAATGGTGGCTTATTCTGATTCTCAAAACCCTCAATTAAGCTTGGTGCTTCACTGGGCTAGATATGGCACAAAAACAAAGGCAGGCATTGTCCCCATTTTAAATAGCTTACAGTATAATTGAAACACATGTAAAAAGTAATAAAAAGTGGGGATCTGAAAGCTTACTTTAGCAAAGTGATTGCTAAGGCTGATTGTGTATTACTTTCTTTTTTACTGTAGCTATGACATGGTTCTATGGCTGGTGCTGTAGCTCGCTGATTTCTTGGGGGTGCCACGCTAGACAAATTCACATTGGACTAGGCTTAGAAGGTGGGAAAGGCAATGGCCTCGAGCAGCAGTTGGTCAGGACACTATCCGTAAGCAGCATTATAGCAGAAAGTACAACACAAATGGCATATGAAAATAAAACCAGCCTATACCGCCCAATACATGACTTAATTGTAATTGAGTTTGCCACAAGTTATTGAGACAGCTGAAGCTAAACAAATCACCTAGGTAATGCTCTGATTGCACTAACAGTGGTTGTTGTCAGCAGTGGAAGATGCCATATGGCTCCTCTGCTCTACCCAGGTCAAAATATCATTAGGAAGAAGCTTAAATACATCGACACAAATGAGAAATTAGCTGATCTGGCTTTCCTCCAGCCCATGGTGTGTGTACACATCCTGGGGTCTGGCCATTCCAAGGCACAGTGGGGGCTACCCAGATTTTTCCAGAATGTACTGAGTGGAGGAATATGGTACTGAGGACAAACAAAGGCAGCTGGTGCTCGGTCATGTTGCTCAGGCACGGTTTAAGTCTCCAAGATGTGTCCAGATTATGTTTGGGCAGTTCGTGAACAGAAAAGGAAGTATAAATAATACTGAATGCAAACTTGGGGGTTGGAAGTGTAAGGGATGCATGAAGTAGGAGCCAGTCCTGCACAAGGCAGAGTCTGGTTCAGACCCAGGAATGGGTTTTCATATGAATGGGGACACGAGTCAAACTCCTGATAATTGCAGTGAATTTGGTAAAAGCCTCCTAAAGGTTATACAACCTTTTTATTATTTTGGGACCAAACAAAACTATAGTATAAATTTTTCAATGCCATGACCAAGATGTTAGTGTTCACATTCCTTTACCATTTAAGAATCTCATCCATTTACAGTAACTGTCAAACCAATCACTAATAACAATTCAGAAGCCTCTGCTCTAGTAAAACTGGCAGAGTCTGGTAGTACCACTGCTTTTAAAAAATCTTGTAGCATTTCTGTTCTAAACTGTGATGCATTTCTAGGTTTCATCAGGCTGGAGCACAAGTGGAGTTAAAGCTATGTGAAATTGTTATTAACTACAGAATGTCATGCAAAGTACAGTGTTCTGCCAGTTTGAGTTACATACTTTTTGTTATGATTTCTGCTTTGAAAAATACACATTTGAAATTTTTAAGTGTGCCAAGTAGGCCAGATGCTGCCCTTCAGAAATAAAAATTACCTTAACTGATTCTATGATGATTCAAGTTGTAGAAGAGCTGTAACATTTCTGCCAGACTTAAAATATCTTTCCTTGAACACTGGTCCCGCTGTGCTGATCTTGCTGTCAGCAAGGTTTTGCAGATCCTTGGTTATGAAACACCTTGTCACCACTAACCCAGCAGCTTGCTCCTGCTCTGCTGTGAAGTTTGTTCATATTTTGAAATACAGAGTGGGTTTCCTAATGTTTTTCTTAGAAAAAGGGTTCTGGACAGTCCTTTCGTACAACTCAGGGCAGTCCTTTGATACTTAGGGCAGTTTATTCTGAAGCATGTTGTGGAAGCGGTGGATAATCCAAAGGCTTCTGCACAATGGATTATTTTAAACAATATTTACCCTTGTCCTTGTCTAGTGCAGAGTGAGGAGAGCAGCTGTTCAATGTTTATTTTTATCTTCACTCTTCATTGGATATTAGACCTTTGCCTCTTTTGGGGCTTGCTACAGTATCCCTGACAAATTTACTGCACCACTCTGCCTTATTCATTACAAGACACCTATACTGTCTGTCCTGGGCATCTCTTGTATCCTCCACCACATCTGGGACAGTTTAGAGTAAGGCTACTGAAGTCACATTGGAAGTGCCTGGACCCTGGTTTCGGTGGTCCATGCTGCCTCAGCCATGCAAAGTAGCTGAAAAGCAGGCATAAAGATGGAGCAGAGAATTTTTACTGGTACAGAAAAATTCCTCCAGTAGCAGAGGACTGGCAAAGCCAACTCAGTGCCAACTGCTCTTTGATCCTTCTCCTATTTCAGAAACACATTCAGGAGGTGGACCATCCCAGTAGCTGGAGGATGTGGAAAGGACGAGAAAAATCCTCCCAGACAGTCAGTGCAGTTGGCACTTCGGGACTTGAGTAACGAACACAAGCTAGGGCAGCCTTTAGGAAGCCCTGAATTACACCTAGAGTTGTTCCAAGCTCTCATCAGGATGAAATGCTTTTTAGAACTACTTTTCTCCTTTTTCACTTGTGATGAGCATAGACTGGAAAGCAAAATACATTCACGTGCTCCACACTGTGGGTAACAATTTCTATTATATATTCATAAATTAAAAATGTGAAGCTGTTTCATACAAGCTTCAAGAATGACAGTTTAAATAAAACTGTCAGTCTAGTGGGTCATGCCAAGAGCAGATCGTAGGTGCTTCTTGGCACTACAGAAACACTCATTTGCTGCACAGAGAACCTTATTGGATCCAGCCCTTCCAACACGCCTCTAATTACAGAAAGCTGATCCTCACGTGTTCGTCCCTCATGTGTGAAATTCTGAGAGCTGAATCAAATTAAGTTCCAAATATATTTTCAGCTTATGTTGAGAGATGCCAGTGTTTGAACAAGTACAAGGGAAAAGGAATACTGCTTTCCTTCAAACGGTATGAACAACACTGCAAAGGGATTACATCTGTTACAAGAGGAAAATGCTATCTTTATGCCTTTTTGTAAAGCAACCAATGGCTAATGGACAGGAAGTCTTTCAGAAAGTTTTGCAAATCCACATGATGTTTCTGAGTGCTGGAGCATGCATCCAAATCACAAATTTAACTGAGGGGGAAAAACTGGGGGATTCACACAGCCAGATGTGTCATGGTTGGCTATGTATCTGAGAAGGATCAAAACCACAAGTCTTGCCAGCTAAGAATGGCATTATCTTAAGTTTAAAATACTCCCTTCTACTGTTTATTTTCAGTTTTATAGCATGTAAATCAGTGCTGCTTCTTGCCCATTGGAGCAGATCAAAGCATTTGTAGATGTTTTGCTGTGATAAATGTGAACATCTGTGGGTGCATGGAGTTGGTCCCTAATCCAAAGCTATAACTCACGTGGAACTGGGGAGGCTGACAGAAATCCTATAGATGCAAAAACTAATCTAAATTACAAGGGCCAGAGATGAAGATGTACAGTGGTAGCTGATCACGCTGCAGTTTCTTACCATGAGCTAAAGCCCAACACAAAGTTGCAAGACTGCTTCTGAGAAATGCAGATGTGCAGTCTCCAGTACCTTCCGTTGCACGTGACATTTGCGTAGTGGATTAAATGCATTATAGGGGCACTCTCTAAAACTTGAAGACTTCTGACTCAAATAATGTGACACATTCTAATCTTTCTGTTCATCTGAAGTACCTATGACAATCTCTGTAGTTTCAGGAATGTGCAATGAATGGGAGCAAACGCCCACACCTCATCTCACACCAGTTCCACAGATGAGCTGGTAACTTCCCACAGTACCACATTGCTTCTAAATGCTCTAGCATGAAAGCTCCTAACAAGCACTGCAATTAAGGATTGTCCCAGAGGAAAATGAATGTAAGAAATTATGGGAAACAATAATTTGCATTTCCTTTACTGTCACAGTGTTCACTTTAGATAACTTCAAAAGAATTAACAATCTGTGGTTCAGAGCTTGAGAGGTTACACTTGCTATCTCAGAGTGTGAAAGTTCCTGCTTTGTACAGAATTATTGAAAGAGAGTCACTGTGGTAGCTTTCAAGGAATCTCTCTTGTATTTGCCATTCCAGCTAAATTAAAAAGATTACTGTTACAACTCAGGGATTCCAATAAGTTTAAAAAATAAAAAAAGTTGGTGGTGCTGTTATAACAACCTAATATACTTTCTCAATGTCTTCATGATTCTCACTATTTCTTGCACATCTGCTTGTTCAGTAAAGGAATTCATCCCTTTCAAATCCTCTTTGTCTAAAAAATTTTCCATTACTTTTTTTTTTTTCTTTTTTTCATATGGAAATCAGAGTTCTTTGGACATCAAAATAGCATGAGAATAACCTGCAGTAATGTCATCTAAAAAAATCCTAGGGGTCTGCAGGAGAAGTCAGGCTGTGGGTAACATTATACTTTGCACTAGTACTTAACCACAGATCATTTCCATTAACTTAGTGAAGATGGGGTTTTAACTAGTTGATTCCCAAGTGAGCAGTTTCTATAGTGCCACTATAATAATTATATAAATAACTGTATTACTTAAGAGCACTTTTATTTATGAGCCCTTCTTTTGCTAGCTGGGTCCTATCCAAACAGCTGGATGATCCTTTACTTCAAACACAAGCTCTCACCTTAAGGAAACAACAGGTACAGACAAATTGTGGAGCACCAAGTAGTAAGGGGTCAACACTAGTCAGCATAACAGACAGTAGTCATAATACAGCATACAATTAATATTTAGTATCACATTTCCATTAGTCATCACTGCAAAAGAGTCTTTTAAGGAGATAAATATAAGGAATTAATTATCTCATTTCACTGATATTTATGGAGAACTCCTCCCAAGTATGAACAGCACCATAGGCAAAAATACAAGGGTGCCTATATGATAAATCAAATACAAATCAAGTCGGTAAGCAATTAAGGCTCTTAGCATCAGACAGTGATAAGAGGAAAGAGTTGGCTTCCTGATAACAAACTGGAGATGATGAGTGGGGTGGGAATGGGCTGTGAAGTGTTTTGAAAGTGAGGGCAAGCAGCTGAAGTCTGATGTGATGGAGAAGTGATGCAGTGGCCAAAGCAATAAGCTAGAAAGTGATCTTTACAGCAGCATTCTGGATGGTTATCAACAGGGCAAGATTGCATTTGTCAAGGCCAGAAAAAAGGTTGTTACTGTAATCAAGACATGGTAGGGCAAGAGCCTGAATGAGAGTAACTGGGAGGATGGATAGGAAAGACTGTATCATAGAGATATGATAGTGATGTAGCATGGAAGCCATAAGTCATCTGGCAGAGCCAGTGCACTCTCAGCAAGGTCAATTAGCCCATGATGAGCACCATGCTGCCAAAGCTAGGATGCTGCTGCTACCCCAGCTATTGAGTTTGTAACTATTGCAGGAACATCTAAACAACAGATTTATAGCTAGCTCAGATCTCTGCTCTGTGCAACTAAATGCAGTATAAACATATTTAGCCTAAGTGTGACTTCCCAAATTAATCCACCTGACAGGCAGGAGGTGCAGCAGATCCTGCTTGCTTTAAGTAATTCTTTGCAGAGTGTTCCCTGCAGTTCTGGTTTTCCTTCTTTGCTCACAGTTCTGCTTTTCAATTTCTGCCGTTGCTGATCAGATGCCCTAAAGCAACCCTTCTCCTTCCTCCCTTGTTTAAAACACCTTGTGTTTAAAACTGAGGTTCAGGTTGTACTTTATTGTCCTCCTTGTTGGGGAACAGCATTTTGTCATAATAAAGAATGGCTGGTTAGCCATGACATGCACTGAGAGAAGTGACATTCTCAAAGTAATAGATGTATCCATTGGATCTGTTGTTTTACTGTATTTCTGATAAGCAGCATATTGCGATTTCTCTTTCCTCAGCATGGCAGATTTTCCATGGATTTATTCAGGGCTATTAAACATATGAGGGCTTTAGATACCTACTTTCCAGAGTACATACTAGTCATTCCAAGACATGACTGTCTTGGAGTCATTTGGCAGTCCTAGGCTGCACTGGTACAGTTTCCTCGCTTTCCATTATAGACCCAAACCATTCAAAGTATTTACAATAAATAATTTTATATGCATGAGAATGTTTGAGAGCTTTCCAGTGATACTGATTGATAAATATTGGGAATCTGAATAGGGAAAAACATGGAATCTAAAATGCTCCTTAAAATCCTTGCTGTGGTACTTTGCATCTGATGACCATAATTTTATTGATTTTTTTCTGAATGGCCAGGTTACAATACTCTCAAAAAAATATTTTATATACTTGGGATGACATTTTCAGTGAGTTGTTAATTCTTTAACATCTACATGCCTTTGAAGCAAAAAATTAAAACAAGTGTAATGTACTTGATTGCGTAATACAAGACCAATTTAAATGCCTATATAAGCTTGCTAAACGTTAACAGTCAGTGGGTTTATGAGAGACTAGAGCTACATTTACTACACCATATATGTCCACAGAATGAGAGATTTAATGACTACGAGTAAAATTTAGCAGCTAGCTTCAGGCCACTCCTCACCAGCTTAGAAGGCTCATGTTTTTATAGCTGAGGCCTGTGGAATATATTCAAGTTTTATCCAAGCCAGAGTTCAGCACTGCATTCATCAGCAGCACTGCAGAGCACTGAAAATACTGGCTGGTACCTGGGTGATGCTCCTGCACCAACACAGCCTCCCAAGCTATGAAGCTTGAGGATTGATAGAAATGTCAATGCTACATAGCTGTGACTGCACTATAAATACACACTTTGGATTCTGTTTCCCCCAGTATTTATTGTGCATTCTTCCTTTCTTCCAGTTGCATCCACATGGATTTCAACCCATAAAGCACTTGCTTCCTCTGCAAGATGCACAACTTCACAGACTAATATAAGAAAGGAGAGAAAGACATTCAGCTGCAGAAGGGTTACACGTAGTGTTTGACTACTGTGAGCTTTAGAGATCATTAAATTTCTACTGAAATTTTCATTTAGAGTTTTATCTCCATTTTATCTGCTTTAAACCAGCATTAGTATGTCTCTTCTCTAGAGCAATGTAGAAGAGGGAACATGCAAGGTACCTTTTTCTTAAGTTTCAGCATAAATACCTACCTAGTATCCCCAAAGAATACAAGCAAAAGTTTTTCCCTCCCCCCACCAAAAGAAAAAAAAAGGTGAGAAAGACCTTTGCTTCCTTTGTTTTTTCTGCAGCGCTGGCACTTCAGGATGTTGGACAATTAGTGTTATGTTTATAAACGTCATTATAAAAACTGTTGTTTTCAGCAGAATAAATTCAAGGGTCTCACTCATCAATTTTAAATGAGAGTTGCAGGACTGCAAGGTCAAAGGTATAAGCTTATGCTGTTGCTGCTTTGAAAATGCCAAGAGAGGGATTTTCACCATAACTCCACTTTCCCCCAGGGAAAAGCCTGCTCCATTATCGTTTTCATTTTAAATCAACATTGAAAAGCAATGTTATATGAATTAAGAGAAGGGAGTTTATATTGATTTGGAATAATTATAATTGTAGGGAAGTATTTTTTCAAGTACATTCTCTCTCCCTAATTAAACCCACAGAAATGCTTCCTTTTCTGGTTATTGCCAAAGTGTGTTTCAGACTCTGGAACAATGCTTGATTGTGATTTCATTAGAATTCCATTTCTCCAGGCTACACAGGTGCAATAAAAGAAGAGGTAAGATTAATTAAAACTGTGGACATGTTTATACCCTCCAGGTGTCATAAAAGTTAGGGGCTGAGACATTTTTCAAGTAATTAAGCAGACAATTCTGCTTTTTCTGATGAGTTATTGCCCTTCCCTCTTTAATCTGTGTAAGAGATTTCATAACAGAGCTGTTGTCAGGTGATGGGATTGCTCTTTACAATCAGCATCCCCCTCACACTGCCGTGCACTAATCGAAATCACATCATCGCTGCAAAGAGACAGTGACATACAGTTGGCACATTCCCAAAGTCAGGCTTCATATGCCAAGGTCTGCCCATAATTTAGGCTAAAAAGAGGATAACACAATTTTCAGTTTAACCAAATGTGGTTTAAATAACTTGAGTATTTATTCAAGGCACAGCACAGCTTCTGCATGTAAAGCTCAGTTCTCTGCGAGGGCAGCATTTAATCAGATTCATATGTGTCGGTGGTGTTTATGTTACGGGTTGTTTTTTTTCTTTCTATTTCTGTTTTGTCAGGAGTTTGTCTTCTGGCCACGTTGAAATAATCACTGTTTTTCCTGAGGATGTGCAAATTGCCATGGTCGCATCCTCAGGCAATATTGTACATAAGGCTGTAATGATGGCATTTTCTTAGTTTTCAGTGCAAATTAGAAGCCAGAGTTTGGCACATTTTACTTCTCTACATTAGCAGTGGATAATACATCTTTTTCCTAGTCTCTTTGGGCTTCCAGTACCATAAGCACAACCTCCATTTATCTGTTGTACATATACAACCCTGTGGCTAGGGCAGAAACAGGCAGTTGTAGCATCCGTGGTGCTTTCTGGGCTGAGAGCTAGCAACACACATCTTTGCTACCAAGGGCAGAGTCAGCCCAGTTACAACAGCTTAAAACAAGGAGAAGGGGAGACTGTTGTGCTCATGTGACAAAGCACCAATGTTACTGCCCTGTACTCAGGGCTCCTGGAAGAGCACGCTAACCCTGTGCTCTCCACAGCATTATTAGTAACCACCTCCAATACCATCATTATCACATGAAAGTTGTTCTCCATTCCACATCCAAGAGAACAGCCTGCAAGGTACACAGCAAGTTGTGCGTTTTCTGCATTTATTGTTTTTTGGGTTGGTTTTTTTTTTTTGTTTGTTTGTTGTTTTTTTTTTACATGTCTCTTGCAGTGCTACAGCACTCATATAAATGGATAATCAAGTCCATCGTGCTTCCTTAGTTAGGAACAGTAATTTTTATTTCCTATTTCATTTGTTCTCTATTTTGCAATCACTATTGATTATTTCTAATAGGCTTTTTTTTTTTAATATTGCAGTTAAAGGAGTTAGTGTAAAATAGATTCCTCTGCATTTAACAAAGTAGAAAATGCTAACTGTATTCAGTTGCAAATGCCCATAGCAATGGACATACTTAAAAATAGAGAATATTTGCATCAGAATGATAATAGTCACGGCATACCTCCATTTAGAGTTAGTGCGCTCCCTAAGTATGTTTCTTTGGTTATTCCTTAATGCTCTGTCTTTATGAAGGTCTATAATTTGAATTAGATCTCCTTAAATAATGTAATATCCTCCTATTTGAAGTTATCCCTTACAAGGTCCTCTCTGATACACAACTAATACTTTTGACTAATATGCCAAAATAAAATATGAGCGTCACATTAAAGCATATGGGGTTGTGCTGAGAATAACAACTCAGGCAATGCTTTAAAAAAGTACAAGTAAAACCTTGGAGATTAAAGATAAAGTCATCCATTTCTAGAACCAAATTCAGCTTGCGTGTACTCTGTACCTCCTGTTCTGGGGTGGAATTTGACCTTTTGAGAGTTGAAAACAGTTTTTGAAATAGAGTTGTTACTTTTTTTTCTTTCCAAGTTTTAAAGAGCAGTTTTATAGTCTTTCAGTACAAAATTCTGCCTTCTGCAACAACCAACATAAACCCACAATCTGTCTTGACCTAAACGGTACTCCCTTATATTTCTGCTTGTGGTATTTGTGATCCTTCTTGTAATGCCCAGGCTTTCAGTTAAACATCACAGACGTAAGTTCCATCAGTAACGTATTTTCAGTATATTACCTTTCTGTTTCACTGATTTGACTCATTACGTAAAAGCACAAACAGAGCACCTTTTTTACTACTTTTGTGCAAGTCACACTATGCTGTTGCATTGCTGCTTAACCAATACCAAATCTTACTTGACCTCCTGTAGAGGTCAGCACAGACGTCTAATCACTTCCATCACCTGATTTTTAGTCTTTTCTATTTCTGCTACATCCTGTAGCACATGAAATAAGCAAAAGCCTATTTTAAAGATAGGACAATAATGATTTATGAAGTGGCATCTCAGTATTTCCACTGCTTCTTTCCTGTTCTTTTTGCATTCTAATACCATCTTTCTTTCCTCATGAAACTTTCTGCTCCATATGCATTTTGCTGTCTCTGTGGTTCTTTTTTTAACTTGCAACAGTTTTGGTTTACCACAGAAAATATTTCAAAAATTGTTTAGTAGACATTACATTCCTCAATGCTTAAGCAGAAATACTCAGAAATTAGTTTTAAGTTAAATATAGTATGGACATTTGCAAATGTATATAGTAAAAAGCTTTTCTGAGAAAGATGTAGCAATTAATGTTTTACATCACTTACTGGAAGAAACATGTGCTTGTAACATCTTGGATAAAAGCTGGTATGGCAGCCAGGTGCTTTTAGAGCATCTGATGTCAAGTGCACTCTCATACTATTCATTCATAGAGTAGGGTGGCTTTTGATTAATACAAAAATAAGTTTAAGCAACAATATTTTTATAAGTGTCTCATTAGAAAATTATTAAACCACATATTATTAGCAGTTCTTTTTCTTCCACAGTACATATTGAGTTTTAGATTAGAAGAAGGGAAATTCTGGTTGTGAACACACTAGCATTTTCAGCTCACTGCTTCAGGTGCCCTGCTCACCAGACTTGCTCTTTGACTTGGTGTCTCACAACACTCAGCAGCCCTTCCTGGCGAGCTAAGGGAACGCAGCACCCAGCCTCACCATAGAATCACAGAATCTCAGGGGTTGGAAGGGACCTCGAAAGATCCTCTAGTCCAACCCCCCCTGCCAGAGCAGGGTCACCTAGAGTACATCACACAGGAATGCATCCAGGTGGGTTTTGAATGTCTCCAGTGAAGGAGACTCCACAACCTCTCTGGGCAGCCTGGTCCAGTGCTCTGTCACTCTCACAGTAAAAAAAAAAAAATTCAGATATTCACTTTGAACCTCCTATGCTCCAATTTGCACCCATTACCCCTTGTCCTATCACTAGTCATCACTGAGAAAAGTTTAACTCCATCTCCCTGACACTCATCCCTTACATATTTGTGAACATTGATGAGGTCACCCCTCAGTCTCCTTTTCTCCAAGCTAAAGAGACCCAGCTCCCTCAGCCTTTACTCATAAGGATGTTCCACTCACCATCCTTCAGCTTTGAGAGCTTTAGAACCAACGTTACACGTAACCGATTCAAAGCATTTCCACTGAGGGCATCCAGAACAGACCCATGGCATTACTACCAGCTCCAGCAACAATACAACATCAAACAAGTAATTTCTCTCCTACCAACTCAGTACTCTGGCCTCCCAACATCCCTACTTAAGAGCACCTCCAGGAGGAATATACACCAACACAACGCACACAGCAGAAGTTAGCATACAACAGTTTCTACAAGTAGCCACGTGGTTAGAAATAAGCATACTGGCTAACCATAAAAAGCTATCCATAAACTAATACCTACCAAATTCTAGGAAAATAAAAGAACACCCAATTCCTTTTCAAATAATTTGAAACTTACCTTGCTCAGAAGTGACCAGAAACCATCACAGCCTTCCAAACCTTTGGTAACACCCATAGGCTAGCCTTGAGATGCCCATCTAAGCTCTTAGTTAACTAAAAGTCACCATCACTGGCCTCAATTAGATACATTTGTGGAGAGTCTCAAACAGACAAGTCATCAACATTTAATTATCACTTCATTCCTGAAAGCTGGGTACATACTGAGGAGGAGATTGCCCCATGGCTCATGAAAGAAGTGAACCAAAATCCTGAGTTGAAAAAAATAAATGCATCTTATGATACTCACAATTCAGATATTCAGAAATTGAGCATTCCATCAGTATTGTGTTTTCATACTATGAAAAATATATTTATGCACTGCATTTTTAGACTTACGTTTTTAGAATTAACAGTCTAGTGTTGAGTTTAAATAGGATTTGAAGAATGCCTCTTTCTATAAGGATAATACTCCCTTTAAAATATGAAACAAGATGCAGGATGGTAGCACCTGAGAAAGATATAGGTGTATAAAATTTCAAGAAGTAAATCAAGCTGTCATTCTTCAATATCTGGAGTGGGATTTTTGGATTTTTTTCAGTAGAGGATACTTTTAATTTTATTAAAAACTACATATATGGTGAGAATCCATATCCATAAATAAATAGGTATCTTAGAATAACACACTGAAGCTTAACATTCAGAGAAGCTAACTAAATCACGCTATTTGTACCTGTCCTCAGCCCACTCTTTTCCTAGCCCACATACGTGTGTTTTTCTAGGTATGGAATCACTGAATTTTTATATAGCGTGTAGGCAGTTATATATATAATTATTGGTGTAGAAGAAACAATTTAGTTCTGATTAACTAAACTTTTCCACTGTAATTTGCTAAGTGAGAATAAAAGAAAACAGAAAATAATTACAACCCAACAGTAGCTAAATGTGACAAAGCTGAGCTATGCCAGCAGGGACTGGAAAACAAAAGTAGTCTGTATTTCTGTAGATGGCTTGTCTTCTCTTTGCTTGGGACCACAGGCAAGATAGCCTCCATCATTTCTAGGAATGGAGGCTGTAGGCTGACAAACATTTCAATAAAGCAGAAGTTAATCTGGTGAAGCATCTTAAAGAGAGGTAATAATCTTAGAGTATTTGTTGCTATTGTCCTCTCCACTAGCCACCACTTCTGGAGATTTCTGGTTCCCCAGAACCTGATGTTTCAAGTGTGTTTAAAACCTCCACATTTTCACTGCATGTTTCAAGATAGGATGTCCTTTGCTGCTGCCTCCTCCTCTCCATCCTTGCTGTGGTTATTGCCCATTTCCCCTCAGCAGAGGCCACAGAGGGGACTCCCCCACTGCTTAAGCCTGAGGTTTCCTATTTTAGCTTGAACTGCAGCCAGGGGGGGTGGTCAGCTTGGTCCTGATGAATTTTTCACTGAAGCGAGCAGCCGGTCTAGTCTGCCAACTTTGCTGTGGGACTCTGACGTCCAGGGATGGTCCGTGACTTGCATCTCTCCAGCCAGAGTCACTGGGGAGTAGATGTCAAAGCCCTTCATGAGCTGGAAGTGTCATTGTGACTGGCTCCAGCAGCGCTTCATGTTTGTTGGTTTTGGATGGATGCATTTATCTAAACAAAGCTCCTTCTCTGGGTGTTTTTTGTTTGCTTATTGTTTTGGCATTTATAGAGAGAGGGATCAAATTCCTTCAGCATCAGTTCTCCTCTGTATCCAGTACTAGTTATAAACAGACTAACGATGGAATAGTAAACTTGTGCTTTCTCATGCCAGGTTCTCACCCTCATTCATTGTTTTATCTTGTCCTTGTGGGAACATTCCAGCTGGCCCTCACATCTGCCCATATGGAGCCCTGAGATCTTTCAGTTTCCCTTCCCCAATTGCTTCAGCAGCTGTGTTGATTTAAATCCATACACAGCCTTAAGTTGCCAGAAGCTGAGCTGTAGCCCTGACTGTCCGGCCCATGGCAGAATATAGTGTTTCACTAGCTGCAAAAACAACTCCCCATCTTTCTTCTGGACATCTTGCTAACCACTGTCAAAATTGTTTTGTGGCCTAGTCTCCTGCTAACTCGCTTTCACATTCAGGCAATGACTTACATTGTTTATTCTTCAAGAGGGCCAAAGACTATCTAAGAGTCCTTGTTTTCATACCTTGTTTGGTATGCTCATTTTGTGCACTTGGAATTTACTCCTTTTGGACTGTTCATATTGGCAGTAGCTCTTGTGCATCCAGGCTGCCAAACCCACAGCAGCTAGTCCCTGAAGGTTCTATGGCCATGTACCACAGGCACCCTCCACCACAGGTCATGTCAGTTGGGGTCTGAGACACATAGTGTCTGTCACTGACATTCAGAGGAACATCCTTCTCTTGGCCCAGAGGCCCCAGCACTTTGCAGTCATATACCCAGCACTGCAGCCAGATAGTTTTGTGCTTTATATAAAGCACAGGCTTGCATTTTTAAGGAATAGAGTAAAATGTCTTTTCACTTTATGACAAAATTATCATGTTTCTTCTTTATCTGCTTGTTCTTCTCCTGTTTTTCCTCATAAAATTGAAGTTTTTAATGGAGGCAGCAGTAGCTTGTGCTCCCAGGGAGGCTTGGTCTCACTCCCTTGGTGAGTCAGATCTGTGATTGTGTATGACCTCTTTGCTGACCTCACTGTGCCATTATTTACTTGAGGCAGGCAAAACATGGAAATGTTTTCTTCCTCATTTTCACTCCGTTTAACTAAAATGTATTTTTGCAGTAAAGCATCCTGGCTTTTTTTGGTATTTCAGCACAGCTGTTTTAGGGTTGCATTCTTCGATATTTCAGAAATTACACTTTAGTTTGGGAGCTTCTGATGAAGCTAACACACTAGAAATCAGACCCAAGGGGTTTGTATGTTCAGTTTTATTAAAGCCATCAGTATTTAGGCAACCCAGGATTACTGTGATTGGCAGTTCAAAAATACAATGGTCTTTTGTGTCTAGTGCATGTTATGCTGGAGAATATTTAAATCAATAATAATGCTATCAGAGCTGGAAATCAAATGCAAAATAATTCCCTGGGCTTCCCATGTATAATGACATTTACTCTTTTGATGAATTGCTAATGTATTCTTAGACAGAAGAGCTGGCAGCCCACCCAGCTCCACTATGTAAACAGCAAAGCAGGAAGCACTGGATTGTATTTACCAGTATTTACTGCTAACAAACCATGCACCTTTCAACACATTACCTCTCTGCTATGAATTATTCCAGTTCTGAAAAAGTAACATCTAAATAAACTAAGACTAAGCTTTTAAGAAATTGCTGTTTTCTTCAAGGAAACAGTAGCTTGCTCTGTTTGTTTTGAAGTGACAGTATCAAATTGAACCATAATTATCTTTTTTAAAAGGCAAAAATGGTTTCAGCTATGGTGTCTGCCTGATCCTCCCAGTAATTTCCACAATTCTAGCTGTAAAGCATTTTTTTTCTCTGTGTTCATTTCTCTTATGTTTGTTTCTGACACCTCGTGCAAGAAAAGCAGCCTGACTAAACGTTAGGCAGGCAGACCTGCACTGGCAGCAGTGAAAAGAACTATATCCAAAGTACTGTCAGCATTTAAAAAGAATACTAGTTTTGAGATTTTTTTTAATTATTTTTTTTTTTTTAAGCATACTGCTGTGCTATGATTTCTTTTCATAGTGGATTCATAAAGATGTTAAAAGCATGAAGTATTTCTGATTCCCAAAGGATTCTGGCTTTGCTGGATTATGACAGCTATAAGACTGTACAGAAAAATTTATGTTAGTGTGAGCTCCAGTAATTTTTAGCAGATGCATCCTTTTATCTTGAGACTGAAAAATAATATTAATTCCTTATTTCATTTACTGTGCTCACCATCTTAATTAAAATAATCAATTGTTCTACATTGTATTTGATACACTTGGACATGTACATTCAATAGATACATGAAAAATCTGAAACCTTAATAACCCTTTTCCAAAATCAAATACTTTTCCCCATATTTTTTTACTGGTTCTTCTTCTTGAGCTTTCCATTTAGACTTACTTATTTATGAAATATTATAGTAGTATCACACTACAGTTGCTCAGAGAAATCCAGAGAAAAAAGTAAATATATGCATTTCAAAAACAGAAACATGCTTTCTGGCTTGGTGCATTTTCTGATTAATATGAATTTTCCCATTAGTATGTTTTATTCCTTACAAATGATTGAATGGCTGTGACCAAACAAAGAACAGAAACCTCACCAGCTAGAATATAATCCTTACAGAGAGAAGTTAGCAATTCAAAAGATGATAGGTTCAGGTGATACCTTGCTTTTCCTTAGACTTCTGATTCCAATCTCACGACTGAATTGCAGCATCATCGGGTGTCTGGGAATTATTTTTTTTCCTGCTCGTGTTAGACTGCAACCTGCTGTCAGCAACCCACATGGTATTTCGCCATTGCCCCGTTACGAGTGCCTCTGGTAGTTTTCTCATGGTCGCTTTATGGCTCTGGCTCTGCAGTGCTAAGTGGATCTATACCATGTCTGACATCAGAACTCTTCTCTCTCAATGAGACTTCCCTGCAGAAAACCAGAAATTGTGAATAAGAGTAATTGTTATTAGCTCTATGGAAATTGTATCCATTCCAGAGAAAAAAATTGTGATCTGGGCTACACTGAAATGAAAGACAAGTTTCTGGGGAATCTCTTTTCCTGTATTATGGAACATTGAGTAGAATACTCTCAATTGCCATCATCTGAGATTAAGAGGATAAATCACGCCAGGTGTAGGACAGAGAGCTTTAACTGGATCCTTTGATACATGATGCACCTGCATCTCACCAGGATTTCTTTCCCAAATAATCTCAGCACCAAAAGGGTGATAGGAATAGCCCCTGTATGCTCCAAGAATAACAAGGACATCAGGCCTGGTGGTGGAGTTGCAGCTGCTTTGCTGGGTTAAGACAGGCTCCAGTGGTGTCTTGTCCTGAGTTTGGGTTGCTCAGGAGGGAAAGGCAGATCAGTGGTTTTGGAGTTGATGCTCCACTGAGATGCTTGCTGCGTCCCTGTTGTTGAGGCCCAGACTGTTTCACCACTCAAATAATACTTTCACTTTTGCTGTTGGTACTCTGTGCCTGTAATATTTAGGTATTTTACAAGTTTAAATTTTTAAGGTTTTGGTGCAATTGTATGACTAAGACCTTAAGTCATAGACACTTTAAATTAATCCATCTCTGGTTACCTTTCGTCTTTCTCTTAACTACCACCAAATTCCACAGATCATGCTTGAAAATCTTCACTGTTTGATACAGAGTTTCCAAAACTTCTCTCAAAAGTTGTTTTAGACTGTCAGAGAGGAACAACAAGCTTGGGTTTCTTCACAACAAGCACAGATTTTCTTAATCACAGGCATCAGTCTCTAACCTGACCAGCAAGCAGAAAAGCCATGTGGCAGTGCCCTGGCAAGCCTGCTTTGCCAGCCACCCAGCCAGTAGCATGCACACCCAGTTTATATTCCATTCATTTCTTTGCCATTCAGGAGCCATGGGGATGTGTGGAAATAAAGCAATTCCTTCTTCTCTGTTGTCTCTGCTGCCCAGCATGCACAGGATTAGGCTCTTCACTTATATAAATTGCCAAACTCAAAATATCCTGATCTGTGAGTCCCCATTAAAGACTGAAATATGCACTGCTGCCCCTCTCCCACCACACTGCCATAGCCAGTTTATTCCCTAACACAACAAGCACAAATTTTATCAGGGTGACAGATTATGTCAGATAATTTTTCACTGACAAATTCTGTTTCCATTCCCTCCATTGATTCATTGTTTCAAAGAACTGATTATCTCTCTCCCTTTCTCTACCATTGCCCAGAAGGTCAAATTACTGTCTCTAGAACTTCTTGAGGAAAAACAAAACTGTTGTTCTTTTATTTCAGATCTGAAAAAATAGTATTGTCACAGCTGTGAAGAAGGTTAAGAGTGTGCCAGCAGCTCTGATGATTAGCAGCAGCTGCTTCTGTGTGGCTTGTATGCCATCCTACATGTTCACCCAGTTCTCGTTGCAGAGCCTGGCAGAATCTAGGAAAACTTTATCTGTGAGAAAAGCAGCTTGGTGTTAAAACAATTTTGCTGATAAGATTCAGTCTGGTTCACCACTGGTGCTGATCGAGCTTCAGGTGGCTGCTAAATAATAGATATTTCTATACTGCATTACGTTTTGTAACAAAAGTGTTTATCAAAAAACAACTTCTCTAATAGAAAAGGTTTGTTGGTCTCTATTTCAGGTATGTAAACATTGTGAGCTATTAATTTAAAAGGATATCTACATACCTGAGGGGTTAGATTATCAACAGGTCTCACTTGCATTCACATGTTACAAGCATTAAGCCCCCTTAGATACAACTTGATCTCTGAATAGAGGTGCTTGGCAAGAAAGTGGGGGTGAAGGGTGGCCCCGCTCACTGTGCCCCTGCTGACTGGTGCTCCTGTGTCAGAGCTGGGGACAGACTGTGGGCACAAGCTTCTCCTGCCCTGACAGCAAAGCAGGAGTTCATGCCTGTGCACATGTGCGTGCAGCCCCCCAAGCTCCACCAAATCCTTGGGTGACCGTACTGCAGGAATTTTCACCTATTTCTGAGCAGTCATTTAAGCTGTACAGGCAATGTTTCTTTCTTACTGCATCTGACATGGATGCCTCTTCTGAATGGCTCTTCCCTGACCATCAGTGTCATTCTCTATGGCAGGTTCTGTGCAAGATTTAAAAATGAAAACAAACCCTGGTGTAAAGCTGGCACTCTCCTGAGAGGGAGGTGAAGAAGCTGCCAACTGTTTAGTGCTGACTGCTGTGGGCATCAAGCACTTCTCTGTTTCTTCCCCTGAAACACAGGCATGCACTTAAAATACCTAGCCATTCCCAATGAAGACCATATCAGTCATACATTAGACATTTATCTTTCATTCCTGC
>NW_009970724.1:12629416-12656599 GCF_000747805.2 Chaetura pelagica
ACTTCTAATTGATACCTGAGGTCTTTAGCATGCATCATATTGCATTGCACATCAAAGCTGTAGCTAGCATGAAAATACAAAGATTCCTTAAAGCTAAAAATTTGAACCCAGACTCTATAGATCTTAGTTTTACACAACATTGCCTTTTGTGCAGTAGTTACTATTTTCCAGCTGTTGAGGTCCACGCACTGATTTGCACAAGTTAAATGCAGACTAGCATTAGTGGCTTTAGCAAAATCAGTACAGGCTTGCTCTCGTTTCCTCTGTCAACACCAGGATTTTTTCAGAAACTGCCAAGGGTTCCAGTGATTTGGGCCCCACTATGGTTTGGCTTATTGAAGCATTTAGAAAAAATTTGACCCTTAGGAAGGACAGAGTGATAGTAGAGCAGAGAATGAGACAGGGTGAGATTTCTGCTTCCTTTCCTTCCTTCTGCTACCCCACAATTGGTACTGGAACTTTCTCCAAGTCTGGGGAAAGCAAGCCATTCTTCAGAGGGGAAGACTGATTTAGTGGGGCTTGTCAGTAATTTCCCTTAAATAATGAACTATTTATAATTAAGAAAGTTGCAGAAAGAAAAAAAATCCAGATGAATATCTCTTACAGCTAAGCTGTGCTGCAGAGCGGACTGCATGCTCAAAGGAAGCTTTGAAGTGTTCTTCCAGTTGTATTGCCTTCTGTCTTACCTTTCTCTCTAAAAACCCTGCAGAAAATTCACTTGAAATGCTGATCCATCGGAACCTGTAGGTTGGCATCTGCATGAATGTGTTATATGAAGTGTTTGGTCAGTTTCCTGGCTGTTGAATATACTTTAATATTTTTAATCTTTCATTTTTCTAGCTTTTTTGCTCTTGCCAGATTTCAGCAGTTTCACAATAGCATACAGAGGCAAAAATAAAAAGAAAAAAAAAAAAGAAATCACCACCAATATTTTTCTGTTACCAATCAAGGGAAGGCAGAGAAGGAAATGAAATGAAAACAAAACAAAAAATTGGTATGCTTTCATAAAGCTCGGCTAGCTTCCCGGGGCTTGCATTTTACATTTCAGCAAGGATACCCTTAACACACTTAATCTACTCCTTTACACTACAGCAACTGAACTGCATAGAGTGGATCTGTAGACCTGTTTCTTCATGGGGGTTTGAGGGGTGTTGTGGGTTTTTTTGTTAACAGAAGATTTTACCTGTTGAAATAAAAAGTCAGGTTGATTTTGCCATAACATGAAAAATCTCACAAGTAATCATTGTGGTCTGTCTAGTGTTGCTGTTCCTTGCTTCTCTCTATCTCTCCTTCCCACCCTTCCCGCCCCATGTTTTGTGTCAGTATTTTTAACAACTTATATGCAGATACAGAAATAATTATTAGTGGTAAATTCCTTTCCAGTAAAATTTTAACATTTTCAGTTTGATGTCTAGCTTAGAGCCCAGACTTTGAAATCTCAAACTCCTTCATGAGCTACAATTTCTGTTCTTTTCAAAACACCACTGGAAGCTGCCTGACCCCCCTTTCATAGTCTGTTCCTGTTCACTCTCTACAAGGGACGTTTCTGCACATCCTGTGCCTTGCTGTCCCCGTCACCATCTGAGAGCCCATCTGCCTGCCTTATGCCTCCTAGTGTGGAGAAGATCCCAGAGGCTGTCTGAGGACAATGCGGTTGCCAGGCTCCCCTGGGCAGCAGGGACTGTGTCCAAACTGTGCCCACAGGGGTCAGGAGGCAGAAGGAGCTCTTGCTGGTACTAACAGATAAGAGCAGCCACAAAGAAATCCAAAGGCAATGGGCAAGCACTGAGAGATGGGGAGGGCAGAGGGAAGGAGCCGGCTTGCTTTCTAGACACCACATTTTCTGTGGAATGGAGCACAAAAAAATGGAATTTGGGAGTTGCTGATTCCTTCTTTGGCAAAGGGAAAGAAAGCATAGTCGATTGTGGAAATAGCAAAAGGTGCTCTTTCAAGAGCTAAGAAATTAGGAATTTTTTTTTCACACTATATGGAAAAGAGAAACATAGATGTGTTTTGAAGCCTGGTAGCAGAAGTGAAAACAAGAGCCGTCTGTTGAGGCAGTACAGGGAAGAGTAGAAAATAGTGACAGAAAAGTCTTCAATCAAATACATATGTCATATTAGTTGTACTAGGATCTTCCTTGAACCACCATTACAACATTCCTGTTCTTATATTCCATTGCTCCCCCAGCTCAATTAATTTTCTAATTTTTTTTTCCCTTCCTTTTCCATTGCTCCTTACCCTCTTTCTTTGTTAGTGAGGTTGTGATTAACAATCCATTTTCTTCTTACCTGTCAGAATTTCCATCCTTTGGCCAGTCCTACCTTTTTATGTATGTGGTATAAAGTGCATAAAATGTAGTTAAATTTAAGTGATGGATCTAATGACTCACAAGACAGTTTCAGTGTCATTTGAGAAAAATGTCATGATCATCATTTCTTGACAGTCTCTAGAGAGCATCCATCCAATCTCAACTGGCTTGAGCTACCACCAGGAAAAAGACAAGCAATTCCTTTTTTTTTTTTTTGCCATCATTTTGAAATGACAGCCAAACTAAACAAATAAACAAGACAAAGTCAGTCCCATCCATCTATATATCTAATACTGAAAGTCAGTAAGTCACCTGTGTTTCTCCTAGGAGAAGCTTGTTTTTGGCCACATATCTTTAGGCATTTCCAACATTAACTTAACTAGTTAGGATTTGTAAAAATAAAAGGTGTATAAAAGAAAAAATTTGTTAGAAGTGTGTGGAAGATAAGCACAATATTTTAACCCTTAGGGAAAATGCTTTTGCTTCTATGTAAAAACACCTCTGCAGTGCCACCATATAAATGTTACTGTGCACAGGCGTCTCCAGCCCACCCATGGGGGAGTAAAACCTTCCTGCCTGCTTTTAGTGCCCAACATGAATGTGAGGTGAATAAAAGTTTCAAAATTCACTCACTTTGTACAATTTTTAACTTACCAGTTGAAAGAAGGAAAATAAATGTATTGTCTCCTTCAACTGGACTAAAGGAGTAAGGTGTCACTAAGCTGATTTACACTGGCTGAGGATCAGCTTGTGGTTCTCAGAATGACATGTCCACCTAATTAATAAAGGAGAGCTAAGTTTATACTGCCTAAATTGAACCTGTGCCCAAAGACATCTTTTTCTCTGACACTTAATGTTTGCAGACCGCAATTGTTTGTGTGAGGCTTTGTGGAAGGAGGACTGGGTTTGCTGGGTGTTTTGTATTTGGTTTGGTGGGTTTGTTTTTTTAAAAATTTCTGAGTGCACATAGCCTTTTTGTTGTACTTTGACATTGTGTTTTGCTTTAGTCTGAACACATAAGAGCAAGCAACCTGATCTGCATAAATCGTTTGTGTTGCCTTTCCCTACTGAAATTAGTAGTCTTCAAATCAAACTGATATGTTTATACTGCATATAACATCCTAACTGTGACAGTCAAAAAATGAGTACATTCAAATCTGATTATATTAATTGCTATTCAGGGCATAGCTTAGATTAACTATTGTGTTTGTGTAGGATGTTCATTAAGAGGTTTCCTGATTGCTGTTTAGAAGATTGATTACTTGTTACATTTACCTTGTGGTTTCTGTGGGGACAATGTCTTTTAGGCTTCAACATTTGCAAACATGATGAGGCCAGGCAGGTCCACCAACAAGTGAGGGTACCTCCACCTGCCACATCAAGAAGCCAAGACATATGTCTGCATTAAAACCAAGCTAGAAAATAGAGGATGCATAAAACAAATATTTTAAAGTGCCTGAGTCTAGAGATAATAATGTCGCTTTAGGCATGGAGGTACCTCTAATAAGCATCCAAAAGAAATCTGTGATGATACACATCTCTTTGTGGATGGGATCAGCTTCCATGACTTACACCAGGGCCAAGACAGGAACTGCTGATTCATGGCTACCTGCTCCTCCCTGGCATCACAGGAGTCTCTGTGGCAGAAGGTAAGTGGTTCCCCATTCCAGGGGAAAGCATCTTCAACGTCCTGGCCTCACATTGTATTTGTCCAACTCAAAAACTGGTTATTCAGAGACACCTCAGGTACTGAAATTTTGTTTGCAAAAACCTCCCTTAAAGGACTATATTTCAAGGAAAACTCAGTTGTCGTAACTATGGTCACATTACACTCAATCCAAAACCTTGGCCAGTTTGTCCTTAACCAAGCTGCCCAGGGAAGTGGTGGAGTCACCATCCCTGGAGGGATTTAAAAGCCACAAAGATGTGGTGCTGAGGGACTTGGTTTAGTGGTGGACTTGGCAGTGATGGGTTAATGGTTCGACTTGATGACCTTAAAGGTCTTTTCTTACCTAAATGATTCTATCATTCTGTAATTACAGTAAGGGAAATTAAAAAGCATACAGAAAAATGCCAATTGGCAGATTGGTGTGGATGAGGAAAATGATTTACAAAAAAAACCCACCTCAGTCCTTGCTGCATCTCTTACACAATTTGCAAAAATCGTAAGTTTTCAGTCCTTGAATCTTGTAATTTGACAACAGGGTGACCGAGGCTTTGCAGGCAAACAATGTATTGCTTGATGTTTCTTCTAGAAGTTGTCTGGTTTGAGGCAGAAATGGGCATGACAGGCTTCCTGTGGCACAGTGCTCCAGTTAGTGTCTGTCTCACTGGCACTGATGGGCATTTTGTGTTGTAGTTATTCCCTGATTTCCCCATGTGAGCATATCCACTGTGTTAGGACCAAGTACGAGTGAAACACTGTGCATTTTGTTGCCAGTTATAATGGTTGCCCTTCTGAGGGTGTTAGTTCCTGGAATAAAGAAACTGGCACCATTATTAAAATACTGACTGTGGGTGTGATTGGTCAGAAACAGTTATGAGTAGAGATTGACACAAGTACTTTTGCTATAATATGTTATAGGAAAAGGAAATTAATCATAGCCAAATACCTGAGAAAAGCAGGAAGAGGGCTAAAAGGGAGATTGGGTGGAAAAGGTACTTTTTAGCCAGAACCTTGCCTGGAAAGATGGTTGGCCCAGTGAATAAATAAACTGCCATGAGGTGATTCACTCATAATGCCTGGTAAGATGGACCTCCTGCATACTCATAGGAAATAAGTAGGGCTACATTAACAGCAGACCTTCTCCAGTGCTAGTTTTCCAGAGGAACCCACAGGACTCCCAGTATAACCATTTAGGAAAAATACTTAGCTGTGGCTTTGTGGCTTTTATATTCAGAGGAATGACCTAAATTAATTGAGGATTAAGAAGAAGAAAAACAGTATTAAAAAGATCATATGTCTTTTTTAAACTTCAGTTTGGTTTTGTCTTTTTTTGTGATGAACCCAGCTCTTTCTCACTCTTCCTTTCCTGTGTCTTACCAGTATCACCTCTCTATTTCAGTTTTATTTGGTGTTGCCAACAGTTTTCACTAATTTCTTTCAAAATTTAGTTGTACCTTTTTTTTTTTACACCCCTGTGACTGTCTTTTCAGACACACCCCAAAGCCTACCTGTAGACATGCAGGAGTAAGGGCTGCATTGCCTTAGAGCTGGATCCCTGTAAGCAGGCCTTCTCACGAGGCTCCAGTCACCGATCCCATTTATAAGGCGTCACACACAGTTCATGCCATCAGCTTACAGATACAGTTGCAGTGACTTCAGGAAAGCTACTTTGGGGAGTTAAGGCTCTCAGCTGTGAATAAAGAATTCACATTTTATTCTCTGGCCAGAAGGTTTGCAACACCATGTGTCAGTAAATGATTCCTGTGAAAAAATGCCTGTTTGCTGCTTCTTTGTCCCTGACACTTTCCATTTCTGAAGCAACTAACCATTCTGTTGCATGTTAACAAGTAAAAATCCCAGTAATGGTACCAGCATCAGTTGTGATCAGTTAGGGAACCAAAATGTAATTTAGTTTACACATATCTGAGAGCATAAATATCTTGAGCTTCTGAAGCCTTAATGCATTTTTCAGATAAAACTGATTTTAATTAAAGACACCATGGGGAAACCTAATACATGTTTGAGGATTTAATTTCATAGTTTTTTGGTCTGTTTCAGCTTTAATGAAGTCACAAAAGTTATTCCCACTTTATCCTGATTTACGCACATTTCCCATAACATTTAATGAAAGATGAGAGTCTAAGCAATATAGTTCAGATTTTAACTAGATTTTCACAGCACTAAAGAGTAAATGTATATTTTTCCAAAGATTTTTTTCAGCCACTATTGATTCCATATAGGAGGCTAAAGATTATCTCCCCTCAAGCTCTGGAGTAATTTAGGGGTGTAGCACAGAATCTTCAGCATTATGTCATGTAAGAATGGAAAAAAAACATGAGTTCCCTCTAAAACTGAAAAAGCAGCTGTACTGAAAGAAGGGAATTGTATTGTCCTTAAAAAAGAACTTGGTTTGTCTTGGATCACTGTAAAAATTAAGTAAGCCTTCCCAGTCCTTCTTAATCATCTGCTCTACTAAATGTTTGATCCCCCAGATAAATCCTTCATGCAGCCTTCTCTCCATTGGCTTGACTTACACTACTGCTGCCCTTTAAAGAAGTATTTTTAAAATATACAGTGTGGAACCACTAGAAAGACTGGAGTCTGGGGTGCTGCTTTTATGGATGAATGGTACCTTTCTTACAAGATGACTCTCACATTTAATTATTATTCTTGGTATTTCACCACTTCAGAAAAGTTTAGTTTCCGAAGTCTAGCATCTGTATGCACCATGACTTCCCATTCTGCAAGGGCCATGCCAGCAGCGAGCTGCAGCCTGCTCCCAAAGCAACAGCTCTGTTTGCAGAGCATTCAGTCTATCTGTAATTTAATTTAACTCACTTGGTGAATTATTTTAAATGTCATACTTCATAAGTGGTGTTTTTTTAAAAAAATGCACATATAATAATGAACAATTAATTCTACATGAAGTGAAGTCCAGTAATAAAATAATGCCAAACAATAAAACCCAGTGGGAGAAAAATCCTCATCTCAGATGACAGCAGGGGTATAATGCTTATCACAATACTGCCATGCTTTTAACCTTTACAATTATTCAACATTAAGAGATTGATTTTACTCACAGGATCCCCCATTGAACACAGTGTGTCCCTTTGTTATTTTTTCTGCTGTTTCTTGTGGGAGAATTTCATCTTAGAGACTCTTGCTGCTGTAATTCAGTACATAATTCAGAGTCTTGCTTCAATTTAAATCCATGCAAAGATGCCCACAGTCTTTAGTGGGAGTTAAGAGGGACATGTAAAGGGCCTGTCCATCCCACACACCAGAGTAACAGCACTAAATACATAAAAGGCCAAACCTTCTTGTTATTCTTTGCACCTCTTCCTGAGGTTTTCCTACTTCTCATTTATTCAGGAGTGTAGGATGTGGCTGCTCTGCATCCCCTTCTCCCAAGACACATCAACACGTAAACACCTGAGCTTTGCTAAGACTAATAATGCATGACAACATGTCATCATGATGGTGACAAAAGAGCAGCTGGCCATCAACAAAATAATAAAACTGACAATCAGATGTATCAAAATACTGTCAAGATGGGGAATCACTCATGACAGAGGTTGTCTTCATCCCTGTTTGTGCAATGCCCCTCAGCAAGCTGTTGGCTCAGACCACTCAGGGACAGGCTAGTGCAATAACAAAGCAGAAAGCTTTTCTTCTTTCTCTCCTTAGCTTAGACCATTATATTAGCTTTGTTCACGTAACTGAACTATAAACATTTTACACATACCCATTGTATGTAACACAGTTGTGTCTCTTGGACCACGAGGCAAGCTGAAGATGAGTTGGTGGTCCCCTCAGCTGTGAACAGGAAAGAATAGCAGGATGAGAAATACTGAGTTTAGAATCTTTGACATATGAGGGGGTTTTTATGGCAAATGCAGGCTCTCCAGTACAAAATCAGAATTTGAGCACCATTACCACAAAACTTATCCTAAACTCTTCTGCAGGGTGATCAGCTTTGTTATTGTATAAAAGCTATTCAGAACGCCCATAAATCTACCTTATCAGTCTGTTTATCTCTTGCAGTTACAGCAGCCCATGCCTGACTTTGGCCTGCTAGCCTAGACCCAGCTAATAAAGCCATGCATTTGAAGCTGGTATTGAAAAAAAAGAAAATCTCATTTAAGATGATGACTGAAAAACATCAAGCATCTTAAATTAAGGTGCCCTGAAGGACGTACAGCCTGTGGTGTAATTTAATTAAGATATCAAAGTGATAGCAATTATATCACTTGTGACAGCTCTTCTATTATAAAGCATTTCTTTAATTAACAAAAAGTGATACCTGGTAAGGCAAGCACTGTTATGAAATACACTTGCTTTACACTCAGAGAAACACAGTTACTGTTCAGACTTACTTGAGTCATGTATTTGTTTTACTGCCTTTTTATCTGCCTCCATGTAGGGCTGTGGCTGCTGCTCTCTGGTCCCAGTCTCCCCACAGCCTTAGGGCACCACAGGGACCTCATTGTCAGCCCTGCCCTATCTCCAAGCTCCAGGAGCAGAACAGTGACTTTCAGTTTCTCTCATTCAAAAGCTAGTGCAAGTCACTTTCCTCTGCTGTCATGGGAGGAGAGCAGCTGATGGCAAGGCAGGCCAGCTTCAGAGAAGAGTGATATATGCCAAACTGAAAGCTGCTGGGAAGTGACAGGATGATCTGGGACCTTAGAAGTACTGGGATATCTCCCAGAGCTTTTATTCAATTGCTGTTCAGGTTGTATTCAATAAGAACATATGTTGGTTTCAGCGAATTCTTGACTAGGAAATAAATTAATTAAATCTCAGGATAGGATTTGCCTCATTGAAAGGAACTACAGAGAATTTAAACAAACAATAAAGTCCTAATAAAATGTTTTCTGTCGCATAAGGCTATTTTATAACAAAATAGATATTTAAATCTCTCTTCATGTATTCAACATAGTTTAAAATGTTTTTCTTACGTGCTTGCAGAAAAAAAGAATCAGAACTTGCAATTTTTGAGCATCATTTTAAAAAAATATTGGCATCAACCAAGTTACCAGTCATCTACATATATACAGACAATTACTCTAGTTTTGGAAGGTACAGGACTATGCAAGAAAATGCTAAGTCAGTGTCACAATCTGGTATTCGGGTACGTGGCAATTTTAATAAATAAAGGTGATCCCAAATGGTGAAATTAAGACACAAATGAGGTCAGATGTCACACACACAACAAACTTTTATTGCAATAACACAACAAAAGTCCCTAGAGCGGATAGGACAGGTAGGAAAACAAACAGGAAAGAGAGGAGAAAGCAGAGAGATAGAGGACAGAAAGCAAGAGCATAGTTACCACCCACGGTCCAGCGATGTCGTCGGTGGGGAAGTACTTCCAGGTGGAGAAGTGCTTCCATGCACCCACAGAGTCCCAGATTTTTATACAGTCCTTGCCCACTGCACCCCCACTTCTCTCCCTGCATAGGGAAAAACCCTTCGGATCTTCTCCGTAGGGGCAGGTGTGACGCCAGGGGCTATGTAGTCTTTGGCTAATTGATGAGATCAGCCATTACAAAGGAGGAGGTTGAGTCAACTGCCACCACAGGATTAGTTCCTTGCCGTGGAGTTTCGGTCCTAGGAAGTAGCTTGAGACTGGCACTCCTTGTCTTGTCCTGCAAAGTCGATGGTTTCCATAACAAGGCCTGGTTATCACTGGATATTCTGCTCCCAGAGCCAGCTGTAGAACTCCTTTGTCTCCAGTCTCAGCGTGTCCCTGTCCTGGTTTGAGCCAGGAAAATTGGCTTCATCCTGGCTCAAACCAGGACAGTCCCACACTAAACTCCCCAGTTCTCAGGTACTCCTTGCAGGAGGGGGTTGGGTGGGTTGCTGAGACATCTCTTTAGTTCATCAGCAGATGTCATTCAACTCTCAGATGCCACAAGACAGACAACAAATATCCTGAGTGCCAAAGTCCAAGCTTCTCTCTTGGATTGTTCAAGACAAGCACTATACATCCTGAATGCCACAGACAGAGTTAAAGCTTTTTGCAAAGTTTTACATACATATATTGTTGTAATTCTAAGTTTCCAACTCTTACATCTACAAAATAACATTTACAAAACTAAGTCTAGAAAACCAGTCTAAGAAATCTTGGAGCTTTGGAAAGGAAATTTTCTGATCATAATGTCAGATGGAGGAATTGATTTTATAACTTAAAGCTATTCAGTACTATGTTCCAAAATATAAACAGATAAATGTGGAAATATAGATAGTGAGAGTCACCAACACTTGCAAGGAAGCAAGAAATAAACAACAGGTTTATTTTTTTTTAAATAGTTTCTATGACAGACACAAGTATCTCTCAGGTTGCTTGTTGAATAAATTACACTAATAAATCCTTTAAAATAACCTTAGTATGCCACTATGACTTATTAAAATGCAAGACACCTTAACAAGCATACTTTCTTATTATATATTTTAATTGTTGGTCAACATTTTGAATTTGCAAGTGCCCCAGGAAATATTATTTAACTGTCATGTTCAAATGCTATATAACAATTCACAAAAATAATCTCAAATCCATTTAAAATTATTTAGAGTTCTATGTTGACTTAAGTTACCCACTAGAATTTAGAGCTATTTTCCTCTGATTTCACTGCAGCACTTGCAATGAATGCACATCAAAAATTAGAAGAAAAGAAAATTAAGGAATCTTAGAGGATAAATCCTTTGAAGTTGCTTTCTCTTTTTTGTTTTTATTTTTGCATTAATATATCACAGATGGCCATGTTGAGCAGGGTGATTTTGTATACTGCCTAAAAACATTGTTATAAGCAAAGCTATGTCACTTCTTGTCCTTAAAACACTATTAGGGCCTGAAAATCCTCAGATGTTACATGCAAAGTGTTCCTATGTAAAAAATGCAAACGATGCATACCTGTAAAGAGAAAGTCATCTAGCTTTGTAGCACAGTGCATACCTAAATTCTGTGTCAGAGGAAAGAATACCTTACCTTCTCTGAGGTCTTTCATTTTTGACCGTTACAAATAGTAACTTATAGACAGCTATTTTTCATTCACAAGTACACCTCATATAAGCTCCTTTAGTGCAAACTGGGGCCTAAAATTTGCTTTAAAGATAAATGCTGAATGGTACTAGATATACGGAGACATATCTGTTATTGTGGCAAGGCAACTTTGTGCCTTTCTGGCTTAAGTTCTGCCTTATCCAGCCATGGCAGCATCTTACATCAGAGGCACATCCAAGTGTTAGGAACCTGATGTTCCCATCATGCCCCTTATGGGAGTGGGAGGGGGAGCTGGGCTGCCCTGGTCCACTCCTGCCCCTCAGCATCCCTGGCCTCTGGACTCTGCTGCCAGGATACTGGCAGCTGGTGCAAGCTTTTGACCTTTCCTATACCACTGCAAGAAGCAGAGGCGGTTGGAAAGTAGTCATACAGCCAATTGGCAGGTCATTAAACAGCATTTTTTCTCAAAAACAGTTGAACAGCTAGACAGGCTGGGATAAGGAAATGTAATTTTTCAGATTTCAAATGGCAGCAGTTAATTGCATTATTTTATCCAAGGTGTTTATCATGTCTTCTGTAAGACAAGCCTGTGATGGTTAGAACTGATTTGGAACATAATATGCTGTAATTTATTGCTTCCCAGGGTGGTACAGTGGAAAGGAAGATACATAGGGCTTCTCTTATCAACTTACTCTGTAACAGATTGAATGTATTAGGATAAAAGGAATCCCTGTCCTTTAACTTTACCTTCAGGCATCCCAGCAGGCAGTTGTAGAAAGTCTACTTTTTTTCTGCTATTAAAAAATTACATCAGTCTCTCCTTGTGAGAAACTTCCCCACCTAATGCTTAGCAAAAGTCAAATATTATTTAGGGCATATTCATTCTACAATGTTCACAAGTAACAATTGTCTCCTCCTAGCATACTCACTCAGCCTTAATCTTGTCAGAGGGTTAACAGCACAGATAAAGACTTGGCAGCAAAACATTCCTGTAGGCATAGAGCATCAAAATGCTAAGCACTGCTGCACAGCCCAGGCTGCGCTGGTCTTACTAACAGGGTTGCCTGAGTTAGCCCAATTAACCTGCTGCTGATGCCTCCTTGTTACAGTGGAGGTATGCAGAGGCTCAAAGTGGAAAGTCTTATTGCAGCACCCTTACCACACATTCCAAATCTGAATTACTTTACAACCAACTCAGTAAGTAACTTTGGCTCAGTTGAAGGGAGTGGCTTGCATGTTGCACATCTGATGCTTTAACTGAAAGTAAAGTATTACATATGTAATCATAAGCCTTTTTGCACATGGAGATGCTCTTGTTTTATTTCAGGTATAAGATTCTCATTCAGACTTGGGAGGTATTCCATGTCATTTGGGACAGTAACAGAGGCCATAAAGTATTTTTGGGAACTAGTTTCATCCCCAGTTTCCATTGCTCTTAGTCTCCCACCAGGACTGCAGGGATGATGCAGGTACAATATTCCTGCCATCTGCATGGGACAGAAGAGCAGCTGCTTTTCTTCCCCCTGCCCTGCCAACAAGCAAGTTGGGATTCTCCGTATTTCAATATGCTGTGATGAAATAAGTTTTGGAAATGTTGGGTTGCTAGGAGTCAGTGCATCCACATACCATACCTGAACAGCAAATTTGCAGGTAACAGTATGAATTATTTTAGGAAACACTTGTATATTTTTCAGAGCTGTGCAGATTTTTTTTTATTGATATATATATAATAAAGAAAATGGCATTGCAATGTCCAGCACAGAACTGAACACAATACCAGTTTATCACAAAGTTTGCAACCTTCCCTCAAAAGATACTGTGTTTTTTTAATTTAATTACTTATACTGGTGGAGTATCCTAATGTGGGTTTGATGAGTGTCTTTGTTCCCTTTCAGAGTACTATGTGCTATAATCTGAATGTGCAGAGACATCCCATGATCCCTTGTGAATGTTAATAAGGCATCCCTTTGCTGTCTAATAAAATTCAACATTTAAATTTGTTTCTATAACAATTCCATATTATGTAGTTACACACTGTGATTCATAAAAAATATTTACTTTATCCTCCTGACAAACAGAAAAGAAGGAAAAACAATGTAGCCTGCCTTTTAGGAGAAATGAGGTGAAATTGGTTTTCACTTACAATTGTCATTTTTGTTTATGTTCCTTTTCATTCTTCTTTCAAGTGCACATGCACACAAGGGTCCTCTGAGCCTGGGAATTCTGTAACAAATGAGTGAAGATTCTGTGGCAATAGTAAGAAAGATATTTTTAATACATTAAAAGCAGTGTTTCTGCATAACATCAGCAATTCTAATTGTGGTGTTTGACATTCAGTGTTAATCCATTGGCTCTAAATCTTATTAAAAAATGGCAGTAGACATATTGGCAATAGAGCAGCAGGTCAGAAATTGTCAAAAACAATACTGACATTAAGAATCAGAAATAAAATTACAGTTATTGTAGAAATACAATTTTGCATTAAATCCACAGGCACAGAATCAATAACACTCTGGAGTGGGATGAACAGTGCCTACAGATGCAGACAGTCCCAAAGCACAGCTGAGACATCCCCAACAAGAAAAGAATTTATTTCTCTCTTTAGTTCTTTTTATTTATTGTCTTGCTCTGATGTTTCTTTTCTCTATGGTATTAGCCATAGAATTAATACAAAGACAAAAAATAACTTCTCTTTGAAAATAAACCCTGTGGAGCAAAGGAAAAGGGTCTATTCCTGCCTTTTCCACCACATGTCTGAGCATTAATTACTTCACCTCTCTCTGTCTGATCACCCCCAGCTGTACCTTTGTGGGCAGCTGAACATACCTGATCAGTAATTTGGAGATTTAGAGCTAAAAAGTAATATACAAAACATTACATAAACATGCATTGACAAAGTTTTCTTAGAGCTTTAATTGAGATTGTTTTGCTCTCTTTATTCACAGCAAATACACTACATTACTACATCCTATTACACAGATAGTCTGTTGAAACTGGCATGATAATAATGCAAAATAAGGGACTGTCATAACTGGGAAAGACAACCTGCCTTGCCTTAGCAAAGCTGTCTAATTTCAATGATAACAAATTAAACTATTATTCAGATTTGTGGAATTAACTGTTTATTGAATTGCACTCAGTGTTTCTCTCATTCTGATGATTAGTAAAACATCAATTTATTATTTTGGTAATGCTCTCATGAATATACACATTACTTGGAGTAGCCTGTACAGATACTTGATACCACCATCTCTTCTAAGAAAATTACTTTCTTTTGGAAGAAAAAAAGCAAAATTCTAGATACTTTTTGGTTTTTGTAACTGTCTTGCATTGCATTTGACAAAAGTTATTTAACTTTTGCTACTTCAGAATGCTCTCTAGCAGTCTTGTCTCCCACAGGTGAAGCAGAAATACCCCAGGAAAAATTGTTAAAGTTGACAGTGGTTTGTCACAGGCAACCATTAATGAACACCATGGAGGATTTGGTATCCTTCTGCTCATTGTCTTGCCATAATTAACGCTCAGTATCCCACAGATAGAGCAGAATGTCTGTCTGTTATATCTGCACACGTAGACAAGCAGATAGCAGTTTTTAAGTTGGTAGAAATTAAAAGCAGGAAAAAAATACTAAGATTGATTTCCTGAGGCTAAATTCTTAAACACTGACTCTGTCTTTACAAAGCCAGTTAAGTTTGGCTTTTGGTTTTGTTATTTCTCTTTTCAGCTCCCTAGTACAGGAGTTGTGTGGTTTCCGTGCATGAGAATAGTTTTGTATAAACTTTGTTTCAATCAGAATAGTTTAATACAGTGCATTTTGTTATCTCCATCTTCATCATGACAGTTTGGCAGTATTCAGAGTAAATGCAGTCACAATGAGGTAACATAACATACCTTCTATTAAACTCAGCTGTGCTTCACAGGGGTAGCATGTTCTACAGTTCCACTAACAGGAAGAGATAACATTTGCCGACAAAGCTAAGAAAAAAAATCTGAATTGTGCTCACATTTGTGCATATATATGGAGGAAAAAAGTAAGTATTGCCTGTAGAAAAAACAAAACCAAACAACAACAACAGAAAAACAACAACAACAAAAACCACAACAGAATTCTTCATAGCTGAATTTATATTGTAGAGATTGCAAAAGACACACATTCAGTGCAGACCCCAGTAGCATTGTGCTATTTTTACCTCTGTAGAAAAGGAAATAATCTGAATTTGTTGTTGTCCTAAATCCTGCTGCCCTTTGTAAGAATAAAGTCATAATTATGCTTTGGGGTGACATATGCAGTGAAAGTAATTTTTCCCTGGAGAGAAGCTGCCAGCTCAGGTGTGGTCAGCTCCCCAGCAGGGAGAGGGCTGAGCAAGCAGTGCACTGCTAGATTGCACACTAATGATAGCTTGAGGCAGGGCTGAGCCCATAGTGGAGGTGCAACTCTAAAGGAAAGAGATTTTCTAGTGTATGCACTGGAAGTTGCTGAACTGGAAAGAAAAGAGTCATAATAGGATTTTTAACCTTTTTAACCATTTTTTTCAATGTTCCCCTCAAACCCAGAAGAGTAAAGTTTGTGCTATTTTAAAGAGTAATCTTATTCTAACTTAGTATAAAATTAGAATTAGTGACTGGAAACCCTTCATCTGTTGTGCTGTGTGATGAGGAAAAGGTTGGGCCACAGCTGGGGAGCACCCCTCTACACATCTGCCTACATGCAGCCTTACACCCACCCTTACAAATGTGGCCCATTTGACACTGTTTGGTACTGCTCTGTAACCAGACCTTGAGCTTTGCTGAATCTGGAAACTGCCAAATTATTAAGTCCTAATTATAAACCATATTACCTCTCATGTTCAGTCAGCCAAGCCTAACATGTAACTTGAACTGTTGTATTATATGATGTATGAATGCTGTATGTATGATGTATTATTCCATTTATATGGAATATAAATTTATAAATTCCCCACATTGGGCAGTTTTAAGTCTCAGCTTGACAGGGTGCTGAGCCATCTCATATAAACTATAGTAGTACCTAGAAAAGTTGGACCAGATAATCCTTGAGGTCCCTTCCAACCTGGCATTCTATGAATCTATGTTGAAGTTGTTTTTACATACTCTTAGTGGGACACAGACTTTCACTACCTAATTTGATCCTGCTCAGAAGCCAATCATTTGGATGCTAAGCAGATATTTTAAAAAGGTTTTTCAGGGTTTTTTTTCATGTTATTTGCTCTATAATAACTGCCTGTACTAGTGTGGGCTTCTCTTGTTACTCTATATCTAGATACTGTAGGAGGAGACAAAAAAGCTTTTATTTTTTTAGGAATAATTTATTTTCCACTATACATTTTTTTATTGTTCTTACATAAAATACTGTTGAAGTCAAATCAGTTTTCAGTTCTACTCTAAACTGTTGGACACTGAAGACAGAAGAGCTGTGTGCAATTAAACAGCTACAGCAGTTTGCTGTGGTGGACAGTCCAGTAATTCTTGAAGCTCTGTTAATGAGCTCTATAGTAGTTTAGAAACTTTCCAGGTTGAAAAATATCATAGCAAAAAGAAAGAGAAATAAGTAGGAGGTTTTGTGCATCCTTCTCAATAAGTAAATAATACATGCACCATTATCATTGAACTCTTTAAGTTGCAAATTTGTGATGGAAAATCCAAATGTATTAAAGAGATAAGATTTTTTTTTTTTAGACTGTGGTGTAAGCCCATCCTGTTCTACTGAAAAGTCTTACTGAAATAAGATATAACTAACCAGTAAGAGCTTGGTGAAAAACAGTTTTCACTGTAACACCCTTTAAAATATAAATACAAAACCCATCATAATTCTCTCCTTCAACTGACAGATCTAGATCCCTCTAGTTTTCATTTAAATGCTTACAAAACTGTATGTTCTTTTTTTAATTACTTAAATATTTTTAATTGTTTCTACACGGATTATTTCTAACCTCATGTGGGAAGTTAGCATGTATATGACTGTGACTGTATTTTAGGGCTGTGATGAGCAGTCTACATAAAGAGCTGTCCAAGTAACTGAAATGAGCACAGGGTAGGGTTGCACTGAACGCTATTGTAGCTCATCAGCTAAACACGACATCAGCACTGTCTTCTACACGCTTCATTTGATTTACACAGAAATCAAATTGAAATTCTTGCTCTGTGTCTGAAGATACCAATTGCCAGAACTCACTACATCAAAGCATTGCATGAGCCTCCACAGATGTTACTCAAGAGCTGTCTTCCAGGAGGAAAAGCAACCCTTTACCACAGGTGTGGGGGCCACAGGGCCAGAAGATGGAGCTTGGCAAACAGTGAGAAGGTTCAAAGCAACCTTTGCAGAAGCCACAGCTATTGCATCCCACCTGCCTCCACTGTTGCAAGACACATTTCTTCAGTTTGCCTGTGGGAATAAAAACAGGACTAGTTACATTTATTTTTTCAATTCTGTTATCTACTAGAAGCAAACCTCCTGTCCCATGCACACAACTCACCCACTGAGAGGAAGCACCAGCCACGTGCAGTTCCTAGTGATCACCCTGCCCTGCACGGGAGGGTTTGCTGCTGGTGGATGAGCCTACCCAGAGATGTTCCAGTTTCCTCACACCATGAGTCTTCCTGAAATTTTTCCTAACACAGAATTTCCATGCTCCCATGATATAATTCCATACTCAGCTAATACAAACCTGCTCCAACTGTTGCCTAGGGTAAGCTGCAGAGCTTTGCATTTCTGCTACTTCCAGCTCCTTGTTAATTGCATCCCCCCCAGCAAGTGCCAGGGAGCAGCAGAAGCAGAATCAGCTGACACAGGGGTACATACAGGAGCAGAGGGCAACCCTGCAGCAGGGTCACTAAGGGAGCCCCATCAAGAGCAGCATAGACAGGGCTACAACATAAACCTGCAGCCCACTCAGAAAAGACCAAAGACAGGTCCCAGCCCAAGCTGAAATAGGGCCCAGGGCTGGAGACTCAGGTGGGGCTGGTCAGGGTTAACACGTGCTGCCCAGGTGGGACTGGTCAGGGTTGTGAGGGCCTACAGCGGCCCTCCCTGCTCTCACAACACATTTCTCAGACTCTTTGATGGCCACAGATTTCCTTTGTGGACCAAAACTCTGAATGCAGTAATTTTTAACTCCCCCTCAAAAAAAAGAACAACAGATATTTTTGTTTGTGATCCCAGCACCCTGGCTCCCCCTTTCATCATTGAGGTGATGTGATTTCTCAGTTTTTTGGTGCTTGAGGTCCCTCTGTGGTCACTGTGATAACTGAGACTGTGTGTCCATGATAAGGGACCAGCTTCCCTTTGCACTTGCCTTCCCTTGCCCAGGAGTGATACCTTTCAGCTGCAGTGTTTGACATCTTTTTTCTACCTCCCACAACGGCTGCCATTGTAAACTCATGGATAGTCCAAAATAATCACAAAGTGAGCAAGATGAGATCTGTATTAGACCACAAATGTAAGGTGGAGACACCCAAGTAGCTACTCCCTGTTAGGGAGACCCCCTGTATCTCCTACATGACTTCCTTGCCAGATCTCCTGTGGGGTGGCAGGACAGCTGGAAAAGTGACTCAGGCAAAAAGGCACGGACAAGAGCAGAGCACAATGATGGAGATAATACCCTCTGCAGCCTTGTCCAAGGAGTGCTCCCATGCATGGGCTGGTCTGGCCAGGACAATTGCCAATGTGCTAATAGAAAGAGATGCTGCATCTCCTGCAATTTCAGATTCTCAAACCCAAATACATGTCCAGTGTAAAAAAAAAACAGGTTTTCTTGGAACACTTGCCATGTTGTTCAGCCAGAGCTCAGCAGTACCAGAGTTCTGAACCTATGACATTGCAAAAGCTATAAATAGGAAAGTGATTATATTGCCAGATACCTGCTGGTACAAGAGGAAAACACCAGTATTTGGCTTCTGGAATAATAAAACCACACTTGGGTCAGTGCCAGTAGATCTGCCTCAAGGTACCATTAATGCCAGAATGATGAAGTAGTAAGAATAAGATCAGCAAGGTTGCCAAGTCAAAGAGCCTCAGAAGCACAAATTTACCGACTACCAATAAGTAGGCTTTTCCCCAAAAAAGTGGGTAGAGATATTTCAGACGAAACACAACTCCATTTGCCTCTTAAAGTAAATTGAAAAGCATTTCCAAAAAGTAATTAAAGTAACTAAAAAGACAAAATGTTCTGCTAGGAATTAAGTGCCTTTGCTAAATGCACCAATGCATTCAGTGCTGCAGAAATTAAAATGCTTTCCTATGATACATTTTCTGTTCATAGTACTGGAGAAAGGTATGAACAAATAATCTGAGACCTACCCTGAGTGTCATTCATGCCTTCACATGATCTACCTAAAGGTTTTGGAGAACAATTATAACAATTTGTTTGGAGAACAATTGGATTACAGAATTCATCATGCAAAAGCATTTATCTCGAATTCTTCATCTATATCTAAATTTAGGATAGGGTCCCATACCTCATGGATGTGTTGTCATGAAGATTAATTAGCTACATCTCTGTCACACAAGGCAAAGAACAAGATCTTTAAAGGCTTAAATATCTTTTTAAAATCTGAATTTTAAGGGCCTGTTCGCATTGAGTTGGATGCAAAATCAGGGCCATAATCTGAAATATACTTTTGAGCTTAAAAGTGCACAAAGTTGTTAAGCATTATTAGGGTTTTTTTGGCCAGTCAGATCCTCTCTGGTTTAATCTTTTTAATTCTGCCCAGAAATTACTGACTTTAACATGCTTTAATTTTCTTTTTTCTGTTTTTGGAGAATGTACATTTTTCAGCCTGCAGATCAGAGTTCAAAGTGCTTGTCTGGCCATCCAGATGCCTCTCACTTGGGACCTCTGTGAAAGGGCATCAAATCTTCCACAGAGATTTTAGCACTCTTTCTCAACTTAAATCACTTTAACTTAAAATGCTGTCTCTGCAGCAGTGAAAGACTGTTGATGGTTAAAAACTCATCTACAGCCATCTCTGTTTTCATCACAACAATAATTCTGCAGACGATGACTGAGATGCTCTCAAATCAAATAATGAATGTAGTGAGTTTGATAACATCAATTATCAAGCGAGAGATTCTGTGCCTTGCCAATCCTCTACCACACTGACTATTTGCCCTTAGCAGGACAATTCCTGATAAGTAGTATCTCCCAATTAAGGGTTTCATAATCTGGCTCTGTCATGGTAAACAAGTAATTCCTTGTTAGAAACCACATGCAGAATGTAAGCATTAGGGCAATTTCTGCTGTTAGCTATTACTGTCTAATTAGTTGTCTACAATGTACAGCACAGTACCAAGCTAACTACTTGTAATGATCTCTTGGAAAGGAAAACAGAAATACTCTATTATTTCCAAAAGTGTGACTTGAATGCAGTAATTTACTGCACAGCCTCACTCAAATGTGAGTCAGGCTTTATTTATTTTTTGGCTTGTGCTTCTGAGCTAACTACCTTGAGGCAGCAGTATAAAAATGTGTTGTTGTGACTCACTTCTTGAGAATTTATTTTGCTCCTTCGTAAAATCTTGGCCTGATTGACCTCAGCAGCCTTCATCGTTTGAAAATGCAAGTTATAATCCTCTGTAGGGATTTAGCCAGGTGCCTATTACAGCACGTAATCTGTGATACAGCTTCCAATATTCACGCTGCAGAAAGGTTAAGCCCCCCTGTCTTTGTTCCTCACTAAAAAAGTCCATGAGGCGTTAGTGTGGACAGGAAGCAGCCTGAAAGAAGCAACATCTTCAATCAAGCCCTAAGCCTGTGTGGCTGCCTCTGAGGAGGCATCCTGCTGAGAGACAGAGGCTTCGCTTGAGCAGCAGTGCTGGGACTTTATAACTTTCAAATGGCAGCTCCAGCACTGATGCCAGCTCCCCTGCTGATGGTCAAAGGTCATACTACGGCTAGACCTCTGTTTGTAACCAGAATCCTCACTCTGGGGTCATTGTCACCTGTCACTGTGCGGTTCCTGAAGGTGCACTTGGTATGACAAGCTGCTGCCCAGCGGGAGCAAGGCCAGCCCCTGCGCTCCGTCCCGGGCAGGGACACTTGCAGAGCACCTCAGACACCACTGTAAAAGTTCAGGCTTCCTGGCACGGACAGACATCACTGTGCACTAAAACAAACAAAATCTAGCTAATTGAGGAGAAACCCCACTGGGACCACTCAGCCCTGGTTAGCTCAAGTAACTCTGTGTTTTCCAGCTGGGCCTGAGTGTGCTCAAACCCTGTGATACAGCCACCTTCCCTCACCATGCCTGTTTAAACAGGTACCTCTTCCCAAAGCCAAAACTTTTAGACTATGTCAGTAGTTTTGGTAATATTTTGAAATCTATGAGCAGCATAAAACAAAATAAATAGCAACTTTATTTGCCTGCCTGCAAGGAGCTATTTAATATCAATCTTCAATTACTGTACAGGAAAAGAGTGGGTTTCTCTTAGATGGTTGTGGTGTTGGGAAAGCCTTCAGCTACCTTTTACACTAATTGGCAGTAAAGTGTTTAGAAGTAATTATTAGTGTTTAATTATTTAGAAATCTCATAATGGCTTAAATATCATTTTGAAAAGATGTAAGTATTTTCCACATCCAGCTGAAGAGCTGCTGCTTTGAAGGCTTAAATGAAGATCTATTTATGGCTGCCTGCTGATACAAAATTACTTACAGCTGCTAATGCTTCAGTCCTTTCGAAGTCCCCAACACAGAACGGGCCTAATTTTCACAAACTGGTGAAAGATTCTCTTTGTTGTAATAATTTTATTTAGATAGAGGTCTTAAAGAGGATTATCACAGAGATCAAGACATAAAAATACGTAACTAATCCCACTTAAATTAATTGTTTTCATACTAATGTGTATTAAAGGATGTTCATGTGGGGCAAGACCCCTTTACACTATTTTGGTAATGTAAGTAAGATGTAATATCCAAATTACATTTAAGATTCATTAGAAGCAGTTTAAGCCAAGTTGCTGATAGCGAATATGGGAATCTGACTCCAAGTCTCTGAAGCAATAATCGTGTTAACCATTTCAAAATTACATCAGTGACTGCCATGTCAGTAGGCAGAGGGGAACTTACCTAAACTGATCATTTCTCTCCCTCTCCTGTATTGGAATCCAGGACATTTATTTTATTGTCTTATATTGGCTTAGATTTTTTTTCTCCTTATTTCCTTTCTAGAATATTGAACTCCACACAGGTTATTTTGATGTCATCAAAATATTCTCCTCTTAAAAGACAATTGCTATAAAGTTAAAATAATAATTTCGTTTATTAGGGGCTATATGCCTGAAGCTTTTTATTACAATTCTTATTTGCAGTGATCTCCTTACTCCAAGGTTTCAGTGGTGGGTTGTGCCCCTGATGTTACTGCTGGTAAGAGTTTCAGGTGCAGTACAGCACTGTGATTCTGACCCATTTCTTGCTATAATCTGCCATTAATTGGAGTAGCTTCATCTTTCCCAAAAACCTTTGTGCCCTCAGAGATGTGGACTACAAGCTAGGGCTGATTTTTACCACTGTAGGCACCTTAGTGCTATGAGCTCTCATGATCATAGTGTGTTGACACTAGCTTATGTTTTGTAAGAGCACTATCTCCCAATGTACTCTGATTATATTGGCACTCCAGCTTTTTGAGTTACCTGCCAAAATCATAAAACATGCTTCCTCCAGCATCCAGGGCCTAGTGGATCAAAGAGGCTTTAGTTTTTAACATGAGGAATTACAACAGACTCAGTGGTTGCTGTGGAGCAGGAAACGAAAGCCATCCTTCAGCAGTGCTTAATGCACCTGTCTGGCTACCCAGGAGCATTTATTTGCTGTGTTTTGATACCCATGACCTCCCAGTGAAGTTGTTTTTGCCAAAGGGATGACACAAACCTATACATTTTAGGCATACAGGTAGCTTCATGGTGACAGGCACAGAAGTGGCCAGATTTTTCTAGTAAACTTCAGAATCATGATTTGCATAACACTGAGCATTTTCTGCAAAACTGATCTTTACATATAGTCAAAAGGTCTGTGACCTTACAGGTTTCACTATATATATTTTTTCCCTAAGGAAAAGAAAAGGCCTAAGTAAGTTAGCAAATCCTGACGATTGTGTCTGATGTATTAAATGGAGCTTAAATAATAACAAAATTGTTCTTTTCTTTATTCTGCTTAAAATGTATTTTGATTTTTCACTGTTTTATTCAAAAGGAAGGCATAGAAATAGCAACCATAAGCTTGAAATCAGAGCTGTAACAGGCACTGATTATAGATGCATTTTACCAAGTATTTTCAGTTACAGTTGCACGCTTTGATGCTGTCAGTGTAACAAGCAGCGTGCTGCTTTTCAAAAAACTCTTTTTGTTGTCTTGTAGTTTTTTCCTAACTTCAAGTCCCAGTGAATCATTTTCAGTTTTAGCATTCAGCTGTACTAATGGGAAAGAGAGAGAAAGAAAATAATATTTCCCTGTCCAGGTAAGAGGAAGTTGCCCATGGGCAGGTCAAAATGACTGCAAAAGTCCTTCTGCTTGTGTTTTCTGGGAGTATGACAGGAGCAGGGCAGTGACCAAGGTGGAAACACGTTTGAAACCCATTTCCCACACTGGATGGCACTGAGTGGCTTCATTGCCCTGAGCCTTTCCGATGGAAAGAAGCCTAACTGTAATTATACATATATATATATATTTATATATATATATATGTAAAAGGCTGATTATCATACCAGAGCTTGTTCTGTTTCCAAGATAGGTGAGGGGAACTCTGATTAATGTCAATAGCAGCTACAGTGATGCCCCTATCGAGCCCTGCAAGGCACAGGCACGTGCATCTTTTCCTCCAGCAGTACCAACCATCAGTGTAAAGGGGCATGGTTGTTCTACAATCCGTATGTAAGGTGGCAGGAAGGATACAGGGCAGTGGTTGTGCCCTGTTCTGCTTGTGTTTTCTGGGAGTATGACAGGAGCAGGGCAGTGACCAAGGTGGAAACACGTTTGAAACCCATTTCCCACACTGGATGGCACTGAGTGGCTTCATTGCCCTGAGCCTTTCCGATGGAAAGAAGCCTAACTGTAATTATACATATATATATATATATTTATATATATATATATGTAAAAGGCTGATTATCATACCAGAGCTTGTTCTGTTTCCAAGATAGGTGAGGGGAACTCTGATTAATGTCAATAGCAGCTACAGTGATGCCCCTATCGAGCCCTGCAAGGCACAGGCACGTGCATCTTTTCCTCCAGCAGTACCAACCATCAGTGTAAAGGGGCATGGTTGTTCTACAATCCGTATGTAAGGTGGCAGGAAGGATACAGGGCAGTGGTTGTGCCCTGGAACAAACAGCATGAACAAGTAGCAAAATACTCCTGTACTGTTGAAAGCTGAAATGAGACAGGTGATTCAGTGCAGCCTATGGGGTCTGATATCTTGGCAACTGCTGCAAAATATCCTCAATCTGCAGACAAAATAGCCTTTGTGAAGAAGATTGTAGTGTGCAAGTTAATGCATCAAAAGGCCAGGAAGAGAATTAATTCACTTTCACCTAGCTACAGAGGACAAGCAGCAGCAAAAACTGCGTAGTATTGGCAAGATTTTTTTGTTGCTGTTTTTAACTCAAGCCCCGGTTCAGACCTCTGGCCATCTTGGCAGTGTTACAGCAGGAGCAGCTGACATCTCCCACCTAATCAAGTGCTGGATTATCTTGTCCTGATAAATTTGAGCCGGTGCTTCATGAAAAGTCTCTCCTGAAGTACTTTGCTACCCTGTAATAAGATGGCAGATGTCTGAATCAAACCCCAGAGCTGGCAGAGCAGTGTTTTTCTAATGTTTTTTTGATAGCAAGTGTGAATGTTTTAAGGCAAACTGGTGCTATGCTGGGAGCACAGTTAAGCATAATAAATTTCTTGCCCAGGTGAAAGAAACCTTGAAGGTGTACTGGGTACTGGTTCATATATTCATGTACATATGGGTACTGGTTCAAGTACATATGGGCTGCACTGTTGTCCTCAGAACACTTGCCCTAAAAATTACTACTTCAGTTTATGGAGCTTTGGAGGAACATGCTTGTTTTAAAAATAAATTCCCTTTGTCTGCTTAATCTTTCTAGGAATTACTGAGCTATTAGCGATTTGCATACTGTTCTGAGTCTTTTGTGACTTGATCACTGGTCTGAGTCATTCAGAGTAAACAAATTTGTTTCTTTCTCTGAAACATATGAAGAAAAATGTTTATGTTACAGAAGCAAGGGTGAAGTATATGCATGTGTTTATACATTAACAGGTGCAAGGGTCAGGATAAATCTCCTCAAGACAAAGGTATTCCTTGCAAGCGCTTGTTTTTTCTTTAATCTTTTCTTTTCTCTTGCAGAAAAAGCAGCAGTTCTCATGTGCCAAACAAAAACATCTTTCTTTGTCAAAGTCATCTATGCCATGCCTCTTGTAACACTGCTTTGCTTTTTTTCCAGGGGAATCCCTACATGTGCAATAATGAATGTGATGCAAGTACCCAAGAACTGGCTCATCCTCCAGAACTGATGTTTGATCTTGAAGGAAGGCATCCCTCCACATTTTGGCAGTCTACAACTTGGAAGGATTACCCAAAGCCTCTTCATGTTAATATTACACTCTCCTGGAACAAAACTATTGAGCTGACAGATAACATAGTTATCACTTTTGAATCTGGCCGTCCAGACCAAATGATCCTGGAGAAATCACTCGACTATGGACGAACATGGCAGCCCTACCAATACTATGCCACAGACTGCTTAGATGCTTTCCACATGGATCCAAAATCAGTGAGGGATTTATCGCAGCACACAGTCCTAGAAATCATTTGCACAGAGGAATACTCTACTGGGTACATGACAAATAGTAAAATAATCCACTTTGAAATCAAAGATAGATTTGCTTTTTTTGCTGGACCTCGGCTTCATAACATGGCTTCTCTCTATGGCCAGCTTGACACAACCAAGAAGCTAAGAGATTTCTTTACCATCACAGACCTGAGGATAAGACTACTTAGGCCAGCAACTGGAGAAATATATGTAGATGAGCAACATCTGGCACGCTACTTTTATGCAATTTCAGACATAAGGGTATATGGAAGGTAAGCTAATATATACCTTTAGAAACAGGCATATGTGTTTGGTTTTACATGTTACTCAAAACTGCTTATTTTCCCAAACATGATGAGATTTGTCTGCTGGGACATATTTACTGGAAACCAGTCTCAGCTGAAGTCTGTTTGTGGTCATGCTATCAGTTTCTGACTCAGCAGCACAAAGTCCTGGGTGTTTGCAGTCACTGGGCTGGGATCACAGAATCACAGAATTACCAAGGCTGGAAAAGACCTTTAAGATCAAGTCCAGCCTATGACCAACACCGCTATATCGGCTAGACATCAGCTAGGATCTTGAGCTTTAGGTCTCATGAGCAGGAGAGAAATAACAGTTGCTTACATTAGCTCAGGAATTCACCCTGACATTAGGACACTTTCTGCTTTTATATGATTGTAGCCTAATCTGATGGCAGTTAACTAGAAAGAGAGATTCTCTTTTATTATTTTACTTTTTCAGGCCTGTAATGTAAGCTGTGATTGATGCAGCAGCCCTTGTGTGGACCCTTCCCACTAGGTCCAGCTATGACCTGCCAATGAACAAGGAAGGCAGAAGAAATTAAATTCCATTCCTTGTACTTCAGTTAGCTCTGAAATGCAGTGAAGCTGAAGTAAAATGGAAAAAAAAAAATTTAAAAATTGGTGTTTTAGAGAGACTGATTTAAACATAACTAAAATTATTACTTAGCTGGGTTCAAGATAAATAGTCCCCCTTGGGCAAGCAATGGCTGGTATCAGGTGCTGTCATCTCAGAAATAATAACTGTGCAATGACATTTCTATTGGGAAATTTTCTTCCCAACTCAACCTAGCAATTCACTTTACATGTATCTTGGATGTCCATTTGTTCAGAATTAAATGGGACCTTCTGTATTAGCAATTCACTCACCTCTCTAATGTACTTTTTCCTTCTCTGTTTCTTCTATAGAGAGTTCAAATATTTTAATTTATCTTTTTTTTAAAGAAGCTAAATATCAAACAGGAAAGGTAACACATCTTAGAAGGCCAGGCCACTTTTTTGCAGACACAGAACTGAGTGGAAAAATATAGGAACAGTGATCATATAAAACACTGCTGACTATATTTTTATTCCTGCT
>NW_009970724.1:12656697-12671115 GCF_000747805.2 Chaetura pelagica
AGTCTTCTGTGTCCACCCCAAATACATACGCATGCACACAGACTCACTAATTAGATATGTGAAAGTATAAGATAGTTGCTCTATAAGATAAAGTTGCTGATTTAAGAATTCTTACTGTCATTTTCATTAGCTACATTGTAAATTATTTTTCAGAAATCTCTTGGGAGAGCTAAGTGGATCATACGCAGTTTAAGACACTGTTTGAAATAGTTTGGTAAAATTAGCCTCAGCATATACAAAAAATAACACATTTGTTCTGTTTAATGAGCATTATTTCTCCATGGGCTCCACATAGGTTAGCTCAGGAGAGGCATCATATCAAAGCTCAGGATTTTAAGGTCCACAGTTTAAGGAAAAGCTGCTCCCCGTCTGAAAAACAATTTGGAGCTTAGTCTGACTTCAACTAGATTATTGGTACTTTATTAAAGAAATCATCTGAAGGATTACACAAGAGTGCATTTCATGCAAATTAGAAACCTTCTGAGCACATCTGAGGCATGGCAGTCTTGTGAAAAATTATCTATAGAAATGAAGCATGACTGTACAGAGAACTTATCTGATGCTGATGCTTGTTGTCTAAATGCTGCAGTAATTGGACACATGCTTTAAAAGAAATATCTGATGTATAATAGTATCTCACTAGATTAGGTGTATGTGAATTCTTCTCTCTTCTGCTAACAAGAACAGCTCTTTAGGGATTTGATGGCCTTCAATATGCAGTGAGCCCTCCTTGTTAAAAACGTTTTGTGGGCTTGCTTACTGCGAAGTAGCTGTGGGGCTGTAGTACACAGGCCCCAATTATTTAGTCGCACAAATATAACTTGCAATAGGCCCATTGCCAGCTGGTTTTAGGTATTCTTGGTCTCCTACCAGAAACTTAATGTCCCCACCCTCCATAGAGTCTCCAAATGAGCTTTAGGGTCATGTGCCTTGGCATGTTCTGAGCATGGGAACACGATGGAGCAGAGCAAGAGTCAACAGGAGCTTTGTGCCTTTGTTCCCAATTCAGCTGGGCTTTCCAGCTTTTGCATGGTAATTTAGGAAGTTAACTGGAAATGAAGTTATAATGTGGGAGGTTTTTGCTACGACATTTCACATTCTGGGCTTTGAGACTTACATATTTATATACATTTAGTAAAACTAGACGAGACTATTCCATGTGGACATGATACAGAGGGATGTTACAAAGCCACGTGACGTGATGTGATTGGAAGAGTTATGCTAGCAGACACATTTTAAAGTTAGCCCTTTCACTGAAAAAAGATAACGTACAGGTTAAATGGAGGAAGCCCTCCAGGGCTGGAGCATCTTTGCTATGAAGACAGGCTGAAAGAGTTGGGGTTGTTCAACCTGGAGAAGAGAAGGCTTCAGGGAGACCTTATAGTGGCTTTGCAGTATCTGAAGGGGCCTACAGGAAAACTGGGGAGGGGCTTTTTACCAGGGTGTGTAGTGATAGGACAAGGGGTAAAAGTTTTAAACTGGAAGAGGGGAGATTTAGGTTAAACATTAGGAAGAAATTATTTAGTGTGAGGGTGGTGAGACACTGGAACAGGTTGTGGGTGCCCCTCCCTGGAGGTGTTCAAGGCCAGGTTGGACTGGGCTTTGTGCAACCTGGTCTAGTGGAAGGTGTCCCTGCCCCTGTGGGGGGATTGGAACTAGAAGACCTTCTAGGTCCCTTCCAACCCAAACCATTCTATGATTCTATGAAATACAGTTAAAATCACCAAAGCTCATAATAGCATATTTCTAAAAGCAGCATGTTATTTGTTTCACACTGTATTTTAAGGATTAATGACAGTAAAAAGCATCTTAAAGCTGCCATATTTTATATACAAAATGCTGGGGTGGTTCATACTTCACAACAAATGTTAAATGGGAGATTTGCCCACTTACTATGAGGGTTGTTTTGGCATTGCTTTGCATTTTGGTGTGAAGTAAGCCTGATGTATGCTGCATTAAGAGATGAAGACCTGTGTACTCACAGTGAACACCTTACCTCCTCTATTACCATCCTTTTATTAATCTTCAATTTGCTGCTTCCATTGTGTATTTATTAAGATGATGAAAAAAAAGGAAACGTGGCTGTTAGCGATTTCAGCAACCCCACTGCACTCCCATTATTCAAGAAACTTAATAATCCACATGAACTAAGTCTGACTTACTGATGGTCTGCTTCACTAAATCAGGGTGATTTTTTCTAGTGAATAATGGACAATGTAGTGTGCTGGTACCTTAATTAAAGAGAGCCTCTTCTAGTCTTGATCTCATTTTAATTTACAGGGTAATACTACAATAATATCACTAATGGAAGGTACATTAAAGGGCATCAAGTAACATTAACTGTGTTAAATTATGGCACTTGTGTTAATTAACTGCTGAAGGAAGATGGTCCTAGCAGCTTGAAAGGTCGACTGATGCATAAATAAAGTCTTCTGGGATGGAAAAGTAAGAAAGAGCAGACATTGTTTCCCCTCATCTGGCGTTGTTGCACCCTCTGTTGAATCAGAGGGTGTCCTGTGTGGTAACCTCGGGAAGGTTTTGCTTACTTTGCTGCCCGCAGAGGTGGCCTGGCTGGTCTGCAAGCTCTGCCTGTCTTCGATTCCACATGAAGGACAGTCGTGGCTGGAAGCTGCAAGGCACAGCTCCCTTTTTTAACATTTTTTCTAGAAGAAGTTCACTAAAATGCTGATTATAATTCCTTTTAAATCAAGCAAAAGGTTTCCAGCAGATTTTGGTTCAAGCTGCTAAAGGTTTAACTACATTCATTCCAAAATATTTATGCTTTTACTGTTACATTGTCAGTGATGTGTACAGTTATGCACTGTATGTTAACTGTAATTCAGGATGCTCGTAAAAAAGCATTGCCTCAGCAGGTGAGAAAATAACTAGCTGGCTAAAACAGAGGATCTTACTGCTTTTTGGGTGACTAGGTTTTTATCTAAAAGCCACTGTTTTCTTCTGACACCAGAATATACAGCCTCTCTGTACAATGTTATTAAGTCCTTTGGAATTCATTTTTATATTCTTCTTGCCTTGAAGCTGCTGTGTTTAAGCCCCAGGGTTTTCTGACCCTGTCTCAGCTACGGTTGCAGTTCCAGCAGCAACAGACACCTCTAACTCACAGTATGCAAGTGAAAAATATTCTGTTTTAACAGTTTCTTGCTCTCGTATTCTCCCTTCTTAATTCAAAACCATCTCAGAATCTGAATAAATTACTCTCGAGGAAAGCATATTTGCTGCTTAGGGAGTTGGGGCATTTTTACCTTATTAATCAGCCTGCTCCTCATGCCATCCGTGACCCTGAACCAGTTCCTCGGTATTGCGGTGGTGGATTTGGGGTAGGGGAGTGCCCTTTCTCTTAAAAAAGAGCTCATCTGCCCCCCTGAGCCTAGAGTTTGCACTGCAGCCTTCAGCGGGCAGTCACACCTCGAAGGTTGGGTTCTACCAGGCTTCATCTTCTGGCTTATTCTACAGATCCATTCTACGGATGCATTAATGGGATTAAATCTGTATGTTACTCGGGCATACACTTGACAATGCTGTAATAATATCCTTCCGTAATTTACCCAAAGGCAGAACTTTACCCTAGGGAAGTGGTAATATACAGAAGTGCTTTAGTTTTATTTATAATAGAAAATGTTTCCATTAATATTCAGCTGAGAACTGGACCATTGATATGGAGATATGTAGGCTTTAAGCTTTCAAGCAGACAATGAAATACCATTCTTGATTCTAGGATTTATTTACTGTACTTGGATACTCTTTGTTTTATGAAAACACTTGCTTTGAGGTTTTTGCTAGTATTTGGAGGGAATCTAGCAGTTTTTCCAATTAAAGTATGAACTCATTAGAAAACATGAATGAAAAAGACACATGTATTTAAGAGTATGTCAGTTTATCTTTAATTCCCAAGTGCAATTAGCCTTTTTTAACAAATCTACTCTAATATATCACTAAGGAAAATAGTCCTTGGTTTTCTGCAAACAAATCTAGGATCTTTAGGAATTGAAATAATTAAATGGCCACTGTATTTATTCAGACTGAGCAGTCTTTAGTAGTTGACTCAGTACAGGTGTCCTGCATGGGTTTTACTCCTGCTCATGTTAAAAATAATACTGGTTTCTACCTTCCATCCTGGTGACACTAGTCCTGTCCATCAATTCAGGGTGGTCTTAGTTTTGTAATGACTGGAAGGGGAGCAGATCATTAGAGTCTGGATGGCTGACTAGGTCTCCAATTCTGATATGCACTTCTGAAACCAGTGAGTCGAAATCACCAGGTTTCACTCACCACCTTTGCTCATTTCCATACTAATCTCCCCCAGCTGTCTTTAAAGGAAGCTCAGTATCATGCAGGATCAGGGTGTTTGAGGAGAGGCACCAAGCCTTTCTGTAATATAATTCATTTTGCCACTGAACATTAAAGGACTAGAGATGAAACTCCTGATGAAAGAAATGAGAATTTTTCTTTCTATAGTACTTTGTATGCTGAAAAGCAATCCAAAGAGCCTTTCTGAATAAATGCAGTGATTCCAATATCTTGCGGAAACATTTTCCTTTAAGCTTTTAATTTCAAACGAGTTGAATTTAATGCAAACACTGAAATAAGCTTAAGGAACTCCTGGATCACATATACAAATGATTCGTGGCACAGGGATGTCCTTCAGGTTGAGGTGGAGTGGTACAACATATTATCATCTTAAAATTTTAAAAATTTCCAGCTATGTCACAAGTAATACAAACTACCAACTTGCAGGATGTTTTGTTGTTGTTTTTTAATTTAATGTTCTGATCCCTTCTATGGGCACTAGCATAGTAAGATTGCCTGCCATTAGTTTTGTCTATCTCGGTACCCAACTGCATACTCTTAGGAGCTGACTTTTCCTGGATACTCCTCCACAGAAAGTAGTTGAATCCAGATTATCCACATGTTTTCTCTTGACACAGGTGATGTTTCTCTTGCTCTCGCTCTGTTAATCTTTTTTGTTAGTCATAATAAATGAGCCATTGTTCAGCTGCGATTTAGGGAAATAATTGAAACAAAGAGATTAAACTTTACCACCTTTCATCTTATTCCCCTGTAGTACAGTCCTGTAGTAAACACGTTGTATCGCTCCCTTTATGAGAAGGTAAGTATTGAAACAAGGTTCCAGACTAGTTTCAGATGCCATCCTGTAAATCAGGATTAATTTCGCTGAAGTTAGCCATATAAAACTGATCAGTTTCAAATGCGTTCACATAGGAGGAGTAAGGGCAAAAAAAGTGAGGAAGTAAGGACAGAAGGAAGGAAAGAAAGGAGGGAGAACAGAAGTAAAGAGGCTGTCCCAGCTTCTGTTTAAAAGAAATTAGAAAAAGAAACACATCTGACAGTGTCTTCGTCCTCTCTCATCTTCATATAATGAGGCTGATGTAAAGCAGAACAGTTCTAAGTTCAGTGATGGAGTCACACATAGACAGCTCTTCAGAAAACTGAAAGTGAATTTCTAAAGGTCAAGGTCTAATAGTCTTGTTAGGTGGGGTCTGTGAGAACACTTCCTCTCCTTCACTCTTGAATCTGTCTCCGGGATGAGCGGGCCTCAGCTGTACTCATCATGGTTCTTACTTGATTGCAGTGGGTTGTAGTGCAAATGACTCTGCACCAAAGATCTGTAGTAAAACACAGGTAAAACATCTTGTTCAGTGAGCTGAACAACAGTGTAAGTTTTAAACACTTCTGTAATCATGTTTTCATAGAGTACAGTCTTGCTAATAGACAAGAAGAGAGCTACAGAAAGAAGCAGCAATGCTGTGAATTTAGCAGGCAGTAATACTGGCAGAGAAAGGGAGACAAGGGGTTATGCTCCAGGTAGCATTCCCAAGAGAAAGTCTGGCTGCTGACGCATTCAGGAAAGCATAATCTTAGCTGCAGCCTTTCACAGGACATGCTGTGTCCTGGTCAGATTTGTGGGACATGGTAGAAATGAAAGGATGCTCAATGGCAAGAGGCATCCTAATGACATTAGGAGGGAGCCAGAATTGGAGAACTCAATACACTACCACTCCTGTATGAGACCAGCTTTAATTTTTTCATCATGCTGTGTCCTTAGAGTCTTAAAGTCTGTCCACTAAGTGTCTGGCTGCTTACAAAACTGTTCATCCAGACTTCTAAGCAAGTAGCAGTTAATGAAAATGAATTATTAGTATGACTTCTATGCTGTAAATGCTGCCATACTTTGAAGTAACTTAGCTGTACTTCACTGATGATTATTTTTAAATTTCTGGGGTGATGACCACTGTTTTATAATAAACCTAAAAGCAAATAAAAACATTTCAGGAAGAAGCTGATAATCCATAACTTCAAGTAATGGGTTAGGGGTGATTATCCCTCGGGACATACTATGGATAATGCAATACATACGATGCATACATATGCCCATATCCTAGAGCTGGAGGGCAGTTTTCTGAAGTTATTCTATTTCTTGAAGCCTCGAGTCTATCCTCTAACTTTGATGTTAGTGCAAATGTTAATAGTTGTCAGTTTCTTCCTTGTAAACTCCATGGAAGACCTTGTGATTTGTTTCGTTTCCCCTCTTAAATCCTCTTCTGCTATGCAGAGAGTCTTTCCTCTCAGCCATACAGTATCACCACTTCCACCCTTGCTAGGAGTGTGTTGGCCTCTAATATGAGCCAGTATCTGATATGTTATGATTTATAAAGCACTTTGAACTATGCTTAGGAAAGATTGGTGAAGAAGCACAATAGATTGCTTATAATCTGTCCTCCCTGCACCATCACTCATAAAACAGGCATGTAATGGGAGTGCTAGTACAAATGTTAATGACAGCAATACTGTCTCGAGGACAGAGGCACATACTGGTGCATGTTTAAATGCCATCCGTATTTGTTACACTGCACATTAAACCTATTAACCACCAGAAAGATAACATTTTATCACAATAAGGATATATATATTGAGATATGCATCTTCACAGTCAACTAATTAGGTGCCATCAACTGTTTTCACTTTGCTCAGTGACATGTGCTACATAAATCATTACAATATGTTAAATGCAAATGCTTGGTAATAGAGTAACCATCTGCTCACTGTTGGGAAGTTAGCAGAGGAATATAGTAAGCTGTACTTCTAATAATGATGCTAAACTCACATCCCTGAAATACCAAGTATCTAAAAACAGCTGCCTCCACTAATGCCAACATTACTAATATGTCTTTTACCCTTTACGTTTTCAGAAGTGAACCACATATTGCAAGAGGTAATTGTGTTCTTCAGCATGAACTTGACTTCAAGGCTAGAATCTGTAACAGCAATGTGAACTACCGTGTATCTCAGAGCCTGATTATCTTCTTAGATTGTGTTTAGTGCTTTTGAACAGCCAATAAATAACCAGGCTGCCCAGTCTTCTCAGGACATCTTTCTGTCCACAAATATAATTAAACTCTCTTCCTCCTCTAGTCCCTGCTGCCAGGCCCTCTTTCAGGGACAACATTTTTTTTAAGTGATAGGTAGTTGGCACATTGCTGTCTGGTAACGTATTACACTAGAGACCATCAAAGGGTGCCTTCCATCTAATAACCTACCATGCCCTATGAGTGTTAAAGATCACCACTGCAAAGAGGGATCAATTACTTTGCCACAGACATATATTATCAGGGGCTATCATACAGCTTTATAATGCGCATTTCTGAATACCCAAGTGACAAAGTAATGCATTGGAAAATCAGTAGTGGGGCAAGAGTGAAGGACTGCCTGCCAAAGTTGAGGCTGTGCCTTCAAGCTAGAGCAGCTCCTTCTCTCCTTACCCGTTCAGTCATTTATTGGTCAGGGTCACTATCACAGTGCTGATGTGCTGGCTCTCCCATCAGTAATGTATTGCATTATCACCCATCAGAGAGATTAATATGTTCCTATACTGAATTCCCAAGACATGACTCTCAGAATTAGAGAAGCTGAGGAATTAATTTGGCTCCTACTGTCTGAACGGAGAGGTTGTGATTTCATCAGAGTCAGATGCTAGTGCTGCCATGCCTTTCTTAAGACACATTGGGAAGGAGGGGTTGGTGTATTTTGGGGGGTTACATCTGGTATGGCAGTGTCTGATTTAAGATTGTGCTTCAAGGGAAGCACCTGCAGGGGAAGAGGCTGCAGGAGAGCTCATTAGCCTGGCCGTTTTTCAGCTCTGGGATGAATTACAGAACAAGATGCTTACTCTACAGGGTCTCAGAAACCTGCAGCTTTGTATAGGTGTGCTGTCCTGCAAAGCTTTCCAAGTTTAAAAAAATGTTACACAGAGATGTTTTTGTGCTAACACATTTTCCTTTGTTACCTTGTGCTCGCTGAAGGCTGCACACATTTAGCAGCTCCATTTTGATTCACAGCGAACACTTCCCTGTCTCAAAATGGGGTGTCTGGACTTTATTTATCTGGAGCATTCATAGACAGAGCTGGTGTGATGAGCAGCACTTTATAATACCTCAAAGGCATGGTGCCAGAGCTAGGAATTTGATAAGCCAGGGGCCTGAATTGGATTCCAGCAATGGTCACAAGTTTTAGGAAGCTCTCATTTCAAATTGCAAGCAGAGGAAAAACAGGATTCTTCCTCTTTAATTGCGTTAGTTTTATTGGACTGAAGCATCACTTCAGTTCCCAGAACACTTTATATATATTTTAATGCAGGTTACCAGAGACAGAACAGTTGCAGGACCATTTATTGTTTCTGACTTTTATATTTGGTAAAACTGATTTTACTCATTTTCCCATTTAACTCTCTAGTGCATTAAGAATCTTTAGACTTTGTGATTACTGAAGTAATCATAAACATAGTAATTTTAACTTATTTGATTTGGTAATGCTTCTGTAATGCTTTTGTTTAGGCGTGTTCAGAAAAACCAGGCCAAGCCACGTGACTGTGAACTGAAGGCCAGGAACTTCTGGTAGCCGTTTGTGCAGGACAGAGAACATGAAAGTCATTCCCTCAGAAGCTGATGCTTTAGCTTTTCTTTGATATAATATTTTAGCATTCACTGTGACACAGATGACCTGGTCACGGGATGCTTCCCATCTGTTGTGTGGGGGAGAAGGTCATTTGAGAGGTTTGGGGGTCTTTAACCTTATTTAGCTTGGCTTTATTTTTATATTGACTCTAGATCTTGTCATTGTATTTACTGAAATGCAGGCTGCTTCTTCCCTTACTTAGAGATATGGGTGTTGATTTTGCCATGTAAACACAACCAGGAATTGACTTTAAAAGATTTTGTAAAAATTTTTTTTTCCAAAAAATTACTATTCCTGCCCCTCAGGTAGAACACAGCGGGTCCTGCAACCTTCTGCACCACTGGGGGAGCAGAGCCATCAGGGAGAGGGTGCAGTGATGGCAGTTGGGACAGGGGGCAGAGCTGCAGTATAAGACAGCATTTGTTTTGTCAGTGACCCACTTTGGGAACTCCTCCATCCCTCCTCTCACACCCTGCATACCTCCAGCTCATTTCTCACTGTCTTTACATCTCCTTTTGGTGATCATCACTCCTTCAGCTGTACTGCATGGGGAGTCGCTGCACGTGTGGCTGAAAGAGGAAATAAAAACCTTTGCCAGGAACATCTCCCTTTACAATGAAAAGTAAACCTATTACACTTCATCAATGCAGAAAATTGCTTATGATTTAACAAGCTTCATTAAATAGACTGTGCTTATGGAACCATGCCTCCCTTCCTTTGAAAGACCCTGAAATAATTCTTCCAGCAGGACAGCCAAACAGCAAGAAGCCAGTTACATTTTTAATCACTTGTGTCCCATAGGAACTGCAGTCTGCCAGCAAGGGCAGCTCCTTCCCCTCTGCAACACAGGAGAATTAAAAGATGGGAAGCTGTGGTTCCAAAATGGTGTGTTACAGTTATTAATGAGCTAAAGATCAAACAGGCTCAGTGTCATTAACTACTAATATTCCTGTACTGAAAAAAATTTAACCCAATCTGCAAGCTAGATCTGAGAAAAACAAAACAAAACTGTTTCATTCCTCTTTTTCACTTGTTTTTTCCTGAATGGTGAATGGGGTGTGGAGAAACAGCAGGATGAAAGGAATAGGGAAAAGTAAAATGACACTGAATTTCTCCTGTACTGTACATATATCAAAAGGAAGTTTCAGTAGCATAGAATCTTTACACACCCAAACCAGTTTGCATCATTTTACCTTATCATCAGGTAGATCAGTTAGTTGCTGCAGAAGCAACCCCCAACCTGGCGATTCTCTCTGAGATTCCTCCTTTCAGGTGTATAACAGCAGGAGCCTCAGTTATGACATGTACAAGTATCTCATGTTTTAGACCTGCTGTGTTAAAATTTACATCTAGACTTCTGGTTTTTACATAGTCACTATATTGTGAAATCTTTCTTCATTCCAATGGATACTAATGCAGTCTTTGGATTTGTGGTCTATATGTTTGTTTGCTTGTCTGTTAATGCTTCATAAAATACACATGCTTTAAATAGAAGAGATGCAGGAGAGCAGTACCACCAGGATGACAAAGGGTTATGTGTCTTCATTCCAAAAGCAAGTGAAGTATATACTTTTAACATAGTTCACTGGTTTCTTCACCGTATGGTCATACCCAGGTTTTGACTAATAAATGCACTATTAGTGTGTGGCTGACATTCAGCTTGCCTCTGAATTGTGGACAGGAGATACATTTGCTCTAAAGGCTTCATACAAAGAGCCTCACTTTAGATTTTTAGAGGCATTTGAAATTAAATCATTTAAACATGGTTTAGTGCTGGTTCTTGGGAAAAAATAGGGATTTTGTAAATTTTGACTGTGTTCTGTTATACCTGGACTTTCAAAAAACCTCTTGCACATGTTAGGTTCACACTCACAAAAAAAAGCTTACTCCCAGATAAAAGGTTCAGCAATTTAAAATGCACTGAGTGTATGCTGGAACAGGAGAGAGGCCTTTTGGAGTGTTGTGCAAATATTGCTGCAATACAAACACAATTAATAGAACCTGAAGTACAAACTCGGTGCCCTGTATACAGGAGCTCTCCCCTCACTCCTAACACATAAAATGTGTACTTTTTTTTATATCCTCATAAGCTTAGCACATTTTAAAAGAAACCAGGTTTGAAAATTCAGCTATAACTACCTTAGACAAATAGGAAAGGGAAGGGAAAGAATTGCCATGAGGTGTAGGAGAGACTTCATCCTAAAAGATTTGTAGGCAGCAGCCCAGAGCATTTGTGGCATAAAAGTGAGAGGGGCACAAACTGTTTTGTCATGGCTGTTAACAGAGTTTGCAGTGCATGCATCTCAAGAGAAGCCTGTTACAGACCTTTTTCCTTATTTTATCAAGTTCTTTATCTTCAGAGGTAGATCAGCATCTGAATACCTAGAGATTATCTTGAAGACAAAACACAGGAGTGATTTGCACAGGAAAAAAAGGGAATAAAGTATATTCTGAAAGCTACATTCAACTTCTGTTACAAGAAGCTTGGACAGATGCCAGAAGCTTGTTCCTTTTGTGGTACAGTTATATGGCCACTAGGTCGTTTGGTTCAGTCAATTTGCTGTCATAGAATCATAGAATATTAAGGGTTAGAAGGGACCTCTAGAGATCATCCAGTCCAACCCCTCTGCCAAAGCAGGACCAACTAGAGTAGGCCACACAGGAACTCAAGCCAAGTAGGTTTTGAAAGTCTCCAGAGAAGGAAACTCCACAACCTCTTTGGGCAGCTGGTTCCAGTGCCCCATCACCCTTACAGTAAGGAAGCTTCTCCTCACTTTGAGGTGTAACTTCCTATGTTCTAGGTTATACCCATTATTCCTTGTCCTATTACTAGTCACCACCAAAAAGACACTGGCCTCTTCTCTTGATACCCACCCCTTGGATATTTATAGACATGAATAAGATCCCCTCTCAGCCTGTCTAGCCTGTCTAGATCTCGCTGGGTGGCAGCACAGCTTCTGGTGTGCCAGCCACCCCTCCCAGTATATCATGATAAACCTGTATAGAGCAGAAAATCTAGAAAGTTCTGCCCTTTTCCTCTCCTGAGATTTTCTGCTCAATGTGAATGCAGAGAACAGCTTTAAAAAAGATTGGGGGACATTTCTGAGTCCTGTGTAATACTCCCTTCCTGGCTTCTGTAGGTCACCAGGAGGAGATGCTGAGTAGTCATGAGAATAGATGGGGAAAGATGAGCAGTAACGGTGAGGACAGGAGCTTACAACTGCTGTGGACACCATCCTAAATCCCAGTGGGGCTATCTCCTTCCTTCTCCTCTGCAACTCTCTTTGTGTCTGAGAGAACACAGCACTAAGACACATCAGTTTCCTTCACCCGCAGAAGCATTTCTTACAAAAATATTTCCTAATAAAGTGGCTGTTACTCTTTTCTTCTTAGTTTTTTATTTGCATAATTCAGGAGGTTTCTGATAACTATGCCCAAACTCAGTAATGACAAAGGTCTGTGTCCTGCAAGAGCTTTTGTTAGCATCCTCTCAGGACACTTTGTCTATTCCTACTTGTCAGATCTTCAGGACAAATCTCTCTTCTTTTCACTGGGTGGCAACTCTCTGTCAGTGTGCAAACAAAAAATAATTCCTTTTGAACAGCAGTCTCCTTAAGCCTATGCCCTGAAGAATGCTTTAATGCAAGGAAACTGTTGTTCACCATTCAGCTGTCTATGTCCAAAACAGGATCCCATCCAATCTTGCTAGATCTATTCCTTATAATAAGCAGCTGCTGGAGAAATAGATGCTGCTAGACATGCTTTTATTAATGACCTTTTTCTTTTTTTCCAAATCTGTGTTCTTTCTTTACCTGCATCTAATATTCCTCTACTATTGTTCACAGAACTATGTATTCTATTTATTTTATATATACACATATATGTATGTGTGTGTATACATTTGAGTTCCAGATTAGCTCAAACATTATTTGAGAACAGAAACAGCCTGTACATTTTCCATTAGAGTTTGAGGCTGAAAAAGTATGCTTGACATTGCAGGGAAAACTGAAAAGTTTGTATAGGATTTTAAAACCTGTTATGCAAGATGGAATAGCAAAGGTTTGTTCTTCAATATAAAATATAGTTTTTGTTTTTGTCAGCAGTATTTCACAGTTTGCTTTCTCCTATGACAGCTTTACATTATTCATAACTATCAATCTATTCCTTAAATTCTCAGTTATAGGAGTTTCTTGCTGGGGGTCACAGAATATGGAAGGAAGTATTGATTTGAAACATTTGAAATATAAATGAAGTTGTTTTGTTCTTCTGGTACATGGAATATTATAATCACTGTATCAAATTCGACCTTCCCAGCATGTCTGTTTTGTAGACAACATGTTCCCAACCCCTCAGTGGACAGTGCAGCTCAGCTCTAGCCTCTGCCTGAACATTCTTTGATTTACCCAGTACCTGTTAAAAACAAACATGAATAATAAATGTTTCAGAGCACTTGAAGGCCAAAAGTGATCACTATTTTATCCTAGTCTGATGTTAGGTCAGAATCATAAGGCTTCCCTTTAAAACTATGTGTCCTTTGCCACAAAAACTTATGGGATAATATCAAAGGAGTATCATCAACCTGTTTCACAGAGAAAGATGTATAGATAGTCTCTTGTTCTACGACACGTGAGTTTGGGGCTAAGGCAAGTATTAATTGCATGGGCAGACCTGTTTTGGCATTGGGGGAAACCAGTCAGCTTTGGTGGTGCTGTAACCTGTAGGCAGATGTGCAAGTCCATACGTGTCTCCTTCTCACTGCTCTATGGCCAAAGCCAGAAGCCAGGTCTCCTCTACCTTTCCCCATCCGAGTTCTATGAGTTCCTTTCCAGATGCATCTGATGAGTGAATAGGACTGCCTAGCTCTGGCCATGCACCTCTGAAAAGGCCAGGTCATCCATTATGAGTTGTACCCACAGGCACATTATTAATGTGCTACATGTATTAATTTGCTACATTCCGATTTTTCTTTGGTAAAAATCCAGTGAATTTGAACCCTTACATAACCTGTCTCATACTTTCTAATACTGAATAGCATTTGTAATTTTCTCATCTTTGTATAATTCTAATAACTTTAATAAAATATAATAAAATGTTTGCAGAATCTAGCCAGTTTAATGGCCTCAAGATAACAAGTAGTGTCTCTAAGTAAATAGTAGTCATGTTGTGTTTTTGAAAAAGAAAACAAGCTTTCTTTACATGAAGTCAGCAACTGAAATACAGTAGGTGAAGGTAAAATTGTTTTCCCAAATTAAAAAGAGAAGATAGAGTTAGAAATTTATTTTCAGAACCATTTAAAAGTAGTCCCAGCACATAATTTCATTGTGATGTTACACTAATGGGGCTGGAGAGAAGATAATGCAGGCGTTCTTTTTCAGTATCTATATTAGCTATAGGATGCTAAGTTGCTTTTGGCATACTTCAAACACT
>NW_009970724.1:12671135-12671607 GCF_000747805.2 Chaetura pelagica
CAGCAGGAGAAAGGATTAGTATTTCTGAATTATAAAGTACTCAGAAAAAAACTTGTCAGGGATGGCTAAAAGTATTTTTTTAGAATTCAATCCACATTAATAAATACTTTTGACTAATTTTTTTGAAAATTCAGAAAACAATTTTTCCTTTGTAAATATTTTTTGTAAAAAAAGTTGTCAAAAAAATTCTAAAAAGAGATTTAAAACCTAAAAATAAAATTACACATTCCATTTGACACAATTTTTCCCCCCCAGTTTTTCCAGTTCAGTCAGTGAAGTGAAAAATCAATTATTTATATAGCTCTACTTGCAAATAATCCTTATCATAATAATTCCAGAGGGAATTATTCTGTGACAAGGAGCTTATACTGTATGGAATTTAAAAGTTTAAAAATTGAGGCTAGCATGATAAACAATGAGAAATGTTCTGTTTGGTTTTACTTTACTCTTTCAAATAATTATTTCCAATTGA
>NW_009970724.1:12671655-12689213 GCF_000747805.2 Chaetura pelagica
TTTAAGTGGATGTGGAGTGTTTGTTTTGCTAATAAGAACCCACCAACTCCCACTGAGATGGAGCCATGAGGCCTAAGCATTTTGCAAATCAACCGTAATGACACTCAAGAAAACACCAGAACAAAACTACTTTTGAAATATTTAGACAGCTTTGATTGCTCTGAGCAGTTCATTATGCACCCTCAACTTTGATAGTTTAATCATTAATACTTTGAAACACACTCCAGGAAAGATTATAGCTGCTTCATGCCTTATGATTACTCTTAAAGTTCAAATTCAGCAACGTGATTTTTCAAAATGAAATCAATTAACCTACCCTTGGAGTAAGTGTGTTCTTCTCCTTAGCCTTTTTGAGAAGCATCAAACAGAGGCACCACCAGGACCCAGCAGAGAACAACAGCTGGGATGCCAGCACCTGCAAGCTTCCCTCTCTGGTAACAATGGCAGCACTGCAGAGGGAGAGAGAAGATTAAACTTGGGTGACACCTAGAAGTAATATCAGTGATAATAGTCAGTGATAACGAATTGAACAGAAAAAGACAAAGGGAAAACCAGGACACTTTACCTGTGTGATAAGGTGCCCCTGAGAGTGGTTGCATCGGTGAGTCTTGGGCAGTGGCTTTTCTGCAGATGAAGAGCAAGGCATAAGCCTGAAAAGAGGAATATTAAGCTATTTCTCAGAATCAAGTGTTACCTTTGGCCTAGGCACTGTATTCACAATTAGTAAATATTTTACATGTTCATAATTTAAAAATATCTACTAAGAGAACAGGCCACTAAATTACATACCAGAAGTTTTCACGTCTAGATTCTCAGTATTCTCAAAAGAGAACAACGTGAATTACATTTCTGCTATACCCTCACTTATCCCTGTGGTTTTCCTAAATGTCCAGTCAGTGCCTAAATATCTCATAGTGATACTGAATATTATATTATGTGCTTTTATCAACAGTTCTTCACCTTTCCCCCACACATCTCCCATAAAAGAGGATGAATAAAAGAAAGAAAATCTGATTTTGATGTACATGTACATTTAAAGCACTAAAGTCCTGGGTTTTTCAGGGACTGTTGTGTGTAACTATCATCAAAACTGAACTGGAATGATAACTCAGTCTTTATTCTTTATGTGTGTTTTATTACTGGTTGTACATGTTGTTGGTACAGCTGGAGCAAAAGGTGGCTAAAATAGGTAGACAAAACCCCCAAGGATTTGTTTGATATTCCTTTTCTCTTTGGAGAATTCTTTCTGGCAGTTTTCGGAGAAAGGCAAGTGGGGTCTTCTGAGCAACTGCCCAAAGCTTTCCTACTGTCTTCTGTCCCTTCCCTGGCATATCCCCCTGGCTCCAGCCACTGCAGGAGCCTTCCCAGCCAGGTGTTTTGTAGGAGCCATCATGAGCTAGGCTGACATGTTACTCTGACAGGGTTAGACCATCTCTGTAAATGATTCTGCTTTGCATTTGCTTTTCTCTGAATTATGACTAATTTTCTTTTTGGAAACAAAATGTTCCCTGGCCTCTGTGTTTGTTTGTAAGGAAGGTGGAAGTCTCCTCAGGGCTTTGTTTGATGTTTAAAATCCTCTCACCTACAGACATAAATTTAATGAGGGCTTAAAAGCAGAGCTGGTCACAGCAGATACCTCTCAGAGAATGAGCAGGGGAGAAGGTTCCTCACTGAATCCTGATACCAGGCCCCACAGAAAGGCCTTTCCTGTTACTGACTGCAGTAGAAACAAGACTGATCAATTTGTTGCATTAAAGCTATTAGAGAGGTCTCACTTTTTCAAGTGAAACCTGGTGTCCCAGAGTACACGTACCTGGCATGGGCTGTTCTGCACCTCTTCTTCGGTGCCTGTGTGCCGAGATCCTGCTGCCCTCACAGCTGCTGCAGCTGCAAGGGATCAGGTCCTCGCTAAGGGCAAAGGGACACCCAATGGGGACAGCAGCAGCAGCAGCGTGCTGCTGCACCAGTTAGGGCTTACATTGATGGCTCCTCCCAGGAGCATTACTCAGAGCAGCACAAGGCATATTTTCTCTCCCTCTGAGGCAACCTGTTACAACCCATAAACCTGCTCTTCTGTATATACCATCCCTGCAGCACTAACTACTAGGGGCATGTTTGAGCCTTCAAATGAGCCCATAGGAGGTCTATTAAACAGAAATGCTTTGAAATGTTTTGAAAAGAGCAGCAGATGTACCGCGTCACAGAACTGCTTTCCCTGGTGTTGAATTGTGCGCGCACCACGGATATTTTTATGCTGCTTTTCTCTATTATAGCCCTCAAACAGTTACTGAAATCAGTATAAAATTAACCTTGCTTGTTTCTCATGTATCCAAATGCTACTCCTGTTACAATGGCTCAAGAAAATACTTTATTCCCTATTGTAACAAAATAGGTGCAACATCCTGAGTCTTTCTTTAAGCTTAAAGCAGAGATACTTTTGCTTTGGCCAGTTCTGTCCAGCATTAATCATGGACACAAATTTGTACCAGCTCACTTGGGCTATCACCACATGGGAAATAATTTTTCCCATTGCAGAGAGTCAAGGAACATTTTTGAATGGTATTGTAAGCATGTCTCCTTGGATGGTAATTTAATGACCACAGCTTTAGACCTCCCAAACAACAAATCATTCTTTTTCAGTGTTGTGCTGGGAAAAAGAATTTGGGTACCAGCTGGCAGCTGATACTGTGAAATACTACTTACAAATAAAGATGTGAAGTGTGGTGTAATCACTAGCATCTTGGAGCAGCTTTCTTTGGATCACTGCTGAGCAGATGTAAGACTTATTAATTAAACTAAACCCAGAAAAACTGGTGTCTCGATAAACTTAAAAGTGGTGATGCACGTTAGGACAATGCCAGGAATTTAAAATCTAATGTTCAGATTTTTATCTGGAGAAAAGAGAAGAAATGGTGACTTCTAAAGAGTTTTGAACTTTCCTTTTTAAATTTGAAAGCTACAGAACTTTGCAGTGATATATTGCTGCACCTTTCATCTGTGGTTTGTGTGTCACATTCTTAACAATCTAACGGGTTGCAATACACACTTTTACAACTGCTGTGATATAGTGATTAAATTCTGCCTGGTGGTATTATAGTGATTAAAATAGCAGGTGTGTCTAGAGGGTACTTGTTGGTGGGTATTGACTTGCTGATACTGACTTACTGCCCAATAGATGGATGGCAAACTAAGGCTGGTAAGCAAGACTTTGGACAGCAGCAAAAAAATATTAAAATAATAACAGCTTTGCTTACTTAATATCTTGATGGCAATGAGCAGTAGCAAAATCTCAGCCAGCATCCTCCTGAACTTTTGTGCACCATCAGAAAGTGAATGACAAGGTAATGCCAAACAGATTGCATTATTTCAGCTGGTGAAGGGACAGCTACATTCTTGTCCCAGTAGTTTTCTCTCTCTGATGTATAGCAGCATAACCAGCTGAGGAGACATTTTAGGTTTTTTCCTTCTCCTAGTTTTTCTTGACATTCAGAAGAAACCAATTAAAGCATGTAATACATCATGACAGCTCAGAACACCTAAACTGTGTAGTACAACTGCAATACACATGCTTCCCATTCTCCCGTCCCATCAGTGTATTGAACAGATGGACTGTTACACGAAGTACAGCAACTTAGTAGGTGAGACTAAATTATTCCAATGAGAAAGAAGGGAAATTTCTAGTGGGATAGAAGGAAAGAAAGGGACTAATTGTAACACTGATGTACTTGGAGTTTATCCCTGGTTTTGGCATCCTTCAGGTAGGTAATAAAAGCTTCCTATTTCTGAGGTTCAGGATTGGAGCAAAACAGATGCATGTGAACAATATGAAATACCAGCATCCTACCTTCTCAGCAGTCATGTCCCTAAAAGCACATCTCTTCTGGGCTCCTTATTTTCCACTGACACCCAGTTTTTATCCTATGCTTGTTCAAGATCACAGGTTTGTCCTTTAAAATGATAAAAAGATTATCTGCCATTATCTAAAAATACAGCCACCAAGCCTAGAATAATATGAATGAAAGCTGAAAACCAATTAGGCCACATTTCAGACAGTGTGAACTAACATAATTCCATTGATTCTAGTGGAGCCAGATGGATTTTACATCAGCTAAGAATCTGGCAAACTGTGTTCATGGGTGAAATTATGTACAGAACATGCTGCTGGCAAACTCTAGCAGATTTTATAGCCACTCTCTTTATTGACACATTTCCATGAAAACTAGTATCTGAAGAAAATGCAAAGGAGAGGGGGGCTGGAAATGCTCGACAGCAGCTATATTTCCAGACAGATTTATTTCAGCTTTAACACTTAAGAGAATGTGAAATGAAAAATAGAAAAAGCACTTGGCCATTCCACTTGGCTAGGTGTGTCTTAAGTGTTTAATATTAAGGCTAAGTATTTTTTCGTGGTAAACTGAAATAACTCAGACTCAGAATTAACCATTCTGTTCTACTAGGTATAAGCATCACTGGATTGTTTTGAGACTTTGGACCTAAGAGACTGAAATAATTCTGAAAATTTTCAGATCTGCTGGTCTGAAACATTTTTTTACCTAGCCAAGAAATCAGACCAGTTTCAAATGCTTAAATACTGAGGCATTTGTAAGAGGTTTAATAGGTTACTGCTTCCTACTTCCTACATTTAAGTTCTGAGTGTTGCTGATCTAGCCTGTTAACATTTTCACTGGCCTCTGTTTGGAAGGATGTCCTCTAGTAAACTACTTCATCTCAGAAACTTTTACAATTTGACAAGGTAAGGTTGTCTGTGGCCCTTTGTTTGAAAGGGACAGAGAGATGAGAGTGGTGAGGCCAAAAAGACCTGCCCTGCTAACATTTGGCTTCAACAGAAAGACAGTATATGCCTCTGCCAGACTATGTACTAATCAGATAAAGATTGAGAGATCAATCAGTAGTGATCCTGTAGTTCTTGTTTGTATTGACCAGCATTTAACTTGACAGTAGTTCCCATTTAAAAAACCAGAATATATAAAAATGTTTACTAGCATGTGGACACAATCTTAAAAACATGTTAATATTTAAATATAGTGCTTGTGTGCTCTTATTGTTAGGCTCACTTAAAGCAAACAGTGGGCAGTCCATACCTTGCACATTTTCTGTGAGTCCTTGGTCCTGTGGGGACGGAAATTATGTTACCCTTTTGGACTTTATTTTCTTTTTTAATTTCAAGCTCTCCAAAAGGCTTGGAAGTAGGCCACTGAGAAAGCAAAGAAAACATGCTCTCTGTCCCTGCATTGTGCTATTTCCCACTAGGTATATTCTATTCAGCTGAGGGAGAATAAGAAGCTATTTTCCCCAATTTTCCATGCTGTCTGTAGGAATTTAATTCAATTTCCTCCCAAATTTAGCAGCAAAAACTGAACAGTAAAGAATCAGGTTGAAGAGGCTTCTGTAAATCTCTGGATTCTAAGGTACTAAGGTGCAGCAGGATTACTGAGAGCAGGTTAAACTTCTTTTCTAGCCACAAAGCTACTTACAGATTTAAGAAGCTTAAAAACCTGATCCAACATTAGTCCTTGCTTTGCAAATGAAAAAATAATATATCTACCTATACAAAGTTATATTTGTTATTATTGAAATTTTTTTATACTTAATTACGGGTGTAACCCCATTCCACAAAGGAATCTTTGGTGGGGGGGGGGTGGTGGACAGAGGAGATTGTGATGTATTGGATAAATTCAGGGAAGGAGACAGGGAAAAAGGCTGGTGACCAAATGCGTTTCCAGGAAAAAAAAAGCAAATGGAAGAAAGAACTCACATTTCATTACTCTGACTACAATGGGTACATTTTACCAGCAGACCACAGGGCTCTTATTCATAACTTTCAGAAAAAGTTGTCATGCCTTTTTTTGAACTTGGATTCCATACAGAAAATGTAGACTTGAAATTTTCATATGGCTCAAAAAATACTGAATAAAAAGCAGAATTTACTTTTCTACTTGACGTGAGCTGGGACATTTGTTCAGCAGACCTACTTGCAGATAGCAAACCATGTCATTTTCTGATTTTCAGCTGTCCTTAGATATTTTTCCCCTTTTAGCTTAGAAGTTCTTCAGACAGGTAGTCCCTGCAGTGAGCACTGGTAGCCTAGATTTCAGTAATTATCTTGTTACCTCTTTTATGTGTGTGTTCTCACTGTCTGTTCCATCCTTGCAGAAATAAATTGGCCAGCAATAATTTTATTTCTTCACAATAGTGTCCTTTATACTTATTTTCATCAAAATCTTCTTAGATAGTAAAGCTGCGTAGACATCTATTAAGCTTTGGAAATTAGGGTAAGGACCAGCATACTTTTTTTTGTTAATATCACATGGAAAAAGCCTATGATATAAAGAATAATAATATTCAGCAGACGTGTGATGTTTCTGAGACTGTGAGGCTCTATGAAAACATGTTCTACTTATTGGAAAGATTTAAATCTAAATATTTTATGGTGTTTACCTTGTACACTTAATGGTTTAAGATTTATGTCACTTACCTGTACATACAGTTTCTCAAATTATGATGAATTTGTCTCAAGGTGTCAAAAAAAAATTAAAAATAAGATAGATGTAAAACCTCAAAAATTAAGATGCAAAGCTGGTTTTAACCCAAACATTTCATAGTATATTTTAAGCTATTTCTATTTTAACTTTTACTTTCTCAACCTACCTCTCTTCCTCCTTCATGGCTGAGGTATCACCTAAAATGTGTTTGCAAAATGGAATTTTAATCTTAGTCTACATTATAACAGAAAACTAAATCTTTCTGGTGAAGCTGCCTTAAGGTCATTAGTAAGCTTGAGAGGTATAATGGAGATGACAGCCTCAGCACGTCTAATATTGTGCTAAACACAGCCAAGCCCTTTAGGACAACTGCAACAAGGTGCTGGAAGTGGTTGCTAGTACTAAGGAGCTAAGACTCTGACACTCCTAACAGTGTTTCAAAATGCCTAATTAAAATTGTGCAGGGTGGTATTTCACGTTGTGTGGGCACCACATTGTATGGGCACCAATGTGAAGATCAAACATGCCCACTCCTGTGCAAGTTCCAGCTTGAGCAAAGAGCTGACCTGTGGTACATAAAAGTGAAGAGCCCATGCAAAGGGCTTAGAAGCTCATTTTAAGTTGATTTTCTAAACTTTGGTGATGACCCAGAATGATCCAAAGATGTGTCTTAGTGAAGAACATATGGCTCATCGTTAAAAATGTATCAAAGAGCTTCTCTTGCCTTTCTTTCTCATGAATTGTCTCTTCAATATAAATTATCCCCTCATGTGACCCCAGTCTGGTGGCTGGCACTCACAGGCAAGAGCATCAGCACACTATTAGCAATTACCTTAGTGATATTTACAGCATTTTAATGTCAATTGTCTGTATGTAAATAGAGTCTGTGGGGAACTCAGTGCACCTGGGGCTCCTGCTCCCACTAGAACAGCTCTGCTCCTTCTACACAGCAGAGTGCATCCTGCACCATATGTGTCTGCCAAAAATATAATTTCAATTGCTTTATGACAAAATAATGAGTCTGTCAAAGATGAGTGGTCAGAAAAACAAATTTGTTCTCCCACACAATTAGAGTTTATAGCATTGGACAGCAATATCAATCTCCAGCGATTCACAATTGAATTTGCATGTTGGAAGGAAGTGTTTTCTTGTCTGTGCTGTAACCAGGCTGCTTAGCCAGAAAAGTCCTCGCCATTTCAACTGGAAAGATGGGTATCAGCTGAGTTGAGGAAAGATCAGGATGGAAGTTTCCAAATGCAGACCAGTGATGTGGGGACATGGGGTTCACTTTACGAGCTCAGCACTGACAGAGCTGCTCCCACAAGTATCAACAAAAATTGCACATAGAGTTACTAATATTTAATATTTATAATCATGGACTTGAGACATTCTTTGTAAAGATGTACAAAGCATTAGACCTCAGCAATACCATTTATGGTGAGCATACACTGTATCACAGACCTGCCCTTTGCCCTTAACATTTGCTTTATCCTTACATGGGATTTTGCCCTTAGGCTGTTTGCCAGCGCAGTACAAAGGCTGCAGCATACATCCTCTTCTATTTGCTATACTTTAACCCATATTGTCAAGCCTGTGTTACTTGTTACAGCTCCCTCAGACATCCCTTCTCACTACACATGCAAACCCTCTTGACATGCCAAGCAGCTGCTACCCACTTACTGCTACCCAATAATTGCATTTCTGGGCACGTGTATGTAATGCCTTGTGAAGTAAATAGAATTTTTCTTTTGGATTTCAAGAAACTATATATGCATGAAATGTTGTCACCTGGAATTCAGTGCACAGGATGTTGTAGCAATATTTTAGGTTTTCAGAACTCCTCCATTTTGACACATACAGCCAAAGTGACCACGTACTTCTAATGGAAGAATCTACAAGGCCTATATGAAATTTTGTGTTTAATATGCTTTGTATGTAAAACTAATTAACCCTTTTTGTTACTATCTCAGATTTAAAGCAGTAACAGCTAAGAATAGCCCTTCAAAGCAAGTGTTTAAAGAACTTATAAATGGTACCTAGGATTTTCAGTAATAATTTATCATAATGGATATTCACATAAGGTAACAAAATATTTCCTTACCTCTGGAGCAGAAAAGAAAGGTACTCATCCTTAAAAAAAGAGACAAGACACATGAAGGACTCTGAACTGGGGCAGTCTTCCATAGGGATATGATGTCCACATCTTGAGAGTGATCTGATAGGAACCTGAGTCAGCTACCAGATCAGTGGTGCTCCGCTGATTCACGGTTGCTTCGAGTGTCTAAGGTCCAGCTCTTTGTTATCCAGTACATCTCATCGCAGGAGCAATTCTGTCATGGTTGGTCTGGGTGGTACCTGAATTGTCTTATTTCTGTAACCTTAAATGTTTCAATTTGTGTTACTGTTTATCCTGCAAATAGAAGCAGCTTTTTATTATACTTTAGCCGTCTCTCAGCCCTGCTTTGTACATTTACCTCTTTCATTCATCCAGAGAAGTCTGCCCCTCAAGCACAGCCGGCATTTCTTTTCTTTGCTGGAGTCTTTGAGATTGTCCATATGTACACTTTGATGAGGTCCCTGGGACAGATTGCCCAATACCTAGTGTAGCCTTCCTTAAACAAGCAGAAGTATACAAAATATGGTTTTTCTCTTTCAGTAAAAAAGTCTTTCCACATACAGTACAGAATTTAGTATTGCCTGGTTTTTCCCCAGACACAGTCAGTACCCTCCAACTTATTTTCAGTTTGCTTTCCACAGATGCTTTTTGTTCTCTTTCATTTGCCTGCTGAAACACTGTCTGCATTTTATACACAATCAGTATTCAGCTACATCCTTGATTTGCTGAGGAAATCATGATCAATCTCTCTGAGATCTGGGAAGTGACCTCTGCATAAAATTGGTACGACTGAGAGAAGAATCAGAGCCTCTGTGGTTCAATCCTCTGATTGTCTTTTTTTCTGCTTATCCTTCTGTTCTTTTATTCCCTATGTGGCTGCTGACACCCACAAGAATTCCAGCTTAATCTCTTCAGTTTTCAATAATCTAATTATTTGTTTATATTTGCATAATGCTAACGATCATAAACCAAACTTTTATATTGTCTATACACTAAGAAGGCAAAGGTAGCTTTTTGCCACACATTTGCTGACATTTTGTGGTTTAGTTAGTGCGGTTTTTAAAAACATTTCTTTTTGCGCCCACTTTTAACTAGCTCTCATTAACCCTGCATTTGACATTTTTAATAGAAATCTATTTTTTTTACCTTGATCTTTGATCTTGAGTTAGTCTTGTAGAAAACCACAATGGTCACTTTTGTTCCTTACTTTCTTATACTTGGAAATTATACACAGCTAAGTTTATGGGCAACTTAGGATTTTCGGGATTATTCAGCATTATCAGCTCCTTTTTCTGCTCAGTTGTTTTAGGTTTTTACGTTTTGACAATCTATTCTCTGCCCACAGAGGTTTTAGACCAGTCTTTTATTTTTTTCAGTGATCAATTTTTTTTTGTTGCATTCACATTAAATCATACTCCTAGAAGGCTACACCTCTCTCCCTATTGCTGTTCGGTTTTAGTTTGTTGGGGTTTTTTTTTCGGGAGGTGGTTTGTTTGGGTTTCTATTTAATAGAGGGGAGTAGAAAGTTTGTTCTCCCCTTGAACATGATATTATTTGGAATTTTCTTTTAAGGCAGGATGCAGCCTTTTGCGAGGAAGGATTTTCAAAATGCTTATAAAACATCCAAATAAGTTAATGTTCAGAGAGGCATTGACTGAATGAATCTGTAATTACTCTGCTGGTTTAGGGCAGGAAGACCCATGTAGCAGTTTAGGAATTGCTTAGGAAATGCTTTAGGAAGTGGCTGAGATGTCTTCCTACATTTCCTGTTCTGTGCGTGTTTGTTCTGCATGCCTGTGTGAGGGCTGATTGTTTTAAGTCTCAGATAATAGAATTTTAAAATTTGACAGAAAATCGCCAAGTACTTCCACAAGAAAATTTGTTTTCCTGGTTTTGTGGGAAAACTGCCTGTATTGGGTAGAAATATAGACCTCCAAAATCCGTTGTTGTCCTTTGTCTGTGGGAGCTTCGTGGCTAAAATCACAGAAGATTCATTCTGCAGAACCCTGCCCATGTACTGCATGGACCGCAGAACAGCTACCATGGCCTGATGCCACCACACTGGGCTGAGAAGCACTTCCTCTGCAGCAGTCTTGCCCAAAGAAATTAAAAAACTGGACACCAGAATGGGCAGCAGAGCTATTCCGTTCTGTCCATATTCCCTTGCTTGGGAAATAAGGACAAGGAAGAGGCAACTTATGAAGAGGTGATTGCAGTGGAGTTAAGGAATGTGGGAAATAAAAGGAAATCAATGTGCGTGAGAATTTATGGGAATTGTTTGCGTATGCATGTATAAAACTATACATACAAATATGTGGTTTGTATATTTTGGTCTGTGAGCTTCCCTTCTACCCAAGTGTGGCACTGCAGAGGATATTTAATTGAAATCTGTTTTCACAAACCACCCAGGCCTAATTTGGATCTTAATTTGGGCCAGATTCTCAAAGGACATAAGCAGAGGACTTGTTTTGTTCCTGGGAGTAGTAACTCCTGAATTTTTCCAAGATTATAAACCCATCTGTAGTGAAAACTATGAATAATTTAGTCGATCCCAGTGGAGTTGCATTAGTGGAAACAAGAAAAGATTCAGCCTTTTGGAATCTTGGTGTTTTTAGGCCTGTGCAAGCTGAAGATATTACAACATGCTATTTGAGTGATGTCTTGTAAAGCATGTTAAAACACTAATACAGGCACAGCACAGAAACAGAGTGGGTACCATAGGACATGCTTAACTAAGATTGAATCTGAACTGAAAATCACCTCTAAGTAATATCCCACTCTTTTTTTTTCTTTCCTTTTAAAAATAGGTGTAAATGCAACCTTCATGCTACTGGCTGTAAAGAAGAAAACAAAAGACTACTTTGTGAATGTGAGCATAACACAACTGGCCCAGACTGTGGAAAATGCAAGAAGAATTACCAGGGCCGACCATGGAGCCCTGGTTCTTATCTGCCTATACCTAAGGGCACTGCCAATATCTGTAAGTTGTTCTGTATAATAAGGATATTTCATTATTAGAATTCTGTCCTGTATCTTGACTCTGAAGGAAGATTAATGCTGGCAAAAGTTTGTAATTTCTTTATGACCCAGTGCATATAATTTGGAAAAGTGTCAAATTGTGTTAATTGTAAGTAAACATAATCTGTGCTCTTACATGATTGTAAATAACTTGCACGAGAACCACACGTTTGGGTCCATAGACAAACCCCTGGACACTACACAGAAAAGGCTAAGTAATGAGAAAAAGCACACATGAGGAACATCTGCAATACTGTTCTAGCTATGGCACCCTCAGATCTCCATCCTAATTGCCTCGAGATTCAAAAAAACCTCAGGTCAACATGGAAGATGAGGCCTTTGCTCATTTTTTGTGCATTTAAAGTTTTAAAATCTCAGAGAAAATTCTTCCAATTAATAACTAAATATCTAAAGGTTGGTAAAGGAAGTTTTTACCTGATGTCGACCTGCAGTCCAGATTCATGTCCACTCTTTTAGATCATGGAAGGTGCTGAAGTGGGAGATCGAGGGCAAACCCAGCGTTTTTTATCTGCTTGTTTCCAGCTGATAGCCATTCAAGACCACTCGTATACACTATTCCAGCACATTTTCATATTATTCAAAGGAAGTTATTGACCAGCTGCATTTCCTGGTCCTCAACGGGACTGGGTCAAAAAGAACATGGTGCTGAAAGAGAGGGCATGAAAACAAGTATGAACATTAATTCTTCCTTTCATGTATAAAATACATAATGATTCAGAATCCTCCTGAACAGACTTAATAGACTTAAATTCCTTTGAAGAAAGGATTGAAGATGAGGATAAATCACCAAAACTTTTGACAGAGTTACTAGCTTCTTTTAAGAAAAGAGTCCACATCTTTGCCCTGATTAAAAGCAAGGCATTTGTCTTAGAGTATTAGAATATAACCATTTACTAAAAAGCTCTTTGAGAGAAACGAGCTATGTACTGCAGTCAAATGAAAAGTTTAAAACCAGGAGCAGTGTGCAATGCTTAGAATGTTATCTAAGACTTCAAAGCAGCAGTTGTAGAGAATCAAAACTCAAAAATTAGTATCATAGGAAGCAGGACCTTATCAAGTTAAACGTGAGAGTATTAGAGCAAGTAACAAACCGTGAAGTGTGAGGGCATGAAATTATGATAAAATTCTTACTGAGATGAAAAAAAAATGAACTTCCAAAAGGCAGGAGAAAAACATTTTGTAAAGTATTCTTTTTTACATATGGCATAGAAAGTGAGTGTGGCTCACAGAATGATTACTTTAAAAATATGTTTGGAAAAACTGGTGATATATACCAGGTTGGTTTTATTTATATATTTTATATACATACACACACACACGCATAGGTATGCATAAATATACACATTTATATATTTATATTATATATAAATATATATACTTAAAATGCAGCTGCTACCTCAGCAGTCATTTAAACTAGTGACAAGATCCATCCGAATGTGAAAACGGGATCTTTCTGAATGCAGCTTGGTGTGTCAGCTACATCATCAGTTGCCCATCAGTTGAGCACAGAAGGAACAATAGAATCAGAGCCACCAAAAGGATGCCTGAAGCTTGTTAAAACAATGTTAAACATTATTGAATACACAGTTTCATCAAAAATCAAAATGTTTTGCAAGTACTAGTCAGTCTTTTCTATTCATTATTATTATGATAAGCATAATGAAAACCTTGTTTGGGCTGACAGCTGCTCCACTTACCCTCAAATCCTGACTTCAGCAGTAATCAGCAGGAGGAATTAATGACAAACGGGAAGAAGTATGAAGGATTTCTTCTTTGCCTTCCCAGTTGCCAGCAATAAACTGGCTTTCTGAGCTGGACCCTTCATCATGCCCACAGTGGTTGCTAGCTGCTGAGTGGAGAGACCCAGCTGCCATAAACTTGATCTTGGTGACATCTTACAGCAATACATTTCACATTTTAATGGCACAGTGATTGAAAGGTATTTCCTTTTCTTTGCTTTAAATGTTTTTATACAGTTCTGCCTCTACCTCCTTAGACAGGAAGAAACAGAATAATGCATCCCTGTTTACATCCATGTACCATTTATGATTATAGAGTCTTGAAAAAACCACTCCAACCTATTTTCTACTAAATGACAAATCTTGATTGCTTTAATCTTATACCACATACCACTAAACCATACCACATCTCTGGTCATCTGTGCTTTCTTGCTACCCTCTAGTTCTATGGTGACATTTTCTTATTTGGTGAGGCTAAAACTACACTTGATATTCTAGACATGAGAGCAATATGAATCTTTTACAGTGGCACAAAAATATGTCTGCTTTATATTTTGTTATTACAGGGATCAGCCCTTGAGACCTTTTTAAAGTCTGTGCCACAGTTACATTTCTGCTGGTATCAAGGCTGACATAAGTGACAGGTTATATGTTACGGTAGTTCAGAAATGTCATATTTGAGTTCCTTTAAAACACTTTTTGGGTGAACATAACCTTACAGCAGTTCTTAGTGTTCAATATTATTTACATCTTCTAAAGCACCTTCAGGTGATGACAGACATTGAGAGACTTCCTCAGATTGTGAGAATCTCTCTAATCTTTGCTGTGAACACCAGTGAAAACAAGTAATTTAGTATTCAATACTTTTATACCTTGATTATCTGTCTACCCAATCAGCTCACTGGGAGGCCTCCTTCTTCTACTGTGGTTATTTTAACAAAAAATAATTATTTAGTTTTATGTCTATAGCAATTTTATTCTTAAAGTACTGTACTTTATATTTAACTTGACAGATTATATGCCTTTTTTCCCCACCTTTCTCCATTGAGATGACATATTTTTGAAGCATGCCTTTCCAAAATCATCTTCATTTGGTTGGGTGTTGAAAGGGGTTTTTTTGTTCATAAGATAGTACAGTTTTATAGGTTTGTTTTTTTTTAAAAAAGGTGGGTTGTGTTGAGTCTCTCATACATTTTAGCCTGCTTCCAAGCTGTTTGCATTAAATCATTTTAGCTCTTTATTTTTCTTTTAACTAACTTCTTCATTTCTTAATCTGCTCACTCTCTGGAAGTTAATATTACTGCAGTGGATTTTTCTTATCCTTTTCCTTCTCAATAAGTATGTTGACTTTCAGTTAAGAAGTGGTTCTCTGGTAACTACTTTTTGAATCAGGTCCTATGTACTACTCAAAACAGCTTTTCTTCTTGTGGGTTCTTTGATCACTTGCTACAAGCAGCAATAATTTATGGTACATAAAAGCTTCATTTCTTTTGTCACTTCCTGATGTAATGCTGCATGTGTTGGAGCATATTAAATTTTGCATTACTGTCTAAACTCTTTGCACAGCCAAAGTAATTTTGCTTACCCTGTTGTGTTTATGTCACCATCTCCATCGTGTGGTCTCTATTCTAGCCCTGGCATTATGCTCTTCTTTCTCAGGTGTGAATTCCATAAACAGTTGCTGGAACACAAGGTTAGAATCAACTTATATTGTTTGACCCTAAACTTAATTCCCTGAGGACACTTGGTATAATCCAGTAATACAGTGTCCCTTAGCTACTCTTTCGTCCAATTTTTCAATGTTTTACCTTTTCCAAGACCAAAATATTTTAAACTTTAAATGCATCTGAAGGGTATTTTATGATTGTGCTTGAAGAAGATGTAGCTAAAAACAATTGTATAAATGAAACACACTAGCAGTTGGTTTTTTTTTAACAAAATGAAGAGATCCTTTTTTCTTGAAATTTTCTAAATTTGGGAAATTTGCTTAGATTTAACAAGAACTGTAATAGCCGTTTCCAGATTTTTCCCAACTGGAACTTCTGTTTTTTCCAGTTCTGCTTCTGCTTTTTTTTTTTCCCCCCCTGCATTTTAGGTTTTCAGACTACAGCTCATGCAATACAGGGCCATTGTAGATTATTCTGCAGTCATAGCCTAAACCTGGGTATAAAGCTGTTTTCTCTATCCTTCTCATTTGAAGTCAACACGAGTTTTTCAGGACAACACAGTGTTTTTTCCATGCTCTACTTGTGAAAGACACTGAGCACTCTGCTGTTCACTGGCGCTAACAATATTTCCACGCTTGTCTCCTGCATAACGTTTATTTTATATTTTCACTCTATCTTATTGACTATTTTGTGATTATATTTATTCCCTTGTGCTGCCACATTCTGTAGATAGTTTGTTCTGCAATATATTTTGACACTCAAAGTGAACTTATTGAATTTCTTTGTACTTGGTATTACAAGCTAGCTTTTTTCCTCAGCAGTCGTGTGTCTGATGGCATTAGCCCTTTTCTTCCTCCTGTTGCTTAGATCATCTTTGGCACTTACGTTCTTTGCTCCATCAGCCAGAGCTGTGTACAACTGTGCTGGGCTCCCATCCATCAAAGACTGCTCATTTTTTGTCAATCCCTTCACAACCAATAACTTGAACCAACAATGCTTGGCACTGGGTGAAAACCACCTCCCAGCTGTTACATGACTTTCCTAATTCACAGTTCAACATGAAACAAAGGATTGAGCAGAACACAGGGAACACTGGTGGTTCTTTTTGCTGAACAGTGAGGCAGATACTCACTTTCAGTTTACTGAATTTCTCCTGCAGTGGGTCCCCCTCTGATAGCAAAGCCTTTGTCTCAACAGCATGGCTTTAATCCTCCCTGAATGGGAAGACTTATCAGGCATCACTGCCACACAACTGCCACAGAAAAAGTTTCTGGCAAAAAAATATGGCAATTAAAGTATTGCACTGATTAACCTCATTTGTGTTTGTAGTTTTCTCCACGGCTGACTCAGAGCCATCTTGAAGGACAGGGGTAAACAAAATTGGCCAAGAAGTTGTGTGATAGCAGTTTTAAAGGAATCTATGTAGCATGTAACCTTGTAACTGAAAAGATCACGCCTCCTGCTTTTCCTGTCAAAGCACAGATAGTGTCCAACTTTCTAAGGGCCACATTCTCCAAAAGAACTGGAAGGAACTTTCCAGTGTCTAGTTTCATCACTGAGGTAGAGGAGGTAAAACCTCATTATGTCAATTTGAAGGAATGGGGCACTCCTGCTCAAGAGGCAAAATGTTGCTCTTTGTTGATTCTGATAATGTTTCATCAAGGAAAAAGGCAGATAGGAATGCAATAATAAGTTACTAAACAACAAAACTTCTTAATTGCTCCCACTTTATATTATGTATTAATTTTGGCTCGTGAAGCTTTCAGAAGATGTAAAGGCACAAGAAGACGTCACACAAAAGTTGTGTCAGACTGGGAAATTTGGTGGTGGGGACAGAATTGTAGAATATCAAGAGCATTCAGGAAGATGGAAGTGTCAGGAAAACCTGCAAATTATAAACTAACTTCCCTCCAACTAGGTATCCAGTGCAATGGCCAACAAAACATCATTTTTCAGCAATCTGCTGTTGCGTGACCCTGCTGAGTTGGTTGTTTGTGCTGTTTATGGTGGCATCTGTTGCCGGGAAATGAATTGCTTCCATCCATCACTGGTTTCAAACAACTTTGTTTTGCTATATAAAATGAAGAGGAGCAATGAAAGAGGGTTCTAGTCCTTAAGCAGCAGTATGGAAAGGCAAAGCGTCTAAATGCTCAAAACTCTAGAAATGGTCTAGGTTTCGGGCTTTTGGAAGTTTCCAACATCTAATATTCTATCAGTTCTGATTATTTGAAAAAATCATTTGATCTCACTAGGCCTTTGCTAGACAATTTTCCAAACTGGTTTGGAGTCACTCATGAGAAACGTTTCAAATTTTAAAATGTACTATCCAATAAATCAATAACTAAACATCTTACCTGTCCCAATTATTTGCAGTGATATTGCTGGGGAGACCAAGGGTGGAGGATAAACTTCATCTAAGCCGTTCTTTTTTGGGGAATTTAAAAAATTTCATTTTTTAAACACCAAACAACTGCAAAATTAACAGCAGCAGGAA
>NW_009970724.1:12689547-12692936 GCF_000747805.2 Chaetura pelagica
ATTGTAGGACTCTTGCAATGAAAAAGACAAAATGTCGTAAGAATTATGTCTTTTACTGTGTAAAGTCCTTTGGCTGAATACAGGTTTGGCAAGACATGACAAGTTTACTCCTATGATCATAACAATCACTCCCTTTGAGGGATTACAAGATGCTAGGTTCCTCCAGCTTCTCAGGGCTTAAATAGCTAGAGAATTCAGACCGTCCGAAATTGATGCTGAAGATCTGATATTGCAATCATGCCTCAGTGGAGGAACTGCAAAGCAAAAAAGACTCACTGCAGGGAGTGCTGTCATGCTGCAGCACAGATATTCTAGCAAAAGATCAGATGTGGCATTAACAGCCCGGCTCTGACTCTTTGCCATGGAATACCGCTCTGTATTTTGTTCTTGTTCAGGAATTAAAATGTGCAGTGTAGAGTGCAATTAGGAGGACATTTCTTTTGTCAGAAAAGAATTTACAGAGCTTTGATCAGCAATTAATGTGACTCCAAACTTGTACTGTGTTATTTACTATTGTATTCTGCCATGGCTTCATAGGAGGTAGTCTTAATTCTCAGTCTCCTGGGCTGCATTCACCTCACCTGGATAATTCACAGAGCTCTTGGTGACACATTTTCCCTGAATGTGAGTGATATGTAGTGTTTTGATAGCAGCAAGAGCCTGTCCCTGGCTCCCTGTCATGCAGCAGGTGCACATTCAACTTGCAATGGAGAAGAGGCAAAGAATAGAAAAGAATCATAGAATGGTTAAGGTTGGGAGGCCTTCTCACCAAAAGCTTGATGCTGCTCCTTTGTCACGGATTTCAAAAAAACTTGCTTTCTCTCCTAGCATCTGATTTACTTTTTTTCTCCATCTCAATAGTCAGCTCCATGGTAGCTAATAGCTAAACCAACACATTTCTGGAAAAAAAAGAGGAAATGAGAAATTACAGAGCAGATGCAGATCATATGCAAAGAAAACACCAAGTAACACATGTATATTTAGATGCACTTACAGAGAACATGTAATATACCAAACCACTACCCTCAAGTGAAGTCAGAAATAATAAATGGTATCAGAGACTTTCTTCTGCAATGTTTGCCATTTCAAGGGCAGTAGCTACCCCTGAACTTTCTTTGCATGCTTTACTTTCTGTTTTCTGACTCTGAAACTATTACCATCCCAGTGATTTCAACTGGAAGATAATTTAGGCTGAACACTGCTTTGGTTTAACAACGGAATATACATAAATGGAGTCACTTGGGGTTTTTTACTGTCCTGGTTTGAGCCATGACATTTACTCATTATGTCTGGCTGAACAGCGTTGTGCATCAAGGGAGGTAATGGGCCTGATTCCTCATCTCTCTATATAACCTGCTCACATCATTTGAAGGTTGCAGAGTGCTCAGAGCTTTCAAGAGAAGGCTGACTGGAAGTGATCCACAGCACGTGCCATAGCAGTTTGCATGCAAAGGGTGACAGCAGTGGTGTGACTGCCTGCTGGTGTCCCCAGCGGTGGTGGCACAGGAGGAGCTGTGCAGTGGGGCCCCTGCATGCCTCCACATCGACAGACAGAATCACACCTCCTTTGCCTCATTACCTAAGGACTTCAACCAAATACAGCTCACCTGAATTCAAGAGCTAGCTTCAATATGTAACTGCAGGTCCCTCAAAAACACTCTTAATAAGGATAATTTTTCCATCATATGTGTTTTCACAAACATTAGATCATGCTCCGTGACCCTGCATAACAAGCTCTTTTCCAGACAAACTTAGATGTGCCCTTCTCCCTCTCTTAACAGAAAGGGCATAAAGTAGTGCACTATCAAGGTCAGTCACAACACACAGGGATACCTAGGATTACAGAAATCAAGCTGGTTACAGATTATACCAACCCAGAAACTCAGTCTGGAAATAGAAAAAGAGCTTTCCAAACAGAATCTGAAGACAACTTTACAAGGTTAATACAGAGACTTTCAGGCTAGCAGGTGTCTTGTTTTCATTTTTCTCTACCCAGGAAGCATTTATCACTATGAACTTCACTGAAAATTTTGAAATACAGTAAAATGAGGAGAGGAGACTTGCAGGAGAATGTCTCCCTTTGCTACAATCTGTTCAGGAGAAAGGAAAGGATATTTGTATATGTGTGTAGGAGAGAAAGAGGTTTGAGGCGGGGGAGTATAACCAGAGAAATTACAAATACCATTTCACAGTGGAAGTGTGAGAACACAGGATCTCTATTTTATCTAATATTTGTGCAGTTTCCGTCAGTGTATAAAGGAAAACAAATCCTGCTAATTTAAATAGCTACAGTGACTTGCAAAAATGTAAACAAGCTGCTATTCAAACTTCAGGGGAAATTATTAGACATTTGATTGCCTTTTTGACATGTAAGATGAAGGAATAGAAGTTCTTTTACATTATCCTAACTGAAAACTGCACTTTTTGCTATCTCTAGAGCTGTAACAGCATTGTTCTATTTTTATCAGGATCTTTTTATTTAACTTTTAATACCTTATTATTTTAAAATTTTGGAAAATATATGTTAATCTCAGCAGAAATAGAAGTAATTAAGTTTGCAAATGTCACGAGTTGACTCAGGATGGGCAGTTAAACCAGCAACAACAATGCTTTTGATCCCCTCCCCTTCCTACCCAGGTAGGGAAGGAGAGAGAGAATGAGAGACTCTCTGGATGGAAAACTAAACTACACTGCTTTAATTAAACACTAATGATAAAATAAAATATGTACAATTATATTCAAATGTATTCAGGAATATGCAAACCCCTATTGCCTCCCCCCACCCCCAGCAACTCCTTCCGCATCTCCTTAGCTGTGAACAGTCCAAAAAGTCCCAGAGCTGCCAGAAGAAGCACAGAGCGATGAGGGTCAAGAGAGCTCAAGCCTGGGAGTCGGTGGTGATAGATGGACAGAGTCCTCCCTGGATGCCGGCCATGGATGGAAGAGAAGAGAAGAAGAAGCAGGAAGGAAGTTGTGTTCTTTTATCTCTGACCTTCCTCTGAGCTTGTGCAGATCTATGGAATGGAATATCTCTGGCCAATTTTGCTGTCTGTCTAAATCAGCCTCCTATGGGGGGTCATAGATCTCCCCATAGTGTCTGAGCTGGCAGAGCAAAGACATGACCTTGAAGTCCCAGCAACAACAAAAACATTCTAGTGCTATCAGTCCACTAGCTGGAACATTTTCTTCTAGTTAAAAGAGAGCTTAGTGATGGAAAAAAACATCAGTAAAAGGAAAATTGGCTTCATCCTGGTTCAAACAAGGACAGCAAGCAACACAAGTGTGGGGCTCAGCTAGCAGCAGGTGCTGTCTCCAGTGCAGTGCCTAGTGCTCTGCCACACCACAAGTTCCACGGGATATGAAACCAGCATGCTGCAGTTCTGGCATGT
>NW_009970724.1:12692985-12728317 GCF_000747805.2 Chaetura pelagica
ATGTAACTACTTCAGCATTGTCTTAGCTGTGCCACAAGTTAGAAGCGTTCCCACGTTGGCTCTACAACCTTGCCTACAGTGAATACCATTTATCTCCAAGACATTCCTTCACTCCAGCTTGCTTACTTGCAGAATGAGGTCCATACCATCTCAGAACAAGATACAACATCAAGATAGATGTTGAAAGAAGTATAGCAGATGTTTAATGGAGAAACAGACAGATTTCTGCAGTAAAATGGATGCCATGAAAAGTCTATAAAACTTATAAGAGGCAAACTGTCCTTAACTAAGGGGATGCAAATAGCTGGGATTTAAATACTGATCTGCAGTTTGTGACTTTAACCCAGGAGACTAGCAATAGTGCCATTTCAGGAAAGATTTCATGTCCATATTTTTGTGCGACACACCTTTCAGGACGGACCTGACAACAAGCTACATGATGAGGCTGCATCATGCAACATGAGATTCTGCATTGCTAATCCAGCAGAGCAGTTTTACTCCTCAGCAGCCCCACCTCTTCTGGTAAATCTCACTTGCCTCTGGAATGGTTTCCTTTTATTAACTCAGCTTAGGAATTGAAACGAAAACAGAAAAAAAAGAAAAAAATCAATGAGAAGCTTAGTCAATACGACCAACTTAATGCATTAGATTGTTTCGCTCAATTACCTTTCTTTTCCATAGCTTAATTCAGATAACCATCAGGTAAGAGAGGAAAAAATGGCTATGTGCAGTTAATGCGACAGAAACTGTCAACTGATTTGAGCAGCTGGCCAAAGCCGTTAGCAATGGATCTATCCCTTGGTTAAATTATTCTCCTAGATTTGCATAATACATGCATGACTGATATTTTTATCTAGAGCATTAAACCTAATGGCTGGTTAGTTGAAATACAAAACTGTTCTGAACAAATTCATGAAGTTCAGAGGGCTGGTGGAGGTCCCAGAAATACCCATCTGTCAATACATTTTAGTGGTCCCTGCTGCCTCGTACTGAAAAATCTAAAGACACTGGCTACATACTGGCAGTTGCTTGGGTTTAGCTGTGTGTATTGATATAATATTCTGAAAATTGGGAGAAAATTGTTTTCAGAATGTAAGATGCAATAGCTCAGCCAACTACACCAAGCAGCTAACTATATTTTTTGTGTTTTCTTTCTCTCCAGGTATACCAAGTATTTCCAGTATTGGTAGTAAGTAATTAAACCAGTATTGTTTGGCATTGTCATTCAGCTTCTTGGATCTAATTTCCCAAAATCCCTTTCTGTTGTTGATAATGTTTCTCTGAAAATTTGCTCTATAGTGCGGGGACTGTGTATTGGCCTTCCTCTATTGCATTAACATGTAATATTACACCTTTTCCCAAAAAAAGTTTAAGAAAAAAAACGTGCTTTCTAATAAGAAGAATAGGACCTCTAATTTTCATACAAGTGTGTGTGTAAATTCAAGGAGCAAGCAGAAGAATTTATAAATGGAAACTTTTTGTTTGTATGAAGTAGGTTAGCAAATGCAGTGTATCAGCTAGAATCTTTGCACTAACTCCAGCAGCCTCTGAACTGGACTTTATTCCACAAAATAAGCAGAATTATCTCCTTTGACAAAAACCTGCTTTCCCGTATGGAATTAAAGCGCAAAAATATTACACTTAAACTGTAACACAGTTGTGTGAAGAACTATTACATCAATGAATGATTGATTAAATAAAACACTTGAAGGGACTAAGCACACAGTAGCTCAGCTATGAGCTGAGCAGGACACACCGTCAGGACATGTTAGCTGATTACAAGTAAAGCAGGCAGGCAGAAATGGGATCCTGCTGTGGCTGACTGGAAGAATATTCCCTACAGCTTCAGCTTCACAGAGGCTTTTGATGCAGCTTGTGTGATCAAAATGATAAAGCATCACAGTAGTAAAATGCAGTTTGCCATACCTGATATCCAGCTGAAAAGCTTCTAATAATTTGGGTAAAACTTCTTATGATGCAGGGTCAGGTCTGACAATTTATAAATCAGCTCTGTTTACTTAAGCTCATGAATGGTTCTGATTTGTTGAGCTCTTGACAGCAAGTTAAGTGCCATCAAAACTAGCCCGCTTGCAAATAGAGCAGTGTTAACAGCAGAATGCCTTGGCACCTGTTTTGCAGCTTCAAATGGTGAAGCAGCATCAAGGACAATGAAAGCCTTCAGTCTCAATAATGCGTTGTTCCTGCCCTAGTGTCACCTTTGGCATTTGCATGACTGCAAAGGCATAGTGATATGATGGTTTCAAAACTTGTGTTTATACATATATTTTATAACCATAGCAATCAACTAAATGAAAGATAAGTTAATGTCACTGTTCTCAGGAATCTTACTGCTATTAACAACAGAAATTAAATGAATGGGAAAATAGCTCTTTGGAGTTTGCTTGTGCTGTGGTTTCTTAGTTCTGTGTTGCATGCATTATATGGTTGTGTTTTCACTTCACACTCCATGCAGCCTTTGTCACCACATCTACCATTTCTGAGCATCAGCAGATGTTGGCCTTTGAAAACTTAACAGGGAAACTCAAATACCTTTTAAACAATGGTGACCTGAAAGGATGCATTGTTGACCTCTACATTTTTAGCAGGGGTGATAAGTACAGTTTACGTATTACAAAAGGGAAAACTGTTTAACATTTTGTAGGAAATACAAGAGTTTCTGCAAGTCTATGCTTTATTTTTAATCTGCTGTAAATGTCTTGAAATAATATGTGGTAGAATTCAACCAAGTTCTTTGCCTACCTGGAAAGGATGAAGCATGAGCATCTCTTCATGAGCACAAGTAAATACTGATACTCTGTTTTTTCATGTGTTGTTTTTTTTCTTAAATAGCTCAGGGGGAAAGCAGTTGTACTTGCACAATGTTCTGAACATCTTTCCTATAAAATAGAATTAGCTGAATTATCGTTAAACAAGGATAGATCCCATAAATTTATCCTGATCTCTAAGAGAATTTAACAGAAGTACAATTAACACATAAAACGAAACAAGATTAATTAGTTGTGGCTGCTTTAATAGATTCTGCATTATTTCTTCGTTTGTCTGTGCTAATACAATGTTTATGTTCAGATCAGCAGAGTTTTATCCTGTCTAGGGACAGGAACTTACTCTTGGGAGATGGGAGTTTGGGTTTGATTTTGCCTGGCAGCAAAGACTAGCAGAGGATCATTGGCTTTTGTGTGCTTCTAGCTTTTCCTAGTGTATAAGGAGGATGGGGTTGAGGTGGGGGGTTATGAAGACTAAACTGCCAGCATAAAAAGAAGATGCCACTGCAAGCCATGTTCATTTAACACTTTGAAGACTGCAATGAAAGCAAGCAAGGACAAATGAAATATATTTACCTGTGTGCACATATATGTGTCATTCCCTATTCCTTTTTTACCTCAATGAATCTGGTATTAAAGCAGCTCATCAATAATTTGAACATAAAAAAGGAGTGGTCATTAAGTAAACATCCTTTCTGATCATCTAGAAGAAAAATTTAAAAATCAGAGCTTTCCCACCAAGGTCATTTGTACCTGCTGTTGTCTTATCAGTTGAGTAATAGGGTCTCTGGTCATTTCCAGCATTCTTGATTCCAGTGCTGGCCCTTTCAGCATTTTTCAGCCATGTCTGGAAAAATACTGGTGAAAGTGTTAGCAATTAATGAGTCCCAAAACCATTTCATAATTTGAACCAGTGCTTACATACAGAATATAAATATTCTGAAAACTCCATTATTTTACTTGCTAAAATAATGGTTGTACAGTTTTTCACAGACCAGTGCATCAAAACGTTCATTATTATGACCAAATACCAAATTACTAATCTGCACATACACGCCTTCAAAAAGTTTAATCCTCTAAACTCTAGCTTCTATCTTTATTCCTGTAAAACATAACTCCACTAATTATGCTAAACAGTTTGTTATAAAGGGTATAATTAGATACAGGGTAGGATAGACATGATGTGCAAATGGCTCTGTGTGGGTGATTATCACCTTAAAGCCTGCTGGTGGCAGATGAGTCAGAGTTTAGAGATGGATAGTGCACCCAAGTGCAAGATGCAATCATGATAATCAGATGGTATTTTCCGCTTTGTTTTCTATGTTTTTGTCCTTCTTTATAGCCAATTTCAAATTAAGAGAACTTTTGTTGTTGCTGTTAATGACAACAAATGCAAACCACAAAAGTAAAAATTAAGACTGAATGGGCACTTTTTTGTTTTATTGTTTTCTTAACCTTGAGAGATCTAGTAGGTGTTTTTCTGGAACTAAAATAGTGTCAGGATGAGTAGCTTTATTTGTTTTACTTGTATGTTATGACATTTTAATGTAATAAATATGTCTTAAAAGGCTTTGGAAGCAAATACTAGTGGATTTTTTTTTTCCTTTTTTATAATAACACAAAGTATTTTGGACCTGATTTTGCCCCCTTCTGGGTATTGAGAATTCTCTCAGTAAATTTACAGTCATGGTCCCAAAGCCCTTACGATGCCAAGCACTGAACTAGAGTATATAGATGATACCCACATATTTCAGCAAGATATGAACATGAAGAACTAGGTTGCATGTTACTTTTCTGTCATTATTTGAGGTCAATTTTTACATAGTGAGCTCTATTGTCGAGAGACTATTAAGATGTTTATCTCATTAGGACACTTAAATATTTTCTTCAGACCATATATAATATAATTTTGGACATACTAGCAAAATGTTGTCCTTTCAATCCAATTATATCCAGATCTTTTTCATAAATAATATTATTAATCAGGTTTCTAGTCTAAGGCAATAACCTTATCTAATTAACTTATTATAAGCCAGTAACAGTATTTGTTTTCCCTCCTTTAATACTTTGAAGAACTCAGAATTTTTACTTTAATTATTAGACTTTCTGTTATACTAAAACATTACTGGGCTGAAAGAAAATACTGAGTGCCTATGTTGTATAATGCATTCATTTGAGCATGGGATCTGAAAGATATTTAACATTCCAAATAAAAGAAACTGTGAGTACTTTATTTACCTGGTAGGATTCATGACAAAGCCAGTTTTCTACGGTACAAATAGGATTTCACCCTTGAAGCACACACAGTAAGCAAAGCACCTGCACTGACACCACCACTGAGCACAAACCACCTCTTTGTGGAGTGAGTTCTGGTGCAAGGTCAGAAACTACCAAGGCTGCTCCAAGGAGCACTAACAGGTTGTTGGTGTGGGGCTTGTGGGAGCCTTTGTTTCCGTTTATGTTTTGCCAGATCCACCAATTTTAACAGATAAGAAGAGCTGTTCTTACCAGTGTAGTAGACATGGCCGCTTACAGTTAGTATTGTTTCTCATTTGTCATCTCAGTTTACCTTCATCATCTTGGGTTAGTTAAAGTGTATCAGTCGAATTGCCTTTTCAGTGCTTTTTTAATTAGCTGTAGTATACAGGAAATCACTTAGTTCACTTACCTTTGTTTTAACAGCAGTAAACAATCAAGAGACAGAACACTATAGAAAACTAAGATCTCAGCATTTCAGTATATGCCACAGTACCTGTGCAAAACACATTGCACTTGCACTATGTGTAAGTTTAGCTACAGTTATTCAGGGAAGTTTACAGAGAGCAGACATGATCCTCAAAGATATTTGAAAGTCTAATTATCGATAAAGCTTAGGCAGAAATTGCTGGGGAAAAAATGCACTGATATATCTTATGCTCTCCTTTTCTTTCCATTCCATAGACATAATCAGTTTATTTCATAGAGTATAAGGGAAGACTGAAGTTTCCAAGTCAGCATTCTGATTTTTAAAAGAAAGATCTTGATTTACTGTTCATCAGTTGTGAATTACTGTAGAATAATCCTAATCGACCAATTTCATCATCTTTATAGGAATAAAATAGAATCAATCAAAACAAAAAGGAACAACCTCCACAAACTTATCAACAGAACTATCTCCTTTTTTTGTCATGAGAAACTACCTAAATATTTCCTTTCAAAAATGAAATTGTGTGAAATTGAATTCATTGTGCATTTTTGCAGATATTTTAGTGGAAATGCTTAAAATTGAAGAATCCTCCCTCAGACCTCATTAGTTTGAAAATTAGCCAACATGTTTTTAAAATCAGTAGATTTTTGTCAGATATGTAAAAGTTTCCAGAGCTGGATCTCTGGAGTATTTTTTGTTAAACTTCTAAAAAGATCACTTTCTTTTACTCTGAGATGACAAGTGGACACGTAAAAGACTAATTGCATTTAAATTCTTCCAACAGTTATAAAAGCTGTTATGGCTGAGGAGCTGCCATAAAACAACCACATCATTTATGCAGAATTCTCCTTTCTTCAAAGGAACAGGTATGAAACTTCCTACATTGCTCCAAAAAATATTGCCTAGCACTGGCCAAGTAATATTTTTAAGCATAATAAAATAAAGGGGTGATTTTTTAAAAATAAAAACCTTTTCAGCATTTCTTGCCTTTGGATGGGTTAAATTTTGCAGTATTGTGAAGGTGCTGAAAGGCAAATTTTATGTGAGGTAGGTTATCAAGACCTCAGACCTAATGAGATAGAAATGCTATAACAACAAAAGTGTGGTCCTTGCAATAAACGATGGAATATGAACTGATAACAAATACACCAAATTATACCAATCTGCTAGTAAAGTCAACAGTTCAACTTCAGTAACTTCAACAGTTGCTAAATTGATTTCAGTGAGCATAATTTTTTATTATTCTTAATTCTTTGTCTAATATTAACAGCTAAACCCCCTCTCATATATATAACTCCACTGTGCTCAGCAGACGTGTATTTTAGAATAGATATTTACTCTCAGCTACTCATGGTTAAAAACAGGCAGATGTCAGGCTAGCTTTCTGTAACTATGAACATGGACTTCTACTAGAAACATTAAGCTAACATTGACAATTTTTATAATGATTTTTTGTGTTTTAAATAGAAGTTGAAAGAAAGTTAAGAAACATCTTAATCAGTCTGCCCCTCTAGTTTTCCTTTTTGTTATTATAATTTGATAGTTCTCAACACAAGTCCTCCCTGTCCACCATGAGAGTGGGTATTAAGACTTACTGATTCATTACTAGCAGTTCTCAGCAGATGCATTGTTTGTGGACAGGGTCAGCAGAAACAGTTTAGGAGATGAAAATACGTTAGTCTGCTGTAGAGTGCAGATGGCCAGGCAGCAACACAGTCTTCATGCATTCTATCACCTGTGCTCCTCATCCCTGAGGAAAGATAGCCAGTTTCAGCAAGAATGCATTTTAATTTTACTGCCAGCTCAGTACTTGGTTGGAGTGAGAAATCAACAACTTTCTTAATAATTTCTGCCAACATCATGACAGGTTCTTTTCATGTGCAGCTGCCTGGTTGGTCTCAGCCTGAAACTATCTTCTCATTTCCACTGTTTGCCAATATGAAACCATGATGTAGCCCATGTTCCAGTCAATATTTGAGACAGATTTTTTTCCTTTAATATCATAGGTAATTCTGATACTGTATATATATATATTTTTTTTAAAAAGAGTTTCTCACACACCTTATATAATGCAGTTTCTCCTTACTTGATGAGAGAAAGATTTTTCTCCAATCATCACTTTATGCATATAATTGTCTTTACAACAACAGTAACTAAAAATGCATAAATTTCCAATGCAAATTTAACATATCTGATTTTCTGCTCAGTCATGTAGTTCACATATCTCTACTCTCAAAGCTCCTACATTAGCTTCACTTTTAAATAATAATAGTAAAATGTACTTTTAGAAACTTCTTCACATTCCTGTAGCCTTGTTTGCCCAGAACAGCTATCATAGAATATATTACAGTGGATTTATATATCTTCTAGATTACTTACACCGAAATTCATTAATTATTCTGGAAATAATAACTTTAATTGCAGAATACAGTGTCCACACATGGAACTGTTCTGAAAAAGCTTGGTTTATCTTGTCAGCTTCTCTGTAAATAAAAACCTTAGTGGCAATCACTGAAGACTAGAAATATTTTCACAAGTTGCTATAAAGGAATAGCTAGATGCTAAGTCAATCTCCTCAGTGTCTGTTCAAAGGATGACTCATCTGCTCCAATATACTTGTGGGAATGACAGTCAACATTCTTCAACTGGGACATCTCACATACCTTTTTTTGATAAAGCACTTACAAGTTGTCTCCATCAAAATAAAACAAACCAAGAACATTTCTAAGATAAGAAGAAAGGCCTTTATCAAGAAGCCTGTAATATTTATGATAATAATTTCTATTAATAAGAATATAAGAAAAAATATTATCTTTACCAAAAAAATTAAATAATAAAATGCACCACATAGCAGAAGTATTGAGTCCCAGGAGTATTAGCTACATTGCCAAGCAGCCCAGAGACACTGAAGGTAGTGGCTGGTGTCAGCTGGATATGACCCTCAACAACCTCATCTAACTTTGAAGTTAACCCTGCTATGTTCAAAGGATGGGAAAAAAATTACTTCCAGAATCCCTTCTAAGGTGGCTGTAATTATTCCTAATAACTACTAATTATCACTAGTAATAATACTTAATTGATAATCTTCAGAAACTGTAAATATGCTCTTTACTGTTTTAGAAGTCCATTACGAAACATAGTTCAATGCAGTCTAATTTAAAGAGGGAATTTTTAATTATTTTGCAGTAAGTCACAACCTGCATTTTAAGTAATTTGGCTAAAATGAGCACAGACCTAGAACATTTGCAGAATAACTAAAAAATACGTGACACTGTTTTTTCTGTCATATAAGTAACAATTTTATTTGGACAAAAGATTACTTGAGGAAACCAGCATCAGAATAAGACTATATGAAATGTTATTGAATATATGAATCAGATTATATCAAATATCTGATTTCCTAGATAGGACTTAAAGTTTATTAAATGACACATATTCCAGAGGATTAGCCCTGAGACATGACAAAGCTTTGATGCTACTACTTCTGGTAATACCTAGGCCATTTCAATTGCAAGCAATTATGAGTGTGAGTTTTTGGAGTAGGTGTGCCACACAGTATTCAACAACAGAAGTGGGATACTAGAAGCTCCAGTCTGAAATATTATAGGTTTTCTGCAACAACCTTGATGTTGCACAATGACTAAAAGAGAAAAAGGCTCACAGGACAGCAGGACAATGCACTCAGTGAAGATTGCTTTTCCTTTTTTAGCTCCTGATTTTTACATGTATTCTCAGATGTCCAGTCCCTTTAAAATCTTTAGCTCAAGCCTAAGTGTTCATAAAACTACCAATACTTTTACAGTGAATTAACTGTGCAAATAATTTGTGTGTGCTGGAAACTTCTTTAACGTAACCAGTCAGGCAGTGTTTCAGGAGGAGGAAGGTGGTGTCTCAGGTGCGTGGAACTGGAGTTCAGTGGGCTAGGGTTATCCTGCCAGCTCAGTGAGCATGGCTTTTAGATACCTTTTGTCATACACTCTGACTATTGTGCTTGCACTTCCTATGTGTGTGAATTGGTGGATCTGACCAGTAGAGGCAGGTTATTTTTGATCAACAGACTGATAATCTAACACACTGACTCAGTTTTCCTTTCTTCCGTGTTATTGATAAGGAAAAAGCACAAAAAAAATGCAAGAATATGATGTTATTATGCAACTATACCACAATTTGACTGATTTAATTGCAGAAGATTACCTAACAGTAAATGTTACAGTGCAGGTCATCATCCTTTCTTTGAGTTGTTCTATATGTGGGAGGACTTCTGAGGCAGATATCCCCACCCAGCAGATTTCTTTTCACCCTTGACAAATGAGTCAGAAGATACTCTGGAAAAAAATTATGTCCTCCTTCCACATCAGATGTTTGAAACTCTAGTCTGTTTGTTGTAACATCCCTGCAGATCTTCTGCTAAGGTAGACATAACAGTGAAACACACCTTCTTCCAGAAGGCCTGTAAGCCCAGACCCTTAATGCCAACCAGGTTGTGACAACTGCAATTTACTCACTACCCAACCAAATTCTCTGTAGGTAGAAATGAAGAAATAGCTCTCTCCCCACTTGTATCCCCCACTATGTAGGCTGATGTGACCATTAAGGAAAACTCTTCAGCTCAGAAGGAACACAACCACTGGAATACTCACAGGAATTGATAAAAACATGGTCCAAATCTGATGTTCATACCTACACACATGAAAACAGAGAAGGAATTATAATAGAAATAGACTATAAATACAGTTTCCCATATCAGGGCTCAAATAATAGCTTTATTTTCTCCTCCCACAACCCCATGCTCTTTACTCACTCATAGCTCCAATAATGAACACCTTTCTGCTAAGGATTATCACCCTCCACTACCCAGTCACAAAAGCACATCGACCAAAGGAGAGCTCAGAAGAGACAGAGCTGATTCATTCACTGAGAAACAAAATGTTTCTACGTGTAGGTGGCACATTGTATAGACATTCATTGTATCTACAAAAAAAAAAAAAAATCAAGCTGTAAAATACATCAGTAGAGGTGATAGAAATTAGATACAACATACAGAACTGTGAGAGCAAAAGAAAAAGCCCCCTGTATTGGTAAATATATTTCTTCTGAGAAGAGAAATATAATTCACTCAGAAGAGCCTAAACCAGGATGTTATGGTAAGGTATGCATCTTCGGTAAGAAGTTCTTTTTTTCCAATACTGTCATTTTATCTCTATACAGCAGATTTAACAGAATATGTTCCTGTTTTGTCCCTGGTGTTAGAATCACATGTTGGTCTAGGGTACCTTCCCATCAAGAAAAATTATATTTTAATTCACAGAAGATAAATTGTTATGCACAGTATTTTATGTCCATTTGGTGTTTTGGGAATCATCAGTTGCTTGTTTTCTTGTTCACTGTGGAGTCATGTACCGTTCAAGTGCAACCTAGAGTAGTCCTGTACTGGATGTTTGTAATCTATGTCTTTGTCCATATGCTTGCCTGTTTAGAAAAATATCACAGATGTAAATAACAAAGCCTGATTTTTCCTGATGCATGCAGATCCTCCAAAGTTTGATAGGATATGGCCGAATATTTCTTCCCTTGAGGTTTCTAAACCAAACCAAGGTAGGATGCTGTAAAATTCCTAGTAGTCTAAAATTACTGAAATTGCTTTAAAAGGAGTCCCACATAGTAGAAGAAGTAGTAAAAAATACAATCCAACTCATTTTGGTACTAAGTAGTATTATTCTGTGAGAAAATACCCATAAAACAAACCTTACCTGACAAGTCTTCCAACACCCATATTATGCACAACATCATTGCAAAAAGTCTGGAAGAACAGACACACAAGTTATAAGTACTGATACAGAGAGCCCTAGGTAATACTGGACTTAATTCAGACAGTAGTCTGTATTTTGAGTAAGTTTTGAGATTCTTGACTGAGAAAGACTGTCATTGTCTATCTCAAACGCATTTTTAATGTCTTGTTTCCACTTTGTTTTCCCAAGTGAGCTGAGAGACATTCTCAGCCAGCCTACCATCCACAGTACAAGCAAGGTGTCTGCAAGCTACACTCAGTTTTCTGCAATTTGAGTGCCACATAAAAAAATTACTTGCAGACTGTGGCATGATGATTAGCACTGAAAGACACAAAACAACACAAAATGACTAATAAAAGTAAGGTTCTTTGTTATCTGAAGTTGCATTCAGATACACTTCACATTTCAAAATGTTTGTTTACTATAAAAAATAACATCCTTTTGTTCTCTTTATTTAATGCCCTTTGCTCCAAAAAAAACCAACCCTGCAGAAGTCTAGCCTCTGCCTTGTTTTGACTGTTGAAAGGGTGTCCTTTCTGTGCTATAACACATACAGATGGAAAATAAAATTAATGAAAAGGTGATCTAGAAAATCGCTACTAAATTGAATAAGATGTATTTGGAATCTGCTGGGGAACTACACTGGAAGGGTTGTAGTTAATACACATGACCTAATCACACAACCAAATCAAAACATATGCACATAAATATAAAATCTACCATGTTACATATGCAAGGTTCTATGTGCCTGACAAAACAGAAATACTAATTGATCTGTGCTTTCTATAAGAATTACTTTAGCTTGCATTACTCAAATATTTTAAATTAAATATCCCTGATGAATGATACTTAGCATTCTAGTAAATTCATTTAGCCCATGTTATATTTTTCAAGCTTTTTCAAACAAAATAAACCCAGACTGATCTTTGCTCCTCTGCTTTTTGTAAGGATTAGCCTATATTATTCACAAGAATGTTAAATCAAAACATTTCCAGTGAAATTATACTTAGCATTTCTAATGGATTCCATAGCTTAATTGCACTGGTTGTGATCTAAGGCTTAACTTCGTTGCAAAATATACCTTGAGCAGCACAAAATTATTCAGTTTATCTTCCCCAAAAATAAAAAGTTTCAGTAAAGACGTTTTGTTAGGAAGCAGAAAACACAAAAACTTAAAAGCATTCTAGTCAGATTATGTGTTTGTAGCATATTGCTACAGTGTTTAATATTTATTGTAGATTAAAACTTCAGTCAAGGATAATGTATGAAGAGAATAATTACTGAAATCTGCATATACTTACTATTATTTTATTGTGTTTTCTTTGTTTATGCTATTAGGCCAGAATAAATATGCATGTAAATTTAATAAAACCCTCTGCAGCCCACTCTGGTTACCACTGGTGATGAATTGGGAGAAAACATCAAATAACCTCCAACACAAAACTGCCAAAGTGTGCAGATATTAATTACATTCCCTTTATCTTGGATATTACAGCTCAAATTATTCAATAATTGATAGTATGCAACTAATTTTCCCTAATTTTCCCCCTTTCCTTACAAAAAAAAACAAAACCACCATTGTTAAAGTTAATTTAAAAGTTAGAAAATAAACAGGTTTATTTTAATCTCTTGATTTGTTCCTATATGATATCTTTTCTAATTTACTGTTCATTTTGTTACCTATCCAGTTGCTCCCAAATTAGCTATGTCAACTGTTTCTTCTGTTCAAGTTGCAAACCACAAGAGAGGTAGGAATTCTTGGATTCATACAGTGACTCCATAGTGCTCTGTGTTGTGAAAACATTGCACTGTATGAATCTGGAGTATCTGTGAAGTGTATCCATCACCTTTCTGGTGAGGCATCTTCATTGACAACAACAGAAGCATTAAGTGACATAAACATAAGTCATACAAAGAAAATAATAAATGTGTTTCTTAGACAGTCACTGCTGGCATATAAAGTGACATGACATTTTTTTAAAGCAGCTTCATGTATGAATATGACCATTCAGATTGTTGCCTAGAAAGCAAATGTTTGCTAGAGTCTTGTTTTCCTCACTGATACACATAAATTGTAAGCATACGTAAGCAGATTATGTGAAGGCAAGCAAGACATTAAACATCATTGTCCATATCCTAAAGGAGAATCTGTAAATGCCATGGAGTATAATGCATAGTTATATCTTTTAATGCACTGTAAATGGGCATTACATCTTCATTTTAAGAGTGTGCAGATTCAGACTGTAGGCATTACATCTTGAATGATGATTCAGTGTCTTATCAAAATAATGGAATTATCTGAGCATCATGAAGGATGCCAGTGTTCACTCTGACTTACATACAACATGTGTCATTTGCATATCTGTCATTCACAGTCTGAAGACTGAGATCTTCTAATTGTTTTTCCTCATGAATTTTTCTGTAAGGAGTATGTATAAACATGTTTTCTCTTTCTGTAGCTATTGGGAATATCTCACTATTCATTAATATTAATATATTAACAAGGAATAAGGATATTCAGAAATTATTTACCTTAGTTGGCCCATTCAATGAGATCATAACAAGCCATACTGTTTGCTATGAAGCAGGTGATTTCTGAGGGTACAATAAAATCATCTTTGTTTGCCTTTTGTTAGTATGTAGAGGAACACAAAGTTCCTGAAAAATGTAAAAAAAAAAAATATTATTTTGAATACACCTTGACTGAAATACTTTTTGTGCTTCTAATTAGGAAATGACACTAATATCTGTCTCATGCATTACCTGTCTTATTTTAAAAATTATGCTTCCCTTCCATGTGTGTTTACTATTGTTTCATGTGATGACGTTTTATTGGTCACAGCTGATGCCTTCAGCACATGCCACAGCACAACAGTATGTCACCTCAAAGATGTAACTGCATAGCATTTTAACAGGGGAAAAAAGTATTTGGGGGGGGGGGAATTGTTAATCTCTTTGTGATTCTCCTTCAATGGGTAATTTTGTCACGCTTTCTACAACTGAATGAAGAGTATTGCAATAGACTCATTGCATTGGAAATACTCTGTAAAGGCGCATACAGTCAATATTTCTGTGAATTGGCAAGGGATTTGACAATTCCTGAAACATCTCAAAAAAATTATCAGATCTAACATGGCTAACTCTTCTCCCTTTTTCCTTCACATTTAACCTGTCTAGCTATCTTTACCTCTCCTTTGAGGTTTTGTTTTCCAAACCATTTACTCCTTGTTGTTATTCAGCTTTAAACTGTCTCCAGTTTATCTGTATCTTTTCTGGCACATGGTACTCAGTGCTGTAAACTCATGTCATATCACTGTTGGTAAACCATTTGCAGCCTGATTTGGATACTTTCCCCAGTCACTTTCAGCAACTGCATGGCTTTGCCAGTGCATGGAAGTGATTGGGCTGCTAGCCAGAGACGTGCCTCAAAACCTTAAGCTGTGCTGCTGCCAAGTCTAATAATTTCTGGTCTTGCTGTGCTGGTTAAGGGGAACCACATGAGCTAGAAAGGCCATGCGGCATGGCCAGGTATCAGCTTCCCTGCAGGAGGGATGTCGACTGCCATTCTACGTGTTCTGTTTGGCTGGTTTAGGGTAGCACCTCATGTAGGCAGTGGAGAAAATAATTTATCTCAGTCATATGAGGGCCCATTACATTATATTTTTTATAAATAGAGAGGGATGAAGAAATTATTCACAGATTAGGCTAATAGCAGTAAGCAAAATAATTTCATCTGATATGGGGAAGGAAGCAAAAATAGCAAAAAAAAAAATTAATCACTACTTGCCATGCTTTTTTTTCCTTTGTGCCACTGCTGATCTTTGATGGGAGGTTACACTGGTTTTGAGTGAACTGGGTTTTTTCCTATGCCATGTAGTATTTACCAGTCTGATGATCAAGATTCCTAGAGCTTTCCTGTATGGTAGTGTAAGTTAACTTTGAGACAAATGCTTTCTTTCACACAGCACAGTTGTTTCAAAAGAGTGACATCCAATAGGAATGCAACCAACAATGGCCTCATTGTTTACTTTTAATGTTGATGAGCCACGTCTGAACTTGGGTAGTTCTTCTGCGTATGTTTAGGAGCATGTGTGTACATCAAACTAAGTCATTTGTAGTTACCAGATCTTTCTTGAGTCCAAATCATAATTTGGACCAACCCTTGTGACGCAGTGAATTACTTTATGTGCAGCTTTTTTTCTGTGCTTTTTTAATAGCTGACTCTGTGTAGTAGGAATATTATTGAAGGTTATATCAATTTCAGAGTGGAAGCAATGTAATCATTCATTCACAGAATATTCTCAATTTCTTTCTGCTACTTCAAACACGAAAGATGATGTAGCATAGTCTGCTTTACTTCTGCTTCTTTATAGCATACATAATTTTGAAACCTAAAAATGCAATATTCTGTTGCCTGTTACTGATTCAAAAAAACAAGGTAAATTATTTCTTCTAAACTCACCTGCAGTATGGTTTATGTTTAGTCAAAAGTGTGACAAATATACAGTGTGGTGTCATCTCAACAAAGCGGATTGTCCAGTGGTAGCAGAAGACAGGTCCTTTGTCAGACAGAGGAACTAAGGCAGCATTGCTTCTGAATCCAAGATTCAGAAGGATCAGATTCCTTATTATGAAGCAATGTTTCTTATTTTAAAAATGAAACACAAAAAACTTACTGTCAATTTTCCCTGTGATTTCTGTCTGCTAGTGCTAGGTTCCACTTTTAGATCTGTTGCCTCTGTCCCACACAAGCAGTTTTTACTTGAGCAAGATGGATATACAAGGGTAGAAATGCTGCTGGGTGGCTGGTTGAGATGCTGAATCATACCAACCAGCTGCAAAAGACAATAAACATGAACGCTGTCTTCCTCCCTCTCATTTACATCAAGTGGTAACTTACTGAGACACCAAATGTTTCACTATACTTCAGCAGTTAAAGGCACCAAAATTCTCAGATTGACATGAACCACAAAACATTAGTTTAGCAGTGTAACATTGAAGAGAACAAGAATGCATATATTAACTAAATCTGTATATGTAAATTAACTTCATGCTTCCTGGCAGCAGAAAGGCACTTCTCAACATTTAAACATACGTTGTGCTAAGCATTGTACAGGATAAGAAAAGATGCTATTTACAGTCTGCTACCTCAGAAAACAGCAGGTCTGTATAACATACTCATAAACATGTACCAGGATTGCTTTTTATTTATAAAAATACATGTCCTATGACAACCATCAGTGGGCTCATTAGGTGCCCTAGCATAATCAGCAGCATAATGTAGGAAAAGCAGCACAGGGGACTTGGGCCCCATTATGTATGGAAATATTTTACACCTCTGCTACAGTTTTATGTAATTACAGACTAAGTTAACTTCAGGACTGTCTAAATTAACTTCAGGACCTTGAAGCCTTTTCAAGTCATTGCATCCTATAGTGCATTACTGCAGGAAACATACCATAATCTCTCTCACCAGTTAATAAACTACAGCTCTAAAGCATCAGTGCTTTTGCTACAAATTGGAAATGTTGAAGAAACACAGTGCCCTAATAGCTAGATAGCATCTCCTAATTTCCAGTTTCTCAATGGCCGGTTAACACCCATTTGTTCTTGTGCCAGTGTTGTCCATTAGCACAGATGCTCACTTAGGATGGCAGAAGGCTATCTCCTTGATAGATTTATAGACCAGTGATATCCCATGTCTTCAGCTTCCTGACTAAACAAGCCAAATTATGCTAGTCTTCACTTTTTAAATAGGCCCTCTACTACTCTGATCATCCTAATAAACTTTCCTGCATTCATTCTGGGCTCATAATCACAGAGTTGAGTGATTAGACTTACCCAAGCTGATATTGATATGTTTGTAATTTCTACTTCTTTCTGCATAAAACCAAGCACTTCTTCTGATTAAAGACTAAAGACGCAAGCATTCTACATTTAATGAAAGCGTTTTAAAAAGTGGCTGTCGTGCCAGCTGCATTTCAGATGGCTGTAGAAATCATGCTTTCTCTTCAGTACACATTTCAGAATTTTCATGATCTATTCTTGCCCAATTGTTTTTCATCTCAGAATATAAGGATGGGTTAATGCCTACCTCAGAAGTACTGTAGGAGTAGCTATTAGATAATATTGCTCTACTTTCCTTTTCTCTGTTTTTGTTTTAGGAGGTGCTGGCCAAAATTGTCAAACTAGTGATTTGTTTGGTCTTGAAAGAAAACAGTCTGGTTCCCAAGGTGCCTACCAGCTGCAGTACCCTGAGAGTTCAGGAGTATTTTTAAATACCCACCACATATGTCAGAATGAAGCTTTTAGCTTTTATTGTACTTATAGTTGTGGATTTAAGCAACACAAAGTTTGACAAATTTGTCCACTTTATTCAATATGAGGAAGTTTTCCCCATGTCTTGATTTGTACTCATCTCAAAAGTGCAAAAACTAGTGCATTTCTATCAGTGGAAAGTGAGCCTCCAGGAGCCCTGAAAGGTTTACAACTGCAAATGCTTCAGTCCCATCAGGTCTGCCAACAACAGCCAACCTTCAACATCACACTGTGGTCGTCGGGTCACGCTAACCTGCCTGAAATAAACTTCGCTTTCATTGCAGATAAACATCTGCTGTTGTCCATGTTACATTGATGAACATGTATGCGCCATTCATTCATATTTCTATTCATGGTTCATTTTTACTAAGCATGTAATGTGCTGTTACTCTGCTGCTGCATACATTTGGTATACATTTCTGTTCTTCCTTGAAAGACTGTGAATGCTTCGGGCACTCCAACCGGTGCAGTTACATCGAGCTGCTCAATACGGTCATTTGCGTGAGCTGTAAGCACAACACTAGAGGTCAGCACTGTGAGTTATGCAGGCTGGGCTACTTCAGAAATGCTTCTGCAGAGCTGGACGATGAAAATGTGTGCATAGGTCAGTCCCGGGATAACTGCGCCTTTTCTTCTGTGCCTTTTCAGCTACTGGCAGCTGCTAGGGACCACTGCTGCTTACTTGCCAGTTGAGCCAGAATGAGCTTTTTCAATGGATAAGAACATCTGTGTAGACTTTTCACTTCATTTCCATTGCCCCTGCAGCCACAAGGATGCATTTTTTATCTGTATATGACCATGAACCTCCCAGGCTAAGGATCCTGGGAAGACTTTTTCAGGAAGCCCCTGAGAACTGCCCCTGCAGGAAGGAGCCACAGTGGAGTTGCACATGAATAAACAAGAGGGTTGAGTCATAAGTACCTGTATAAGTACAGACCCTTCAATACTTGCCTGGAGAGCTACAAAAGTTGTAGCTGCCCTTTTCTCCACTTCAATTACTTACAAACATGTTGCAGCTAATTCTGCTCCCAGACACAGGGCTGCAAGTGCAGCATTACCACTCTGCTCCTTAGAGGAGAAACTGATGATACACCCATGTGGTTAGGAGCAGAATTTGTCAAATGAGTTTAACATTATGTCAATTTAGAAAAGGGATTCCTGGGTGAAAACAGTGCTTTACATGTAGCAAATGCTATAAATAGCCAAAATGCAGAATTAAAGGAAATGTCAGAACATACTTTTAAAAGCTATTAGGAAGTAATAAGATCTTTATCACAGTAGAAGAATATACACTATTCTCATGTCACTACAGACAGTATATAGCAAAGGACACTAGATGAAGATTGAATGTAGTCAATACAGAAGGCCACATACAATGGCCAGCAGTTAATAGGTAGCCACAAAAGGTGCTGTTCTAATAACAAACAGAGGTTGATGATTTATTATATAACATTTCTTATAGACATAAACATCAGTAGAACTTGTTCTAGATTTTCATTTTGATTTTTTTCTTTCTATTGTACAGGAAGAAAAATTAAAGAGTAGTTAAAAGATTTTTTTCATGCCAAGATAGACTATGACTGTATAAATTATATTTTAATATAATTTATACAGTCAATTTATATATAAATACATATACATACATATATAAAATATATATATATACATATATACACATATATAAATACATATGCTCTGCTTTGAAAAACACAGGATATGGGGAGGAAAAATAATACTCCTTCCTACCTGCATACTACTTATTCCTGGATTTAGAAAGTAACAGCTTCCTCTAACAAATTATGAGGCTCTAACTTATACAGAAGTTAAAAACAATCCTTTGCAACTTCAAAATGTATTAGTGTTCTGTTCTCAAAGACTGTAATTAGCACAAGCATTAAACATTTAACGTTTTGTCTACAAAAACTGTGACTGGCTAATGTAATTCTGTCCACGAGACATTTTCTAACAAGCAGTTTCTCCGTGAAGTATATATAAATACATATATAATTTATATATAAATTATATTTTAATATAATTTATAATCCATTGCTGAGATTCAAGCTAGAAACTATTTTCACTGCTATTATTTGTTTCAGTCTGCAGCTTGACAGATTTACATTTTATTTTGTGATAAACACCCAGATCCATCCACACACTGCATTTCACGTGTCCTTTCTTTAACTTTCCTTGGCAACACATTCAGAAAATGCGTGATCTCCTTTGACATTAATTAGACTGAGCTAATAAGAACATTAATAGGCAAGTCATGATCTTGTATGACTGTGCTGAGGAGATTAAGCCAATCAAATGTTCTTGGAAAAAAAGCCACTGTTCTTCATATTTGTTTGATGTAGATGATGGACATTATTGGTATGACATCAGGGCTGTATAATTTCTGTTTCCTAAATAGGCCTAATGAATATTATACTAAATTACTCTGGGATTTTTCATCAGCTCATTCAGTAAATTGTTTTCCTGTGTGCACTGAAATGCTAAGACAGCAGCTCTAGCTACATAAGACAAGGATGTTAAACCTGGAGACAAAACTAAGTAAATTTGAAATTAATTTGCAAGTAATGTATTTAGAATGCTTAGTAAAAAAATAATTACGCACTTCAAAATTGTCCAGAATCTACAGAAATGAAATTAGAAAACCTTTCATTTAACAAGCGTCTATAAAAACTTTTAAACAGGCAATGTGATGCATTTGCTGACTTCCCCACCTTAACACAAGCAGAATTCTCTTGGGCTCCCATGAGAATTGTACTATGGAACATGACTATAGGATCAGTCCCTGGTTTGCTACATATCACGCAATAAGTTTTAAATAAATAATATACTCCGTGGTCTAAGATTTCAGGATTGCAGTGCACACAAAATGCATGTATCCTAGCTGACTTGCCAAGGCTTTCATATTGCCTCTTGTAATAAGTCAGTGAAGTGAAGCAGGCTCCTATGTTCCTTACAGAAAACAGATAAGTTTGTTCTTGTTCTAAAGTGCTTGGGAACTGGGGCTCCTAAGATTTAATACTGCAAACTATAGAGTATTTTCAGCTCTGAGAGAGCTGATGGATTCACCATCCTTCTGGGTCAAGCACAAAGGGTCTTGCTCTATTGGAAACGCTCATTTCTCTCTTCTCTGAGTTTAAAAGCAGTGTTTTGGGTTTTAAGTATGAGTGAAATGCTAGCATGGACATATTAATAAGCAGATTTCCAGTGACAGGTGCAAGTCCTATTCCCATATGAAAGTCTCGTTTTTCCAGGCTAATTCTTTCCTCTTCAGCCATGTATGTAGAAAAGTAAAACAATGTTTGGGTAAGCTAGTTGACAGCAGGTAATGGGGCTTTGGGTCTGATTTATCACAACTACTTATATAGTTTTCATGAATTTATGTGGTAAGTACATGGATAACAAATTGGTGAATCTCAGTGGATGCTAACTAAATGGAGAAAATGTAAAATGTTTCATTTTAAAAACTGACATGTTACAAAGAATTTAAATACTGAGAAGGTTTTTACCAGTGAACCAAGTGCAACATGTTATATCATGGGCTTAAATCTGATTTCATTATGCCCTTATTTTCTTTAGAAGCAAAATAAATTTTATTTCCTAAAGTGAAATATCAAAAAATTGTGGATTTGGCCATTAACTGCAGAATTACCTTGTATGGGCAACTGCAGTTTCTAAATCAATCAAAGTATTATAAAGTTTAAAATAATTCACTTTATATGCTTACAGTGAACAAGAATTTAACAACTTGAAGATCCTTTTATTTTTACAAGGTCTTGATATTCCTAATAACTCTGTATTTCAGTGAATACACATGCAGGTGAGCATTTCTAGCATGGAAACCACCAAGTAGACCCAGAGTAATAAAATATTTTCTTTGCCTTACAACATAAATACTAAAATGGTAATTATTGTCACACCTATAAGAAAGCCAGCCTTAGAGTCACTTAGGCTTAAACATGAGTTAACAGCAGTGAGACCTTTAGAAACCCTAATGCTATATTGTTAAGTGAACCCTGGGGGTTGTCCTGTTGCCACTCAACCCAGACTTACAAGCAGCAAGCCTGCAAGCTTCAGCCTTATTTCTCCAACCTTCTTTTTTTACTTATTTCCATTGTGTTTTGTTGGCAGTCACCAGATGGAAGTTAGTAGGAATATTCCTTCCCAGTTCAGATCTGCAGGGGTTTTTTTCCCCACCCTGGAATCTGGTGTGTGGTCTGCTTGTGAGGATGATACAGGAATGTTAATTTCATGTTCTTTAAAGCTTGTTGGACATACTGCCTGCAGCACTCCGGAACTGTGGCTTTTGAGCTTTTCAATGTCTTAAGTATTTAGCAGGTCAAGGAAAGTGTTCCACAGACTATGACATTGTGCTGGACAGTGAGCTTGGATGTTTGGTGGACCTCTGTAGGTTATATATCTCTGGTATCAATTGTGTATTGGGAAAGATGGAGGCTAGATTCAGTTACTAAACATTACTGAGTCTGAGTGGTATTCTGATTTGACATACTACTTTTATAAAAGGGCCTGGCTTAAAGTTTTGATTCCACTGCCTACTTGCCCTTAAATAGCACAACATGTGCCTGGTACTTCTTACATGTTTATATGATAGAGTTCACTAGGAAAGTTTTCACTGATTCAGGGTCAGGTTCTTCTTTTCTAGAAAATACCACTATATATCTGCAAATATAGAATATCATAGGCCATAGATTTCTTTCACCAATACGTTTAAATCACTGTAACTCCATTATGTCCACCTAAGCTATTAATGTACAAGAATTGCACCCTACCTGCTTCTAGTGTAATTCCAAGCTTTTTGCCTTTCAAGATTTTCTATAAACACTCTTTAAGCAGATTTTACTTCCTGCACTCAGTATGTATCTCGGCTCTATGCCTGTTTACATGAACGTTTTCTACATCCGATGAACATCAGAACTGCCAGCTTTTCAAATGGCACTCACTGTGCTGTAATTCTGCTCAGCCCTGCACATTATCTTTGGCATGTCAGTTTTCAACTTCATTAATGAATGTTGCTAGTTAATTGACTCTCTTATTATTGTAGAACTCTGTTTGCCAAAGGTAACTAGTCTTCTTCAGCATGCCAAATGTTCAAAGTGCCATCTGTAATTTATAGTTAATAAACACTGGGACAACAGATGACAAATGCCTTCCTGGCAATTTTTTCCTTTTATATTTTTTCCATTGGATTTTTTTAATATATTTTACTTCCTGGTTCAACTCCATTTAATAATTTACAATATTGTTGAGGTTTAACCTAATGCTAGGGCACAATTGCCAAAGGTAGCACTGATTCGTAGACACAAAACTAGACTCCCAGCAGGTTGCCCAGATTTAGGAATAGATTTGTGTATCTTTTGCCTTCAACAGCAGCAGAGATCAGATGCTGCCAAAATGTGTCTGTGGTCTCAGATGACAGTGGAGTTACTCTGGGTCTACATGGGTCTACATACAAATAAGATGCAGCCCTTCATTTAAAATAATCAACTGATGAACAGGAGTACCAAAAATGAGCTCTGCTAGCTACTGTCCTTTTTTCTTTTTTCAGCCAGCTGAAAGCTTAACACAAATAGTGCAGTCATGTTAAAAGGGCTGTGAATTAACAACACAGTAAGTGTTACAGCAGAAAATGGGTTACCCTAGTCATTCTTTAATTAGCTGAACACACATGGAAAATATACAGTGGGGAATGAACCTCACTGCATTTTCCATCTGCTCGCTAGGAGGCGAGAGAAATGAAAAAGGCAACATAAAGCCACTTCTGATAAATTCTGCACTGTATGACTGCTCACCTCAAATTTTTCTTTTTGGAATATGTAAATGGTTTATGAACATCACTGATAAATACAATCTCATCAATTTAATGGCAAATATCCACATACATTTTTATACTGCTCAAAACTATAAAGGAAGACTATCTTGCAAATAAGTAAAGTGCATCTATATGGCCCTGTAAAGACATTCAGTGCTTCTGAAAATACTGAGTAATATAGATAAGCCTGTTTTAATAATGCGAAGCATTTCAGCCTGATGGCACGTTGCTATATCCATACTATGCAAAGCTTTTCTAATGTTCTTTAAATTGTTCAATACATTCTTACCAAAAGAGAATTTATTATAAACACTTACCCTCAAAGAACATGGAATCTTCTGCCTTTATGATTTTTCAGTTTACTTTTTCTCTTCACATTGTAAAATATCTCTTCCTGAAATGACATATGCAAACAAATAAATGAAGCTGTAATACTTCTATTCACTACTCTACGTATCCTTAATAGACAGTCTTCCTTTACCTTTTACACTGGAAATGCATCCTTTATTGGTATTGAATGAATTACCACCATATGTAGACCTGAATCTAGTGTGTATGTGTTGTCTTGTTTCTGCAGACTGTTATTGTAACCCTTTTGGTTCAGTCCATGATCGCTGTAATGACAGAGGATTTTGTGAGTGTAAGGAGGGAACATCAGGGCCTAAGTGTGATAAATGTCTGCCGGGATATATCTGGCACAGCTTGGGCTGTCAACGTAAGTAACTCTAAGAGTTGCCCCTCTCTTGCATCTCTGTGCTGTCACGTGCAGCTACTTAAGAGAAGAAAGTGAGCAAAACCCTCTGCGAGATGTAAGAATGCCATACTCTGCCTGAACCTTTTTGGACACTCCCATGTGAAGACACTAAATTGACTGTGCCACGCATTTATTTCAACATGCTTTCTGTGTCCTCTTTCTCTTGTTCCTCCTCCTCGAGGAGCTTCCATTTAAATACGTAAATATGCGTGTCTTACCAACTGTGAAATAGGTTTTGTAAACTAAAACATCGACATGTTAACTCCCAACATTAAAACTCTTACTAAAAGACAAAAGGTAGTTTCTCTGCATGTTCACGTTTTCTGTACTAAACTTCAACTTCTTGAGTAATTTAACTATGCTTTCATATCTTAAAACTATGTCCCTAGACAATAAAACTGCAGAACACCGGCTCATCATCTGTTATAATTAGTGAAAACTAGACAAAAGCTAAAGGTAAACAAAACTAAGATATACTTAACATCCTTAAAAATAAGAGCTGAAATTTTGCATAAATATTGCTAGAGCAGATGTTGTTTCAATGCTTAGTTGTATATTTAGCTTTTCCTCTGGTGAACAGGTCTTGTAAACAAGTAAGTGGAAATATGAGGTCGGTATATACAGGACTAGACTTACTGCAAATTTCTTCTGTAGTAAATTCTTAATATTTATTCTTCATAACTGTTTTGGTCACCTACTTCCAGACACTCTGGAGAGTCCTCTCATGTTTTTCTTTCACCTTTTCTCGCTGCCTCTGCATTCTTCTGCACACACATTAAAGAGATTTCTATATGAGCTTGATTTTGATTTTCAAGAGTGAGAAACATAAGAGAGTGTGTAATTACTGACACCAATTAGCCAAATAATATAAAATTTGACATATAGCCACAAATATGCTTAAAATGCTCTAAAAAACCTGCAGATTTTCTATAATGAATTTTAAAAAACAAAACAGCAAGCACAGAGATTACCACTGCCTCTCCAAGTGACAGGTACCTCTGAAGTAAAAATTCTGGGCTTGTGACAATTCATCAAATATACCTGGAAAGAAAACCAATAAAGAATTTCAGTAAAGATTGGATAATTAACTGATTAGCATTAATACATGAAGGGAAGGGAAGTTTGCATGGACAATGTGTTAAATGTTAGCTGAGAAAAGCAGACTTTCTCAGCTTCTGCCAGAAAGCTTCTGTATATTTGGCAGGCTTTATAACCATACTTTTCACATGTGGTTGTTAACTGTATTCTCATTTTATGGATGCTTGCACCTGAGTTTTGATTTACAGAATTATTGCGCACTTACAGTTGCAGCAAAAATCACACTAAGTGGTCACAGGGTTGTTACCAACCCTGTACCTTACCATAGGTACTGGAAAAATAAGCATTCTAAATTGTGAAGCATTGAGATATTGCAGTGACAGGAACCACAGGGAAAAAGAAATTAAAAGGAAATTAAGATGATTATCTGCAGTAGAATTTGAAGAAAGTACAGTAAACACCATGTCCACACACTGGGTCTAAAAAAGATACTAAATACCTCAGATATTTAACAGATCTGGAGGTCTGTGAAGCAGATTTTACAGTAATATAATTAATGTAATATATAAATACCAGCTTGTCAAACTGATCACTTATTAAATGCAGTATTTCCTGTCTTTTCAAGTTTGGACATTATAACCCCAATAATGTTCTTTTAATGAGGATTTTCTTGAGCCAAACATATAATTAGCCTGATTTTAGCTGAATCAGAGTATTTGTAAAAGCTTTAGACAGTTTATGGAAGTGCAAGCTAGTGCTGCTATATTTGCTGACAAAACTGATTAAGTTTCCCTCACTGTGTTGTAACTTTCTGAACAACTGATTGTGTAACTGTTAGATATCCTCCAAGTTTGACAAATTTTATCTAATCAAATTCAGAAGAAAAACAACTAGATGGAGTTGTTAGTTTTATGGAACAGACATCAAATTGCTGTTTTCCTAAGCACACACTGACGTAAACCTCATTTCAAGTCTTTTCATGGAGGAACAGAATTCCAATTCACTTAATTTTGTAGTGTTGAATTTTAGCCTTGCTTGTTATTTTTCCATTAAAATCTGAACAAATGACTGGGCGAGCAAGCAGACCCAAATATACAAGACACATGAGAACTCATTCTGCTGCCTTAGCAAATCTCAGAAAGATTATTTGTCTGGACTTGTAGCATATGGGTTTGAGCTGTTTCCCTAAGCTCATGCTGTACAGAAATGTATGCATGCAAAGATGGATACATACACAGAAAGAACAGACCAATATGCATTTGCCTACTTTTTCTTATACATAGCCTATTGGTTCTATTAAGAAAATCTATTTGTAGAGAGCTTTGTTGCTAAAAATCATCGACCTAGGGCAACCAGAAGTTTGATCTGTAAATAAAGAAGTTAAATCTATACTATAGCTAGCTTAATTACTTGGATAATTGTATTAGTAAATGGAGTAGCTTAGTTTATCTAGTAGTAATCCTATTTGGGGAAAACCAGAGCTAAAGTGCTGTTGTGTTTTCTAAGACTCACAATATATCATTTGATTAATTACTGTTCAGAGTCTACCTTGTACCACACCTGGACAAAAGACACAGAGGCTATGATCCTTAGAAGTATTCGTTTAGGTACCTCACTCTTACTGACTTCATCTAAAACCTCTGAGGATCTAGGCTTATCATTTGGTACCTCTGTGCATACAGAGGTCAGATGTAATTTTAGACTTTGCCTACGAGATAAAAAGCACGGTGATAACAGCTGTTACCTTTACTGAATGCAAGGTTTACGCTGCACAGACGTAGTGGTCAGCAAGGTCTAGTTGGTAAAGGAAGGTTTGCTGCCCTCAGAAGAGGCATAATAGATGCAACTGTGCCTTGTGCTGCTTCTAAGCCCTCCCCCAGAACCCTTCATTCCATGGTCATTGTGCAGGTGGGAACCTGCTGGGGTTTAGCTTTCTGCCTCCCTCCCTGCCAGATAACAATAGTTTTCTCACTAGCACACATACATAGATCAAAGCACAAGGAATTCATAAAGAACAGAAGAGTCTGGTCCTGAAAACCTTTTAGAATTCCAGAAACATGAGAAATTACATAGCTATATTTCATTTTTCTATTTTGTAGAAATTAAACCATTTCCTTTAAAAATTAACATTCAAACTGATTAAAAAGCCCCAAGTCTGGGAAGACATTTAAGGAGCAGCTGCCAGTGTTCTGGGTCAGTCTTAAACTGAACATAGTGCTTTGTGATAAGAGGAACCTGTAACAAAAGGTAGAAACATCTACACACAGAACTGTGTGAGTTTTAAAAAAATGGATTACGGTAAAATATTAAGCATGAACATTCATCTGGTTTTCCAAGTACAAGAGTTACCAATGGTAGCTTATACCAGGAGTTAAATTCAGTGCATTATTTATTATGAATCACTTTTAAATCATCCTGCTTCAGTGGTGTAAATCTTAAACAATTAGGGCCTGCCTTCTCAACCAGGTGCCTTATTTCAAGCTTGGAATACTTTATTTTCTTTTACCCTTTTTCTTTCATTTTAAGTAGTTTTTATTAAAGTGGGCAGAGGATAACACTCTAACCTTCAATGCTCAAACTGTGCTCAGTGCTTGTATCTGTCTTCCAGACTGAAATTGTATCACTCTGCAGCCTATCAGGTAGTTGATATTCTGTCACAGTGTGCATTCAACTTATTGTACGATTATTTAAATATAAGCTTTTTTATCTGCATTTTATCACGTCTTACAAATGTTGGAAGCCAAGATACTTGATCAAAATCATCACGCAGATTGATTTGCCAAAGAAAATCAAACCTGAAATTGTAACCTGGAAGTTATATGAAAATTTGCTTTTGGAAGTTTGTACTAACAATTCAGCAAGAAAAGATGAGTTATCATCCATTTTGTAACTGGCCAATGGCTTACAGAAATAAGACAAGCAAGGCAAGATCACAAACAAAATTACAGTGCCACTGTAAATTACAGGGCCTAATTCTCAGATGATACAAAACGCTGATTCCACTCACCTCAGGGGACACGTGCTGCTAACTTATACATATAATGCCATACTGATAACCTGGGTCTTTAAGCCTGAGAAAAGACAACATGAATTTGTATATTAACACCTTCATGACCCACAGAATAACCGTACAGATAATAGGGACACGCAGAAAATAGTTAAACAAAGTATGAATATCATTGAATAGTTTGGGTTTTCTTTAAAAAAAATTACTGGGTTTGAAGCAGAAAAAGAATGTTGATACCTCTCTGGGTTGAGGATATATCAGCCAGAACAAACATGTCAGAACATGAACATTGTATTTAACAAAAATTATTAAGTGAAGCATCTTTCCTCTATGAAAAGCACAGAGGAGAAGATAAAATCATAGGATGCTTTCTCTATAGAGTTATTATAGACATTTACATAGTTACCGTAGCATGCCTAGGTTAGGGGTCAAGTCTGAAGCTGTTTCTAGTACTGCTGCCTACAAAGCATGTGTAATACCATGGACAGGGAAGAGCCTGCAGAGGGAGTAATAGACTAGCAGGGTGTGGGTGAGAGCTCAAGGACACTTCTCACCATCTCTGTGCTGGAAGGAAGACTTCTGTGAACAGGATGGGAATTGTGAGTTTGGTAACACCTTTGTGAGGAAACCCAACAAAATAACAGGCCACAAAGCAACCACAGAATGAGGCATAGACTGGGAAGATAGTTAGCATCTTACCAAGAGGCACAAGGCTCTTAACAGACTGCAACTCTTCCCTTCAGGAGAGCTCTTTACTCATAACCTGGTGATCAGAATTGCTTTCTCCAAAGTGAAAAGAAATAGTTCAGTATCAACATTTATACACTTAACCTTTAATAGAACAATTATTCTCCAGCAAGGTGAAGGACTGGATTGGAGCAGAGAGGTCTTCTTGATCGTACCCAAGTGTCAGCTTCAAAGGTGCTATTCCGTGACTGTCTAAATGGCTCTAATTGCAAGTGCTGCAATTCCTCTTCTCCCAGTTCCCAGCTATTTAGTTCCACACTCCTAGCAATTTCTCAGGCACTTCTTTGGCCTTTCATTGAACCATTTCAGATCTAACTCAGTGGGACACTAAGCAAACAAGAACAGTTTTCTGCTGTGTTAGTCCTGTGATATGAATTCACAACAGGATAAGCAAGCAGGAGCACCCTGGGAGCATAACCCACTCAGCTGGGAGTGATATGACCCTGGCAGCCAGCATTTCAGCTGGACCAGGCTGCCATGCAACTGTAGGACATCTGTGGGATCAGTATTCTCCTCTTTCCATCATTACATCTTTCACATTATAGTCTAGTATGTTGCTGGTATTTTTACCAGACAAAGCCACATAATTTCAGATGAATGAGCAAGTGGATCATTAGGGAACCTTCCCAGTAATATTATCCTAAAAAAAAAAGGTTCTAAACTTTCACAATAATAATTCAAAACTGCACTAACATGCAGGGAAAAAAACAAACACACAAAAAAATTCTAAGATTCTCTTCTACTGAAGCAGAATAATAATTTTTAGAGACAGCAAAACTCAGATTCTGCACACAGAGCCAAAATGAACAGTGGTGACAGACATGAGTGGAGTCATTACAAAACAACCCAATTTTGAAAGACTGAATACAATTTCTAGGGTCATCAGTATTTTTGGTGCTGTATCATGGAATAGTTCTGAACAACTAAATATTAGGGTGTTCATGAAAAATTAAACAAGTAGCATTATTTGTTTTCTTTAGTCAGATTATTTTAAAATTGTTAATATTTGATAACACAATGATAAATATTTTAATATAGTATATTGCAGTCGGTTAGGAATAGATCAAAAAGATGCAAAGTAACTCCACTAGATAAACTTTTATTAGGTACATGAAATAGAACATAAAGCTTGATAGCAATTACCATTTAATCTATTCACATTTGGTAAAGTATTGAAGGGGAAACTTGTAACTCAGTTGTTATGAATTATTAAATGTTCATTTGAACAGTGGTGAGCAGGACTGCTTTTCCTCTGAAAAATCTCTCACAATTTTCTTTTAAGCCTGCTTGGTGGCCATAACTTCTGTGTAGTTTGCCTACTCGCTGCCTTTTTATGAGGACAGAAATAAAGAGATCAATAGCACCACAGACACACCAAGATGAGATGTTTTTATGAAGGGGCTTAAAAACATTATTCAGGACTAAGTAAAATAATCACCGTGCTCTTTAACTGCAGATAAAAACTACTGACCTGAGGAGATTAAAGACAGTCAACACTTCTATCTTGATATCTCCTTTTATGACCTGATGACCCGACTATTGGATGAGGGGAAGGCTGTGGATATTGTCTATCTGGACATGCAAAAAACATTTGACATGGTTCCCCATAGAACTCTCATAAAAAAACCTGGCTGCTCATGGCCTGGATGAGCACACAATCTGCTGGATCAAGCATTGGCTGGACAGTTGGGCCCAAAGAGTGGTGGTCAATGGAGTCAAATCCAGCTGGCAGCCAGTCACAAGGGGTGTTCCTCAGGGCTCAGTGTTGGGACCGTTACTGTTTAATATCTTTATCGATAATCTTGATAAGGACATAGAGTGTATTATCAGTAAGTCTGCAGATGACACCAAGCTAGGGAGGAGTGTTGATCTGCATGAGGATAGGGAGGCCCTGCAGAGAGACTTGGATAGATTAGATCATTAAGCTACTGTTAATGGTCTGGGCTTCAGCAAGGCCAAGTACCAAGTTCTGCACTTGGGCCACAACAACCCCAGGCAACACTCCAGGCTTGGGGAAGTGTGGCTGGAAAGTGTCAGAAAAGGACCTAGGGGTTCTAATTGACAAGCAGCTGAATATGAGCCAGCAGTGTGCCCAGGTGGCCAAGAAAGGCAATGCCATCCTGGCTTGTATTAGAAATAGTGTGACCAGCAGAAGCAGAGAGGTGATTGTCCCCCTGTACTCAGGACTGGTGAGGCCACACCTGGAGTATTGCATCCAGTTTTGGGCACTTCAATTCAAGAGAGATATTGAGGTGCTGGAGCCAGGACAAAGGAGAGCAATGAAGCTGGTGAAGGGCCTAGCGAATAAATCCTATGAAGAACACTTGAAGGAGCTGGGAATGTTTATTTTGAGGAAGAGGAGGCTGAGGGGAGACCTCATCAGTCTCTGCAACTACCTGAAAAGTCATTGTAGTAGGTTTGGTGCTGCTCTCTTTTCACAGGTAATTAGCGACAGAACAAAAGGGAATGGCTTCAAGCTGCAACAGGGTAGGTTTTAGACTAGACATTAGGAATTTTTTTTTCACAGAAAGAGTGGTTAGACACTGGAATAGGCTGCCCAGGGAGGTAGTTGAGTCACCATCCCTGGATGTGTTTAAGGGTCGTTTGGATGTGGTGTTGGTGGATATGTTTTAGGTAAAACTTTGTAGAGTAGGGATGATGGTTGGACTCAGTGATCCCGATGGATGAGGGGAAGGCTGTGGATATTGTCTATCTGGACATGCAAAAAACATTTGACATGGTTCCCCATAGAACTCTCATAAAAAAACCTGGCTGCTCATGGCCTGGATGAGCACACAATCTGCTGGATCAAGCATTGGCTGGACAGTTGGGCCCAAAGAGTGGTGGTCAATGGAGTCAAATCCAGCTGGCAGCCAGTCACAAGGGGTGTTCCTCAGGGCTCAGTGTTGGGACCGTTACTGTTTAATATCTTTATCGATAATCTTGATAAGGACATAGAGTGTATTATCAGTAAGTCTGCAGATGACACCAAGCTAGGGAGGAGTGTTGATCTGCATGAGGATAGGGAGGCCCTGCAGAGAGACTTGGATAGATTAGATCATTAAGCTACTGTTAATGGTCTGGGCTTCAGCAAGGCCAAGTACCAAGTTCTGCACTTGGGCCACAACAACCCCAGGCAACACTCCAGGCCTGGGGAAGTGTGGCTGGAAAGTGTCAGAAAAGGACCTAGGGGTTCTAATTGACAAGCAGCTGAATATGAGCCAGCAGTGTGCCCAGGTGGCCAAGAAAGGCAATGCCATCCTGGCTTGTATTAGAAATAGTGTGACCAGCAGAAGCAGAGAGGTGATTGTCCCCCTGTACTCAGGACTGGTGAGGCCACACCTGGAGTATTGCATCCAGTTTTGGGCACTTCAATTCAAGAGAGATATTGAGGTGCTGGAGCCAGGACAAAGGAGAGCAATGAAGCTGGTGAAGGGCCTAGCGAATAAATCCTATGAAGAACACTTGAAGGAGCTGGGAATGTTTATTTTGAGGAAGAGGAGGCTGAGGGGAGACCTCATCAGTCTCTGCAACTACCTGAAAAGTCATTGTAGTAGGTTTGGTGCTGCTCTCTTTTCACAGGTAATTAGCGACAGAACAAAAGGGAATGGCTTCAAGCTGCAACAGGGTAGGTTTTAGACTAGACATTAGGAATTTTTTTTTCACAGAAAGAGTGGTTAGACACTGGAATAGGCTGCCCAGGGAGGTAGTTGAGTCACCATCCCTGGATGTGTTTAAGGGTCGTTTGGATGTGGTGTTGGTGGATATGTTTTAGGTAAAACTTTGTAGAGTAGGGATGATGGTTGGACTCAGTGATCCCGAGGGGCTTTTCCAACCTGAATAGTTCTATGATTCTATGAATGCAACTGACAGCAGTACATGCTGATTATTAAGACCTCAGTAGTTATTTTTTTAAGGTCATTTCCACGTGTGCAAATGCAACTCTTCCAAGAGATCTTTCTATTCACAGTGATGGTAATTTGAAAGCAAAAGTTAAGTTTAGAAGGAGCTGACAGGGTCTAAGATGCTGACTGCCTCCCCTGTTGGAAGCTAAGCTCCCTCAATGTTATTGAAAGTAAAAAAACCAAACCAAAACAAAACAAAACAAAAAACAACAAAAAACCCCACCTTTTGATATTACACATTAATAAATGGATGTCATAGAACTAGTATTAAAATCTAGTCTACATGTACATTTAAAATTTAAAAGACTAGCTTCTACTTTTAATGTATTTCAGTTATTCTAGGTGCAGGGGCATACCTGATGCTAAGGTGTGTTTCTGCTCTGAATTTGAACATGCTGAAAGGATGTAATTTAAAGCAATCAGCATTTCTAACTTCATGTTTGTATTTCTATAGAGCTGAGTGTTGTAATATTTCACATCTGATGAACTCAAGGCTTTTAATTACATACTACTACTATTTGAAGTATTTTCCAAAAGATTTTAGATGCTTTCACTCATTGACAGTATTTGTTTGAGTAATCTGTAGAGATGGAAGAAAAATCCCATCAGACTGGAGGTTTTAAAGACATGTAGTTGAACTAAAGTCGTTATTTAGTATCAAAAGGTTGAGTACTTCAGCAATGAAATTGTGAAATAATCAAGAACTTCCACGATCTGAGCTGTTAACTAAAACATTTTTCAGATACATCATCAACTAGATCATTGCACCCATATGCTTACTGATTGCTTAAAAAAATAATCTACTAGGTTTGTAAATCATTATTTCCCTCTTTTGTTCTCATCATGTTCATTTATCTATCTGCTAATTCTATTCTTCATTATAATTGCCATCAACTTCCTTGCTGCAGACATTTTACTTGGCAATTGTTAGTACCTCTAAATCTCCTTGGAGCTCTTTATAAAAATCACATGTGCAGCAGCTCCTTTTTAGTTAACCAAGCCCATGTCAGCAATTAAGTAAGTAAAATTACAGGAAACAGTAAAAAATGTAATAACCCTTCTAGTAATTTCAACTTAATTTGAAAGTTAAGCATGCAAATAAATATTTTAACAAAGAACATGGGTATGATAAAATAAGGAACAAATGCTCAATCTGATATATGTCAGTCCAGCTTTTTGTAAGATCTTTGACTACTATCCTTTATGGCAGAAGTTTTATTCAAGCTATTCATATATTCATATTTCAGCCTTGAAAGTGACTACAGCTTTACAGGACTCAGCCAGTAAATATTTAGAGGGGTCTGATAGCTCATAAAAAAACACAATGTTCTGTAAAACATCAACAACATTGTTCTTTCAATTTCTTTCATCCCTGCACAATTTTGAGATATGAATTTGTTGATTACAAACTCCCTTTTTTCTCACATTGGACCACAGTCAATAGCAAAAATCATTAGAAGAGAAGTTTCATGGAAGCCAAGTCAAGTCCATTACAAATATTTTGGCTTCTAAAGTGAATAATTAAATTGTTAGTAAAATTTTACCTATAAAGTTTAAAGATTTCTACAGTAAAAAGGGGAAAGGGAGATTGATCATAATTCAGTTGTTGGTAATTAATGTTTATAGAAGATTACTTATAACTGAAATCAACTTGAAATAATTATATTAAAGAGACTGTGAACATTAACATCACTGATTTCAATATACAGCTTAGGTCTTAAATTATTAAAACATTATGCCAAAAAATATTTCATATGTTTGTAACTACAGCTTAGACAAAAACTTCTTTATATGCTGTTTTTTTCTTTCCAATTACTACTTGTTTTTTTATTCAGATGGAAGTAGAAAACCGTGTAATAACAACAGCACTGGTGCCACTGGCTGAATCTAGAGAGAATATTTTAATTTGCACTTCTGTTTGCAGATGAATTCACCTACTTCATTCCCTTTCTAGAGACTAAGTGGATAAACTTTCCAAAACTTGCACACTTTTCAGACATTTATGAAACCTGTATATTTTCCAGACATACAAAGAATAAAGCATAACAATACTCAGCTTATGGAGAGGGTGGTTGAGCTGTATATTGAGCATCTTTGAACAGCCAAACAAAGACACTCTTATCTTTATACAACACCTATGTAGCCTCTGTTCTTACTCTATTTCCTGCTTAAATCTGAAGGCTTTCCAATGGAACCAAGAATCTATTCTTGCACTTCAAAACTGCTAGGTTATAAGGAGCTCAACCATAATCTCTTTGGAGCAGGAATTCTCAGTTGAATAGTTATTTAGGTCAGCTTTAAGAAATAACCAATCAGCTATAGGTCAGGGATACACAAGGGCTACAACCAGAAGAGCTATAAACTTTGTTACCTACATACACTAACTAGTCCCTGTATATGCTGACAAGTTGCAGGATTATCCTCTAGTATCCTCAGGGTAGAAATAGCTGTCCAGAGGAGACAGTT
>NW_009970724.1:12728630-12778077 GCF_000747805.2 Chaetura pelagica
GGTATTCTGTTGATGAGATGCTGCATCACTGAGCTCGGAGTGTTGTACATACTTTAAGTAGGAAATTAACTGCCCTTTTAAGCCAGAAGATCCTTCAAATAAGACTCTTACTTTGAAGAGTTGAGAATTTCATTTCCAAGGAGAGTAAAGAGTTTCACCACACATAGCTCTTTCTTTACAGAGCTGAAGCAGCACTTAGATAGGGAGGCAATAAGCACTGACTAGTGTCCAAGGAGAACAAGTTACTCTCAAAAGGTTCAAGAAATTGGCTTACTTCCTACTGACTTCAAGAACAGAGGAATCCCACAATGAGATTTAAACTGGGACTGTTAGTGCAAGGAAATTAATATTGAGGGCAAACACAGCATCCTTAAATCAGCTCATTAGGTTGACATTATGCAGCTATCTGCAAGGAAGCTTCTGCAAGGTTCTCAGAACAAGCATCCTATTCCACTTGTCTTTACAGACAGATTACAACAGTGTATTCCCACAAAAATGTCTGAAAAATTGATCCAGATGTTTTGAAAATCCTCACGTTATGTATGCACACATACCATTAGCTACACAACTGGGGAGAAACAGGAAAGGCTGCATGTACACAGCATAACTATTGCAAAGGTTTGAAAATTCAGGTCAAGATTTACACCACCTATCAAAATAAAGTTATATACTGCTGTAATTTTTCTTCAACAACCTGAGAGCTTTGCCAGTTCACGCAAACCATTACTGATTTAAAGCACAACTGAAAAGATGCTTAGAAAAGCATACTCCAGTTATATCTTCTCTTTTATTCAGTAGCAACATGACAACTTAGTGATGATGCTGCAGCCCACGCTGCTCTGCACCATTAGAAGACCTTGACTGTTCTGCAAATACAAAACATTGAGCCAGCCACGCCAAGCACCTCCTTCACCTCCTCCCACCTGTCCTGGGTTGGGCCCAAACTCCTCTGTTCCAGTTCCAATCACTTCCTTTTAGCACTCATCTTTCTTTTAGTCTAACAGCTACTCATTCTGCAGCTTTCCTTCAGTCTTCAGAAAACCCTCATCCCACTCAGATCTGCCATGTTACCACTTCAGAAATGCTGTCTCACACAGGCAGCATAGAACCTTTGCATTTCACACTCCTCTCATGCTCTTGCTTCACTGGGCCTGCACGTCATACCTGAGCAGGAACCACACTGGAGTCTCTCCTGCCCCAGGCAGGATGTCTGCAGAGCTTGTCCTTAAATGCTGGCTAGCCAAGCTTGCCACGTGGCATCATGGAGCCGGAAGAGGCTTGGTGTTCACCCTTAGTGTTTGACACAAGGGTCCAGGCATAGACAACTCCTACAAAAAAAGTAATCCTACCTGGAATTGCAGCCTTTTCTCATCCTACAGTATCATGTGCACCCTTCGGCTGGCACTCTATACGGAGATGCAGCAAACACCATCTAGGTAAAGGAAGGAGTACACACACTTCTGGAGAACCTGTGACTGGTCAAGTCAGATTTCCATTCTTGTTGCTGCCGAGGCTGCTGAAAGAGAAGGACAAGCGTGAGACAGGAATTGTGAGGGTTCCATTTATGTAAAGTTAGGGGATGCAGGGGGGGATGGCTGGGGGCAGAGGGCAGCACTGGACCCAAAGAGAAGTTTGTCAGGAAATACAGCTTCACCATCCAAATTCAGTTCAGCAGAAATCTGTTTACTTTTTCTCTGACAGTTCTACAAAGAAATGTAGTTGCACAGAAGGTTTTAAAATAAATGCAGACATTATGTTTTAAAAGAACATACAGCACTGTAAAAGTCCATTTGCATAAAAATTGAGGATGTCTTGTGTGACTTTCTCTCTAAACCCAAGGTTATAAGTTCATAACATTGTTACATGAACAGCTTCTTAGGAGCATAAGAGAATGACCAAGGTCTTTGGCTTTTCAGTCTTATGTGGAAGTGGAAACCTTTTTTGAGAAATGCAGTTGTTTTTTTTTCTTCATGAAATTTCAGGATATTTATATATCTGGAAAAATATAACACACTCATTAGAGAGAAATTTAGGTTGTGGAGTCTCCCTCACTGGAGACATTCAAAATCCACCTGGATGAGTTCCTGTGTGATGTACTCTAGGTGACCCTGCTCTGGCAGGGGGGTTGGACTAGATGATCTCTCGAGGTCCCTTCCAGCCCCTAAGATTCTATGATTCTATGAAATTTATTTTGCTTGTGTATAGATTAATGGAGATATCTCATTTTTTCAACTCTTACATGGCTTGACAATCTAAAAATTGCAAAAATAATTTTATATAAAATAAAGCAAGTATTTTGAAGTGAAATAATATTTTGCAGTTATCTATTCCTTGAGGATCTCAGCTTATTTCAGTCTTCACTAATAATTAATTTTAACACCTTTGTGCATCAAGATTGATAAATAGAAATGTAAGTATGTTAATCAGCATGCCAAAAGTAATGCAAGCGCCATATAAAGCACAGAACAAAAGTTCTTTACTCATGAGAGCCTTTTAACTCTGCACTTTTTAATATCTTGAATTGTTTTAATGTTGTTTCTTAGTAAGCAATATCAACATCCATATTTAGAGGCATTGTGTTTAGTTCATTTGTGTGTAGAAAGAACTTTTGAAACATAGACCCAAATGCACACATTGAGTGTTCTCTAAGTCAAAGCCAGTCTATTGTCATTCAGATGTTTTCTACATTGTAGCAAAACTGTAGAGTTGCTAAGATGAGATTCATGCAATCCTGTTATTGTTGCAATAACTTAGTAGCAGTAACCTGCATATTAATAATGTGGAAACTATTTGGATTCCCTGTATGTAGTCTTTATCTGTATTGGTCAATGTGCAATACCAAATTCTAACTACAAACTTAAAAAAAAAAATAAAATCACTTTTTAAAATAAAAATAAATCATCAGAGCCTTTGATAGTCTGTTGTAATTAAAGACAATTATTTTGTATTTTAGTGTGAGCATCTTTGGTGTATTTTTGCTGAATAATGTGATACTATATGTCAGTTTAAAAAGTGTTTTCAGCTAAAACACTGGCTAAGTCTATCACATTGGTTAGACTTGCATAGCACAATGCAGAAAAACTAGTGTTCCTGATGAAGATTGTGTTAGAAAATGAGCGTCTAATATCTGTGTTGTCCCATCTAATGGCAGCTCTATCATGAAGACAAATGCACAATGATACCTAGAGCAATTCTGTGTATAGCAGTAAGTATTGCTGATGGAAGCAATGGTGAAGCAGCTAATAGCTTTGATTATTTGATACATTAATTTATTAGTTCTCATTTTTGCCAAGTGCTACATATCAGCTGTTTGAGTCATCTTATTGATATGCTGATGAAAAAAGTAGGAAACTAAAGCATTACACCAATTAAAATCCCTCTTTCAGGAAAGCATATTATCATCCAGTATATCTCAGAAATTAATTATGATATAAGAAGCTGCCTGTTGAGTGTCATTTTTAATTTTACTGTAATAATTAAAATAGACAATAATGGCTAATATTTTTAAAGACCAAGATAAAGCAGAGGGGATAAAAAACATTTGCGGGTCTTTACCATGTTCCCTATAGATGAGTATGAAGCTGCTAAAGTTCCAAGCGGTGAGATTTGAAAAAGACATACATGAGATTTATCTTTCTAGTTGGCAGAATATTTAAATAATTTAAGCAAATGCACATGACACTTAAGTGGATAAGATTGCATATTCCTTTTCTTAAACTTCATCATTCATAAGCCTTTTTCTAGCTGAAGGTCTCCAAACTCCCTTGGAAACAGTAACCAACTCTGCTGCTGCACTTCTCTAAAATGTACATGAGAGGAACACATAATGATATATAAATATAAACTTGTGGTCACTGTAACATAGCTGATTTTAAGTCATGCACACATGTGACTCCCTTTGTTTTGTTACATACCCATTCCATTTTAATATCTTTAATATTTGCAATTATGTAATTAGAGATTACTGATGTTTCCATTACAAATATTATTTTATATAATTTAGAAGTTGATCATAACATATTTCCAGCAAATTTTTGAAAATGCCCATGCAATTGACTTTGAGCCACAGTTGCAAGAAGAGCTTGCAACATTCAGATTCTTGTAGATCACAAATAACTTTAGAACAGCAATGTTAAAAAATTTACCATGACATGAATAAAGCGTTTTCGGTGTAAAAAATAATCGAGACTAATTTAAAAAATTAGGTATTATAATGCAATATTATTTTTACTTCAAAGAATTTTTCTACATTTGCTATACAAAGCAAGTATTTTAAAATAAAATTTGCAGACCCAGCCTGACTGCATCTGAGTGATACTAAACTGATTATTAAACATGTAGCTCTTTCTTAACACCAAAACAAGGACATGCGTTATTAAGCTAGAACAGTTATGTGGCTTTGGGCAATAAAAATAACTTCAAATAACTCATTAGTCTCCTCTTCTTTATTGTACACATCACAAACACTTTTGCTCAGATTACCAGAGAATACACATACATGCACAAATGTATCATATATTGGTGGAGCAAAATATTAGGACAGTATAATTATTGGTCAATTGTTTTTTTTAAAATACTGACATTAAATAACATAAGGCTACAATTTAATGTGAAAGTTCTCACTCAGCAGCTCTCTGAAATAATTTTTAGGTGTTTTCTGCTAAGAACTTCAGGATCCAGGGCCATGCAGATGTTTTGAGGAATACCAGTACATCCAATATTTGTCCTTAGACTAGAACTACTGTGGAATTAGAGTCTTTGTTAATAAAAGCAACCAACACATTCTCTCTCCTTCTCTAAAGAAAAATAGGAAAATAATTATTAGAATAATTTTAATCCCCTAAATAATTAAGAAATACTTTCAGTTGTGACTATCTTCTCTGGTTTTGCTGCCAAATAAAGTAGTGAGTGTGTAAGTGTGCAGGACTATTTGATGGGTTTTGAAAGTCTTCAACACAGCATTTGTTGGGAAGAACAGCAGGGAGATAAACTTTTGTCTTTGTAAACAAATAGAAATTATTTGCTTTCTTTTGTGTCCAAAATTTTATTTCAAGTCAAAGACCTTAGCAGCTATATGTGCAGGAACATTCAGCCTTTTATATAATTCATGATCCTGTATTAGAACTGCTGACCTTTGCATGCTCCTGCTTTTGTTTGCTGCCCAGGCTTTCTTCTGCCTTTTTGCCTTTGTAAAAGCAGGACTTGTTGCAGCTCTGTTTCATAGTTCTTGGGAACTTCTAAGAAATTACTGTAGTCAGGCATGAAGCTGGAAATGCTGCTGTTCCAGCAAAGCCATCCCTTTAGCTTTTTGGAAAGGACTAAACTGCCTGACCGTAGGTGTCTAGTGCCACTTGTAAGGAGCAATGGCAGCTGGTGTCTTATCAAGGAGATGGCAAGCCAGGACCATGAGGGGACTGCTGGGGGGAAGGAGGACGGAGAGGTGAAATGGACCAGGCAAGAGCCTGAGTTCAAATGCACTCCCAGGCTAGTGGGCAGAGTGCTAGAGTGGAGACCTGAGGTGAGGCTTTTCAAAGCTCTTTCTCACAACTTAGGGTCAGGTGTCACGCAGCTGCACAGGACTAGAGCAGACACGGAATGCAGGCAGGGAAGCCATGTGCCAGGTGGAAGGCCTGCAGGCAGGAGGGCAGCAGGCTGCTCACAGCAGGCAGAACCAAATCCTACCCTCCAAATGGCCTTTTGATGACCACTTCATCTGAGGTATCTGAGGAGTTTTTGTGCTTAGCCAGTTTTTATTGATAGTGGTTAAATCCAACTCCCAACGTTGCTGTTGGCACTAGACAAAAAAAAAAAAAAACAAACAAAAAAAACAACAGAACAAACCCGTAGTTTAAATTGCTTCTCTTCTACTTTAAGAAAGAGAAGACAGATCATGTAAGAATGTTCATTTATCTCCAGGAAGATAGAAATAATGGTGCTGCAGCTTACAGCTTTGTAAGTGGTGTATGAATGATAGGGGTACGTAGTCCCTTTTGAGCAAGTAAGGCTATGATGTAGCTTATTGCTCTCCTGAGATTATCCTAAAATATGATGAGGGTCATACCAATTCAGTGGTGCTTCTCCATAAGCAAAGCAATAAAGATAATGGATCCTCTTTTGTAGCAGTATAAAACTGGGACCAAGAAATCAGAAAACTGAAAGGTTAATCAATCATTCCTTGAAATTGAGGAAGAATGGAAGGTATTATTCTCAACCATAATTCTTAGATAACTAAATCTGGATTTTATTTCAGCCGTTTTAACAGGCAAGCTTGTGTTGTTTTCAACAAAGTTACTGTAGCTTGTGTATCATGCAAGAAAGTGAATTCCAAAATTCATTTCTCCCCCTTGTCCTTTGGACAGATTTGATGTATTTCTTATCATTATCTTTTATTAATTAAAACCAAGGATTTTAGATGAAGAACAGAAACAGAAAATGAGAAAGCAGACACAACCTGTGTCACAGAGTAACCTTCTACCTCTGCTCTCCTTATACCATAGTATGAGGTTATTTGTTCTGCAGAGGATTTTGCACTTTCAGTAGTAAATCAACTAAGCTTACCCATGTGGATGCTCGGATAAATGAGTATCTGATTACAGGAGAGAGGAATCACCATCCATTCTGTGGCTGTGTGCTGGGGAGGACTCTGAATAGTACCTGTATCTTCTTGTAGAAACTCTGAACACTTTTCCTGCAATTTGATTACAACTGGCCTACCTTTGAAGTGAGAATTATGCAGAGAACAGAAACTACATGTAGGCAAACAATCTAAAAATCCTACCAGAAATTTTCTGCAAACACAGTACTGCCGTTACCCACCTATTCATTTATTCCCTGATAACATAATACAACTGGTTTGATAAAAAATGAAGTGTCATTTCAATTGTGTTTCTAACAGACATTTCTAAGACAAGTCAAGATGGAGGTGTCTGCCTTTAGAAACTGCCCTCACTTGGTCAATGTTTATTTCCCTGTATTGTTGGCAATATAATTAATCACAATATTGTTTCAACTTTGCACCAGAGATGTTTGTATTAATGTTTGTCACTTTATGACTGTAATTTTGACACAGTAAGATATGCTTTAGGCTTGTACTTGTCTACAGTGATTTATTTTGCTTTAACTTCAGACTGAGCCTTGGTAGATAAGCACAAACCAGTTTTCTTTTCATGCTATCAAAGCATCTACCTCGTCTTGATTTGATGGTATCCTAATATAGTTTTACTCATCCCATCACAAATAATGTTCAATTAGTGTCACTTCAAACAAACAAATCGTTATGAATATCTTCACTTTAAAAACCAATAGCTGTTTTTCAGATCAGATATGTCTGTAGTTTAAAACCACTAGCAGTAGCAAAACATTTAAAAACCATTTGGCAATGTAACTGGTAACTGGTACCAATAAATTAAATTCTAATAATAGTCTAACAGTAGATCTAACCAGAAGACAGGAAGGAGGAGAAATCTAAGTGACAAAGCCTCTGGTTATACAAACAACTAAGATACTCAAAATACAAAGATTTGAGGTTCTATCATGTTGCAGCACTAATGGTAACAGCAAGAGTTGCAACCTTTAAGAAACCTGACTACTTGTAAGTTTTCCCCATGTGCTTATATTCTCATTCCTAACACTTTACATGAGTAAAGTCTCCTGAGTCACTGGGGCTCCACTTAGACGTCTTAAACATAAAAAGTACATACTGTATTTTTAGGATTGTTTCCAATTAATGGAAATAATCTGTTGCTGCTAACTCTGGCAATTTGAAAATATTTTGATTGTGGTCACTTATGTTCTGATACAACTGGAAACAATTTTACACCTTTGCATTTGAATAAGTGTTTTGCATTCCTCAATTCCATCAATGTCTACTTGACAAATCGTGGGGAAAATGTTAATTTTATTTTTCATGACTGCAGAGGTTTCCTTGTGCATGTTTGTTTTATGTATGTGTAGATGTCCATATTCTTATTAGGCATACACACCAGCTTCCACAGTTGCTGCAATTTCCATTTTCTGTGATTGTTTTTACCATTTATTAAATTATCAAATTTTTAGAAAAAGCATATAAATTACATAATTTTTCAAGTATTCATACAAACTAATTCTGTTTGAGGCCTTGCACTTGGCCTCAATTTACTGAACTTATTTATGCAGTGAGATGAAGCCTCTGCATTTTTTCATGCTATTTCAATGTGCTGTTCACAGCTCTCTATATATAGACAACCACTGCATATATTGAAGGTACCTATGAACATCATTACTGAAAACATGGGTTTCACTATGCATTATTTTTTTTTTACTTACTTATGCAGAGACAGAATATTCTGTTAGCATGGATACTGAAAACTTCCTTATAAATGAATTCAAGTAACATTCCTTACTAGATAAGAATTACCAAGGAAACAGGTGCTTTGGAGAAAAAAAAAAAAAAATACCCAAGAATAATTTCTTCAGCCACCAGACCTGCATGCTTTCAAAGTTAGGAACAAGGGGTGGAATTCAAGGTAAAAAAATTCTCATGGTTTCAGCAGTGCCATTCACACAAACTACTGACAAACACTATGGAAAATTCACTGCAGCAGAAGTAGGGTCAAAGCTTGGATCAGTGCTTTAGAATAGACAAAAATACTGTGTAATATATTCAGAGCTGTCAAGCCACCAACCTGTCCAGGGACTATAATACAGAAGATCTGGGGGACAAAAAGGAGAAAAGTAAGGAGGTGGTTTTAGAAATAGAGAGAGGGAGAAAGAAGACTGTAACAAATGATACCACAAAAAGAGCAGACTGAAGAAAAATAGTGATGGGAGAGATCATACAGGACATTGCTTAAAATGAAAGACTTCCAAATTCAAGGGAAGCAAGGATCTCTATATAAAGGTTTTGGTGACTTTATCATTATTGGTCTTTATGCTGTTCCCACGAACAATGAAAATTTAATAATAAATCTAGATTTTTATGCAGAAAGTGATCATCACCTATCCTAGATAAAATAAAAAAAAAAAAAGGGGGGCTTTTGAATATGCTGATTTCTGATTTTTAAGTCAATAGCCTGTCCTTTCTCATATTCATGTGGCTGACGCACCTGAATAAGAAGCTACTGTAGGGAAGCTGTACAAAAATTATGGTAACACAAAGAAAGGTACAAAATGTATTTTCTGTCCTCTTGGATGGTCTTCAGGAAAGACAGGAGACTAAAAGAAATTCTGTACTGTAGGCAAACCAAAAGCCAAAAACCAGTAGGCAATAAACAAAGAACACGTGCTCTGAAATTGTCCAGGCACAGTAACCAGCTAAATGAACAATGATGTGCCCGAGGTGGTATGGATTGAAGAACTTCCTTTTGTGTTACTGTGTCTGTATTTCTGCTTGCAAATTTAAATCAGCCACAGTTGTCTACTCTTTTTCTTTCAAGAAGTTGCAAAGGTATTAAAGTTGAATTTTGGAAAGACTCAGAATTTCTCATGCATTCAGATTTGATTATGTAAGAGGAAAGCAGACATTTGTCAAACAACTATACTACTCCCAATGCATTTCATTAAATACCCAATATAGATTCTATGAAACACTCATCACTTACCCCTTGAACTGCATGTCTGTTTCCAAGACTGGATATTTTCCCCTTGTTTTCTTTCTTTATTCCATTTCCAAGTTTAATAACATTGCAATTACAAATCAAGAATATTTTGTGACTTGTGGCAAACCATCTTTAACCATCATTTACAGAGGTCTTACCCTACAAAAGAGGCTTCAATGTTTTATTAATGATTACTTTGGAAAACATTTTTACATTTTAATTAAAAAATAGTAGTATCTCTTATTAATGGCAGAGGGTTGTTGGTTTGGAGGGGGAATGGGGTTGCCCCAAGAACAGAAAAGCTTGAGATAGCCATCTATCCATGTGGCTTTGTACATTCTGTCTCCTTTGTATAGTGTTTTAAGGATCCCAAAATGGGATCATAGCTTAGAATATAAACCGATGAGTTACAAAAATAACATTAAACATTTTGCTTTATTTTACTTAAAGTATTTTGCTTCCCTCAGTAACACAGATCTGCAGACTGTGCTCAGAAATATCCCTCAAAAAGGCCTGCAAAGCTCTCCAGAGTAAATCAGATCTTTGTTTTGTTTCTTAAGTGATCAGTTTCATGTCCTGTCTTCTAATTAATGAAGAACTGCTAGGAAACCCACAGCTAGCTCAGCCACACAAGTCTTAATAGTCATATGTGATTGCTTCAGAATTAGTTCTTTTACTTGAATATCTTCTCCATGTTTCATTCTTTGACAAGAACTAGATACCTGGTGCCTTTCAAAATAATTCAAACTTATTTTCCATTATTGTTTCTTTCAATGATGATGATAAGGTAAATCTGGTTCTATGGAAAATTCACTGCAGCAGAAGTAGGGTCAAAGCTTGGATCAGTGCTTTAGAATAGACAAAAATACTGTGTAATATATTCAGAGCTGTCAAGCCACCAACCTGTCCAGGGACTATAATACAGAAGATCTGGGGGACAAAAAGGAGAAAAGTAAGGAGGTGGTTTTAGAAATAGAGAGAGGGAGAAAGAAGACTGTAACAAATGATACCACAAAAAGAGCAGACTGAAGAAAAATAGTGATGGGAGAGATCATACAGGACATTGCTTAAAATGAAAGACTTCCAAATTCAAGGGAAGCAAGGATCTCTATATAAAGGTTTTGGTGACTTTATCATTATTGGTCTTTATGCTGTTCCCACGAACAATGAAAATTTAATAATAAATCTAGATTTTTATGCAGAAAGTGATCATCACCTATCCTAGATAAAATAAAAAAAAAAAAAGGTGGGCTTTTGAATATGCTGATTTCTGATTTTTAAGTCAATAGCCTGTCCTTTCTCATATTCATGTGGCTGACGCACCTGAATAAGAAGCTACTGTAGGGAAGCTGTACAAAAATTATGGTAACACAAAGAAAGGTACAAAATGTATTTTCTGTCCTCTTGGATGGTCTTCAGGAAAGACAGGACTGATTTCTGATTTTTAAGTCAATAGCCTGTCCTTTCTCATATTCATGTGGCTGACGCACCTGAATAAGAAGCTACTGTAGGGAAGCTGTACAAAAATTATGGTAACACAAAGAAAGGTACAAAATGTATTTTCTGTCCTCTTGGATGGTCTTCAGGAAAGACAGGAGACTAAAAGAAATTCTGTACTGTAGGCAAACCAAAAGCCAAAAACCAGTAGGCAATAAACAAAGAACACGTGCTCTGAAATTGTCCAGGCACAGTAACCAGCTAAATGAACAATGATGTGCCCGAGGTGGTATGGATTGAAGAACTTCCTTTTGTGTTACTGTGTCTGTATTTCTGCTTGCAAATTTAAATCAGCCACAGTTGTCTACTCTTTTTCTTTCAAGAAGTTGCAAAGGTATTAAAGTTGAATTTTGGAAAGACTCAGAATTTCTCATGCATTCAGATTTGATTATGTAAGAGGAAAGCAGACATTTGTCAAACAACTATACTACTCCCAATGCATTTCATTAAATACCCAATATAGATTCTATGAAACACTCATCACTTACCCCTTGAACTGCATGTCTGTTTCCAAGACTGGATATTTTCCCCTTGTTTTCTTTCTTTATTCCATTTCCAAGTTTAATAACATTGCAATTACAAATCAAGAATATTTTGTGACTTGTGGCAAACCATCTTTAACCATCATTTACAGAGGTCTTACCCTACAAAAGAGGCTTCAATGTTTTATTAATGATTACTTTGGAAAACATTTTTACATTTTAATTAAAAAATAGTAGTATCTCTTATTAATGGCAGAGGGTTGTTGGTTTGGAGGGGGAATGGGGTTGCCCCAAGAACAGAAAAGCTTGAGATAGCCATCTATCCATGTGGCTTTGTACATTCTGTCTCCTTTGTATAGTGTTTTAAGGATCCCAAAATGGGATCATAGCTTAGAATATAAACCGATGAGTTACAAAAATAACATTAAACATTTTGCTTTATTTTACTTAAAGTATTTTGCTTCCCTCAGTAACACAGATCTGCAGACTGTGCTCAGAAATATCCCTCAAAAAGGCCTGCAAAGCTCTCCAGAGTAAATCAGATCTTTGTTTTGTTTCTTAAGTGATCAGTTTCATGTCCTGTCTTCTAATTAATGAAGAACTGCTAGGAAACCCACAGCTAGCTCAGCCACACAAGTCTTAATAGTCATATGTGATTGCTTCAGAATTAGTTCTTTTACTTGAATATCTTCTCCATGTTTCATTCTTTGACAAGAACTAGATACCTGGTGCCTTTCAAAATAATTCAAACTTATTTTCCATTATTGTTTCTTTCAATGATGATGATAAGGTAAATCTGGTTCAACACCTCTCAGCAATATTTCACTGCTTGGATTGTAAGAAGGGGCAAGGGCATGGCAGGTAGTAGAAGGTGGGAGGGGTACAACAGGCAGGAAGGCCCTCTATTGCCAGGCTCACTGCTCCTGCTCCTTGGGGAAACAAAAATACCAAGGGCCAGTTCCATGCTGGGGTTCCAGCAGCCCTACCTGCATGCACCAGCACCAGCTGCAGCAGCTCTCTGTGCAGACCAGGGTCTGCAATGGCCCAGCCCTTCCTGCCCCGCTCAGCAGCTCCCAAGTCACTTCCTTCTCCAGATTTAGCCTAGAGCCTCTTCTGAAGTAAAACCTGTTATAACATGTATTGTAGAAAAATACTGTATTAACATTAGAAACATTATTGATTTGCATAACAAAAAATAATACACTTGCCTGGCTTTGGTCTTAGCAGCATGGCGACAACTTTTGTTTAAGGAATAAATTTTTATTTAAATTCCAGTGAAAGTACATTTCTTTATGCTACACTCATTAGCTATAGCTAATCCAATTCCTAACCTGAATAAACAAAGTTAAGTTAGTATTAAAGTTTTAAAAGTAATTCTGACTGTGCTTTCAGGAAGGTGGAAATGGTATTAGAGTTGGTCAGAATAAAATTAACACAAAATTGGCAAAAAATAAATAATGGCACTTCATAACATTTTCAAAAGTGTTTCATTTAACTTCCAAATCACCAGCTACTATCTACATGATAAATATATGTGTGGTCTTGTGTGTGGACAAGAGAAAGATACAAGGATGATACAAAGATACAAAGAAACAGAAAGCTGTCACAATAAAAGATGAACAAATCAATTTTCAGCCACGCAGTAGTTTGCTGAGAATATTAAAATCTGCCTGCTTTTATTTTAGTTCATTTCTGTGGGCAACCTTTTAACAGCATGCAAGAATAATGAAGGAGAAGCTTTTGATCCATCCATCCTTTAAGTACACTTTTTAAAATTTCCTAATGAGAAATTGTCTGATTTAAAAATCAGCATCCATAACATTGCATCCAGAATTTTGTAGCCAGCAATGATTAGAGGCATTTGATAGCAGCCTCCATCAGTGTGTCAAGGCAGAACTGCCAGCGTGCAGCAAAACACCACTTCAGCCACCATCTCCAGCAATCTGTAACTACAGATCAGAATACAGGGCTGATGGCCTCTTAAAACAACAGGCCATAGCTGGCAAGTAAATTTAAAAATGGGAAAGCTATTGGAAAATAAATGTGTCTTACTGAAAATACATTCCATGCTGAACACAAAGTGAAATATCTCATCTGCTGTTTAAGAAGTGGTATTTAATGAACTGTTTCATTCCATTCAACTATTCAAGGCAAACAGTGGTCAGTATTGATAGGACAGATATTTCACCATTTTCATTGCCTGAACTGTAGGAAGCATCCCAGCAATAAGCAATCTAGAACAAGCAGATTTCAGTAGCTGTACCATCAGATAAAGTATTTTGATTTTGTATATTGATATGGCTAAATACATATAATATATATGAGTCAGCTGTAAAGATTCATAGCCTCAGTCATAAGAGATGTCACTCAAGTATTGTCTTTTAAAATACACTTAATTTTTTTTGGCCTATTATATTTCTCTAGGTTGTTAATCTCATGACATATATTTGGTGGTGATTTACTGTTTCTTGTACATGATATAAACACTATTTTTTTGTAATGTATGTACAGAACGTTAAAATTCAGGCACAGGTTGTCATAAAGAATGCATGTTGCTTGTTGGACCCTAATATTGAAATTTTGGCATAACAATTCAGAAACAGGACAACGTTAAATCCACAGCTCTTAGTAAAAATCTTTGCTAAAGGCATCACTGAAGAACATAATGCAACTCTTCTCTCTCAATTACATTTATGAGTTTGTAACAAATGCATTATTATTTGGCCCACTTGAAAGAAGAACATGAGAAAGCAGGTGTTCAGAGAGTCCTTCAAGAGTGAGAAAATTATTTTTCTGAAAGCAGACCAGGACAGATAAGATTACCAGTAAAGTACAGATTGATGTAGAATTGCATCACTTAAGAAGTTGGACTGTTTCAAATTTAGTTCTTATAATATTTGCGTTGCTTTTAAAAATAAACACATTTATAAAACTAAACTTTTTGTAGCAGTAGATAGCAATGCTTAAAGTAATATTAACAATATTTTCCCTGTTTGGAATTACTTAGGCTATTTCCAGGCTGAGGTATGCATAAACAGCATACAGTGTTGAGTATGCTTCCAAACCAAGTCATCTTTTCCCTAATTCTCAGAGCAAAAGTTTTTGCTGTTACATCTGCCTGGACAGTAGGTGCAAGATCTTTACTAAAATGGCCTGTTCTGTGGAAGGCAGAGCAGAGCAGGCATCACTGTTCTACTAGTGATATCATCTGAAATAAAAGACAGATTGACCCATTTATGTAGTTATGTTCCTCATGTATCTACAAATTGACCCAGTGAAATATTTCAGTTGATGTTAAGTGATGTAAAGCTGTGAGTTTTTCAAATAGAATAATACCATGCAACTCTAAAACTTTTCCTGTATCATTTTCTCTCTAATCTTTTTTTCAAATCTGACTTCTGAAGTTAATATATCAAGATACAACAAATAACCAAAATAGCTCAAAGATGCCAGTTACACTTTTATCAAAGTAAGAAATCTAATTAAGAAGAAATATTTGATCACTAATTGAAGTAACAGTATCTTTATCTCCATATGTATATACTATATTATCCACATCAAATAGCATGCTGAATTTCTTACCTGTGCTTGCCTTTTTTGCATAATTTTTTCATATCATTAACACATGCAGCTCTTGATTACAAAACCCCACCTTCCTCATACAGATCTTTTTACTTCAGCAAAGCCACGCTGCATTTTTAATCACTCTTCATCCTTTCCAAAAGCTCCAAATACTTTGCCCCTTTCAAATAATAACACATGCACCTACAGTTCCAGTTTGGTAGGAACTATAAAAATGCAGACAGTGGTAGAAGGCATGTATTAATATTATTTCATTATTGATCACTTCTCATATTAATGAATATATTATAGGCCATGGTCTGAAGTGAATGTTACGGTTCTCCAAGACTACAGCCTAAAAAGATAAAACAGCAGATAAAATACAAAATCCAACTTGAAGTGTTTAAAAAAAACACATCCCCTTTTTACATGTCTCAGGAAGAGGGGGGAGGGAGTGTTTTAAATCTGGTTTTTGTGCAGAGTTTCTCCTCTGGATGGACTTCTATTTATTTTGCTTTTCTTTCCCTCCCTCCCCTGCTATCTTGCAGCAAACGTGTGTGACAATGAGCTACTGCATTGCCAGAACGGGGGAACTTGCATCAACAATGTGCGATGCCAGTGCCCTCCGGCTTACACTGGCATTTTGTGCGAGAAGCTGAAGTGTGAAAGGGATCCAGGTGGCTGCAGCCAGAGCTCTGGCCAGGGGGCAATATCACACAGGCCGCTATTACTGCTGACTGCTCTACTAGGAGCAACTGGTCTTCACATATGCTAGACTCAGGATGGCTGATGGCATCACATTCAGACTGCTTCAAATGAACATGCCACATGGAAACAAAACAAAATCCAAGCGTATGCTACCGAAATCTGAAAAGGAAAAACAAGAAGAACTCACCCCATACAAACTAATGCCTAACTGAACTAAGCCATATTAATCAGTTATGGACAGGGCTCTGAGTCAAGACTGTTCAACTCTGACTCCAGACATGCTGGCAGCCATCAAGTCTGTCTGATCAGCATGAGCTGCAAAGCTCACACAGGACTGGAACAGCTTTGACAGCCCCAGAATGGGAAGAGATTTAAATAAAACATTTGCTACTCCTCTATGGCGTGTGACCGTAGCTCCGCCCGGGATGTGGACAGACCAAATAAAGGCATTCTTTGCTGTCAGTGCATTGTGGGTATAAGGAAATCTGTAAAAGCTGCCATATTGGCCTGCTTCAGTCCCTGAATCCTTTCCAACCTGTGCTTTAGTGAACGTTGCTCTGTAACCCTTGTTGGTTGAAAGATTTCTTTGTCTGATGTTAGTGATGCACATGTGTAACAGCCCCCTCGATAAAACTCAAGCCAGTCATATCCTTGTATACCTTAGCAGCACGGCATCAGTAAGATGCTGTGCTCACCTCCTGTACAAGAGTGGCTATAGGACAAAAAGTGTATTTATCCTTTTGTATTCAAATGAAGTTATTTTTCTTGAAATAATGTATAATGTAGATTTTTTGTATTATTGCCTATTTGTGTTACCAGACAATTTGTTATTGTATTTAATTCTAACCAGATAAGAGAAAAATATTACTTTTTATTTAGTTCTTTTGTTTTTCCTTTCATTTAATTGTGCAGAGATTTCTCTTTATGAGCAACGTGCTGGCATCAAAGAATATCAGTTTACATATATAACAAGTGTAATAAGATTCCACCAAAGGACATTCTAAATGTTTTCTTGTTGCTTTAACACTGGAAGATTTCAAAGAATAAAAATTCCTGCATAAACAGTCCCAGGATGATGTAGTGCTGTTTCTTAAGGCCTTTGTAGAAAACAAACAAACGACAAAAAAATTTGATCATTTAACCACCTAGTATGTGGCAGAAAAATATTCAACAGTGGAAATTACATCATAACAATCTAACCTGGTTTTATTTTTACTACTGTCATTATTTTTGCAAACAATTTTAAATGTAAAGAGCATCAATTGTTTGAGGAACGATTCACCAAGTCTCAGGTTTTGAAAAGATATGAAAAGGTGAATAGTTCTCATCTTTGTTCTCTCAATTCATCATAAAAATTATTCCAAGACTAATTTACAAGGTATTACAGAAGCTAGTGTTTAATTCATACCTTTTTTGTGGATTCTGGCAGTAATAAGGTAGATACAGCCACAGCTTATATTGTTCCTCCAAAAGCTTCATTAAAATATGTTTATATATGTACTACTCTGCCTAAAAAATCTGCAAAAACAGCAACAATCACCAAAAATAAGCCAAGATTTAACTTTTAAATATAGTCAAATTTAATATTTAGAAGGAATGTCAAAATATACAGCAGCAAGTAGATAAAAAGTGCTGCTCCAGCAAATAAAGTTTGTTTAAAGTATTGCCCAAGGTGTAATAAATTCTTGTTTCTGCCTTTTATTAGGCCAATTACTGAGTGTGACAGAAAAAGGATAGCAAGAATAGAGAGACAAGCCAAAACCACAGCAGTGTTTCAAAGTCCTGGGAAAAAAAAAATACAATCAAAAGCTAGCAACACTGTGAATTAATTTCCTGGCAATTTTCGTCATAATGGCCATGAATATTTTACCAACATAATAGCCTAGTATGGAAAACAATTAATCAGCAACAGAAAAATTCCTGAGAGAAATAAATTCTACCTGGCTCCCTGTTCCAAATGTTGAGCAGAGCGGAATTTAGGGCACTGCCTTCTTGGGTAAGCTCTTTGTGCTGAGGAAGCAAGTTTTGCAAGCCAGGACTCAGCCTCCAGAAACAGGTAGGCAAATAGGTCTTGATTTCTAAAAGAATCCTATGAAGATTGTGAAGATGAAGACAACAAGTTGGTGCTTGTTCAGGCTGTCACCTTGGCCCTTCCTGTAGAACATTTGCAATTCACACTGGCTCTCTCTTCAGGTGGGCTAAATAAGATAGGGCAAAGATAAATTAAATGCTTGGCAGGTTGCCAGCCACCACCTACATGAGATTGCAAGCAGAAGGATGTTCACAACAACAAACAAAATTATATTGCAGGCACAATGAGGAATATAAATGGTAATACAGGTGACATGTAGAGCTGGAGATTAATTATAATTAAGTGGATTTCTTATATTAAAATGTGGAATTTAAATTGTCTTAAAGCTTATTAACACAGACCAAATTCAGATTGTGTAATTACTGGAAAAGATGCATTTTAATTGTCATTATAAACTCAAGACTTTGTGAAAGTGGTAAGAAGCACGTTGTGCACGTTTGGTTAGAAGGGATTCTGCCAGCACTACTAAAGTATAATAAATATCTGAGCATAATCCATTCAGCTGCATTCCAATTTCATATACTTATGATGTTCTAAACCAGGGTGGAGTATATGGCTTTACACACACTTAGCTACCATTTCATGCATTTTATCCTCCCTTACCTATTAATAAAATTACAATTATATACAGGAGTACATTCAGTGGAAAGTTTTCTTATCCATCATCCTTTTCTTTAGCTTCATTATTTTTCCTCTGAACCTCACAGAACTTCACTAACTATTGTCCTACTTATTCCAAGTATATGTGTAAAATTATGTGTGCACCTTTGAGAGAGGAGGAGATACATCACTCAGCTTTGCTTTACAGTCGAAAATTAAGGCAGAACCTGTTCCTCATTTCAGAAGCTGTGAAGAACAACAGATTCCTTTCCCTGAAGATATGGTAGGATCTTTTCATGATAATGTGTAGGCACAGTATCTGCTTATTTTTTCACTTGAAAATTGACACCCCTTCCAACATACTTTAGGTTTCCTGGAGTGGGTATCTTGTCCCTGTGAATGCCTGTAAAATAGCAAACATACACATGAAAAAAGAAGTAAGAGCAACACTATCACAAGCTTAGGATTTTGGTTCTGAATCAAAACACAGGAAAAGAAATCTACTGCTGAATTCTTATTTCCTGTGTGATATTCTTCCTATTCTTCTTTCATAGAAGGTCCAGCATCCAAAAACTGACCAGGCTTCACATCATTTAGTTGTCCAGATGATAGTTCAGAACACAGTGACCTTAAATGTATCATACATAATTAAATTTATGCAGTTTTATTAGTTCCAGTTGTTTTGCTAAATAAGTCAGTCTTAGTCATCTTGCAATTCCTGTGTTTCTAACTATAGCATTGGTTCTTCTCCAGGATCCACGTGTGTAACATCTGAAAATGGGGCAGCTTATGACAAGGTGCTACTACTCCCTGACAAGGGAGCTGCAGAAATTTCCACTTCAACCTGGCCATCTTTCTCAAAGGGACATTAAGAGAGAGGTATCTTAATGCTGCACAACTGTTTCAAAAACAAACTATCCTAAGGGAAAATAATCCAGACAGAGCAAATTGACCCCTATCTAATACTTTTTCATGACTGAGCCACAGATAAAGAAAATTATTTAATGTAGTGAACAGAATAAAAAATAATGTGCAAAAAAACTCCTCAAATTAAGAAAGAGCTCTTCTGCTTACATATAATTTTACACATCTCTCTCATAACTCCAAGATGCCACGGGGATTTGTTCTAACCTCACTAGGATTCTAGGTTTATTAAACCATTGAATTAAATAGATTCATCCATGCATGTGGTTTATTCACCTGTGAGAAATTTGAGTAATATTTTTCATAGAATATTCAAGACCAGATTTTCATCCAGTCTTCAGCCCAGCCTTCATGTTTGTCCTTGCAAATGCAAAGTTACGATGTAAATATTAAGGCAGAGTCAATCAATTCATTCCTAAGAAAGACTAAGTTTAATTATTTATGGATGCAAACATTTGTCCATCAAAATGCAGATCTGACATTATAAATCAGAATTTTTATATTAACTAATTTAGTACCTTTCCCACCATCACACAGTTTCAGAAAGAAAAGGATGGAAGAAGCATATGCAAAATAAACAAACAGAACAGCAGCATTTTGCACCATATGGTGCATTTCATTTAATGAAAGGAAAGTTCATCACAAGTACAGTATGTTCACCAAGACACCATTTTTGCCACAATATGCAATAGATAAAATTCCAGTACAAAACGTATGTTTCCCTTCATTGTTTTTCTGGCTATCATTATCTACACAGACCCAAATGTATTCATTATAAAACACTGCTCAAGAATTTTAAAGCCTCAAAGAACACAGAGATGACTAATGTTATACAATCTGTAGATCTAAACAGATTGTAAGGTCTCAGGGTTGAATTCCTGCGTACATTGCTAGCTAACATTCATTTCTGAGAAGGACCTGGATAATGATCACATCGTGGAAGAGCACTGAATCACAGTTCCATATCAGTCAGTAGAACCAAAGTGACAGCCAAGAGACAGAAAGCACAACAGGATGGTGTTAGTCCTGCAGCTGTCAGCACACCCAGGCATCACTCCTCCAGCAAGACTTGCAAAAGCAAGTGTTTACAGATGTGCATGTTCTGGCTACAGTTGCTACGCTGCTTAGAAACCCCCTGCTTACACAATGCTGCTCAACGGAGCTGCTGTACACATGGTCAAGGGTACTGCTGTCACTGGAAAAACAGCTTTTGTACTAGATGGGAGCCGTTGTTGAGAAATTGAAGTATTAACAGCTTGTTTTGAGGGGAAAAAAGGGTTGAGAGTGGGTTTGGGGGCCATTGCATGTTTGTTTTGAGAAAATGAAACTGGTTTGGGATGAGTATTTTCTGTTCCTCACATCAGTACTTCATTTGAGTAGCCTGCCTAGGTCTTTGTGACATCTGAAAAATAAATTACTGATCTGGTAATTCTGACATTATATGATATTAACAAGACCTCTCAAGAATAATCACCACCAAAGTTCCAACCTATGCACTGTCATCTTTACTGTTCCAGGCTGCATGATAGGCTCAGGACAGAGGTCTTTTCCTCAGAGAACAAATATTAGAGCCACTGACAGAGGTGAAAGGGACTTGAGAAGTCCTACACATAACTGCAAGTAGTTACATATATACACACACTCTCACTGAAGCCAAACCCTCCCTAATGCGGATATCATAGCATTCTAAATAGATACTCTTGATTTTCACAAGTGCTCCATGTTCACAGCTCCCAGAGGTTGTCCCTTACTATTATTACAACAAATGTCCAGTGAACCAGACTCTTCTCTGGTTCAGCAGAAGAGGAAATTGAAGTCTTTCCACATAAGACTGTAATTTGCCAAGTAACATATACAATAACCTACAAAATCACTGCAATCTTGAATATATAGAAGAGTTATGCATCATTTATGGTTGAAATTTCAAGTGTAATATTCTTTGCACACTAAGTTATTAAAAAAGTCACATTCTATTATTTTGGAAAACACTAAATATAATTAAAAGCAGATTTTCTGCATTACTAACCTAATCCCAGTGATGGAATTAACAAAGCCCCCAGCTGCAACCTGAAGACAGAACTTGGACAGGAGGTTATGCTTGATTTTCTTCTACAGAAGAAGTATCGCAGGTTCACAAGTCACATCTAATAGAGCAGAACTGAATTCCAGCACCATCACGGCAGCCTAGATCTGGAAGTACTATGATCATTCCTGATCTAGCAAGCATGCTTAACTGTTAGATTTATAACTATGTTTATAAATCCAACAAGCTTTGAGAATTCAGATTATTGGCCAACAAAGTTTGACTCTCTGTAATGATCACAGTGAGGCTTTTTAAATTCTTAGTAATCTAGTTGTAATTAGTTCTCTAGTCACATGTGTTCCAAAATCCCTTTGCTGGGACCAATATGCACTCCAAAAATCATTTCTTAATCTTAAAATGGAGTCACCAATTTCACTCAGTTAGATAATAGAGGGGAAAGGTTAACATTGTTCTGTACAGAGAATCATAGAATAATTCAGTTTGGAAAAGAGCTTGAAGACCATTAAGTTCAACTGTTATCTTAACACTTCCAAGCCCACCATTAAACCATGTCCTTAAGTGCAATGTCTACATGTCTTAAGTAGTTTTGTTCTTCCTTAATGTAAATCACAACTCAAGTCATAACGAGTGATATTTTTTTTTCTCTTCCATTTTCAGTGGTATCCAAACCTAGTTCCCTTATTTATTCTACACAAATTTTAGTTCTTCAATGCATTGCTCAAAACAAATTCTTCCTAGCTATGCTGCATAAGGTAACATTAGCAAAGCAAAAAATTAAATGAAATCTTTGTATTAATCTCTTCAAAACAAAGTTGAAAAAAATGAGCATAAAATTCCTCCAAACCATTTTGCTGCATAACAGTATGCAAAATACCTTAGCAAACATTTTCTATTTAACAAGTCTCAAAAGGGTTATTTACCCATGTGTGATATTATGAACCACTTTACATACAGTCAACTGACAGCCCATGAAAAGCAAAGAGATTCCTGCATGATCCCAAGAGAAGAACCATGTTCAGACATCATTCTTAGAATCAGTTCACAGCTAGTGTGCTAGATTCAAAGTTAATTAATGTATGCAGCAGGATACATGTGGAAGACAATATTGCCTGTAATGTAAAATCAGTAGAAAACTAAATAATAATAACAATAATTATAATATAATAAATAATATCAACAATAGTTATAATAATAATGCAAATTCTCCAATTGCTTATTCAGCTCCATAGCATGAACAGATTGTTTTTAGAAATTTTTCTGGTGTAGATATCATCTGTTTTGAGATTAATGCATTCTCTACATTCAAGTAGAAGTACAACACCACTCCTCCAGAAAACCAGCAAAAACACATGAGGCCTCAACTTAGCCGATGAGAACATCAAGTAAGTGACTCTCTCTATGACTATTTTCAGTGTTACCTTAACATGTAAATGAAAATATTTCAATCCTTGTAAATCTATTGGGAAAATGGTTCACTTCGCACCTGCAAATAACTGTGGATGCAAAATTACTGCCTGTTGTCTGTAATTTCTGTTTATAATTAACAGCACTGAGAGATCTTGTTCAAAGGCTTGGGCTCTTTTGGACTACATTCTGTAAACATGTGGAATGAAAAGATGTGTTTGCTTACTGTAACTAAATAAAACACAAGGCAAAACAATTCTTCATACTCAAAATGTCAAAGCACAACTGGGATACTTCAGAAACCCTCAAGGAAGAGACAATAGACTAAACCGTTAATTTTCTACAACGAATAAATGCTCAGAAACTTCAAACAGAAATTTTGTATATTTTCTCTTTTAATAGATATGAGGGAACGACCTAGCTAGGTAAATGGAGTTGCCCAAAACAACCCAGTAGCTGGCAAAGGCAGGAAACAAGTTCAACATGTGCAAGCTCCACATCACATTGGGTATGAAGAAAGTGTTAAACTACATGACTACTGAAAACTTCTTAATAACTTCATATGTACCACTTCATATGTAGTAGCATATATAACATGTAATATTATTATGCATAACTGATTACAAAATATTACTTCACACCTCCTCATTTTAGAATGGGAGTCAAACCAATGTATGTTCTCACAAGCAAATGTACAGGACAAATGGATGTGAAATTACTCCTTGCCTGAACAGGTAACTGTGACACTTCATTAGGGGTTATGAACACCCAGGTCATAAAGAAGTCCATTTTTCTACACTATTTTTTAAATGATAAATAACAACATATAGCAGATGATAACTTAGATAGCAATAATGTTTCAACTATCATGATATCTCATAATTTATTTACTAAAATTAATAGAAATAATTTTAATGACATTTATGACATTTAATGTATTTTTAATGCACTAATAGATTTGGACATCAAGCACTAAAAGTAACTTTTTTTTTTGCTAGTTTTTTTTTTACCTTATGGGTAATAGGTCCATTATGCTCTTCATGCAAACTAGGCCTGCTAAATAAAGCTGGCACGCAAGCCAAAAAAACAGTAAGCTGAAACATAACAGCAATCTCATTTTTAAATTGATATTTGCTCACCTAATAGAGCTAAAAAGCATTCATAGGAAGTAGGATTCAAATACTAAAACCAGGTCTTCAGCTTCACAGTATCAAAACTTACAAGGCTAAATAGAGAAATGAAGCTTCAAGCCTAAACTGCAGGAGCAGCAAGATATGAAGAACACAATGAAGTAGAATTAACAATTCTGTTCTCACCACCAGTCAGACAGAAATTTTAACTCAGTCCCAAGGAGAAGGCTATGTAAAAAGCATTGGAATCCAAAGGGAAAAAATGCAAAAAATCCACTTTTCTCAGGAGTTTTAATATTTAGGGAAAACCCAAAACTGGAAGAGTGAAAAGAGAACATGAGGTGCCTCCAGGCTAAAAATATGCTAGGATCTCAGGGAAAAATCCAATCTAGATACTACATACACACTCGTAAATTCATAGACACAGCATTTGGCATTGTAATCTCTGATTTGCAAACTATAGGATTTGAGCCAGGCACACACAGAACACTCTCTGCTTGAGAATTTCACCTCCTGGCTAAGTGAAACACTGCTCACTTAACTGCTCTGGAAGAGCCTAGGTCTGTCAGCACTACCTCTGCTTTGTCTTTCGGTCCTGCTCTGAATTTAGCAACATTGGTCTGACCATCTACTCCAGACGTTCATAGAGCAGCTGCTTTTCAACACCTTTTGAGAAAAGACATCTCAGGGCTCCCTCAGGCCAATACAGAGCAAGCACAGTGTGGGAAGAGCCCCATTGCCAAGATCTGTGCAACGCCAGGGGTTGCATCCACTCTTTGCCACACACATCCTAAACCATTAAATGCAATTCTTATCAGGAGAGAGAGAGAGAACAAAAACTGTTCAGAAAATAATATTTTCCCTTCAAGCCTTCTATTAGCATCTGATGTCACCATGTTCAACATGGAAGTGAACTAGGCTCTGAATGGCTGACTCATTCAAATGTATTTCTTGTTAACATCTCTTACCTCTAATTACTGTTGTTTGGCAGGATGGGAGAACCAGTGTGTTGAGCACTCCAGCAGTTACATTTATTACACCTCTTTCTTTTGCCATCCTACGTCTTTCTTTCTTCCTTCATGTCAGTTTTCTTCTATGCTTTCATAAAAATACATTAATTATTTGACTTTAGAGGTCTCCCACGGGCAAAAGTAGGTGGATTGGTACATATGAATTAGTCTTTGCAGTGCTCTTTTGCCTCCCTAGATCTGGTAGGAAGTCACAGCTACTTTTACCATTCTCTCATAGAATGGGATGTAAAGAAAGATGACTAAACTATGTAGATTTAGTGGTGAACAATTATTTGATACCTTTCTCATTTACTGGCAACATCTAGCAGCTGAGTATCTCCCAGGTTGGCCTCATGACACTAGGGCAAAGCAGGGAGGCATGCTATTGCCATTTTATATGTGGGAACTGAATCCTCAAAATTTTGAGAAACTTACAAAGTCAATTACAGAAAGAAAGATTAATTCTGACACCTCGTCCACCGCACTAAGTACCGAGACCTACAGTTCCCTACTTCATCCAAATTACATAAATTTGAAGTTAAATAGTCTTCCATCTGCATGTATTTTTCATCCACTTACTTCAAATTATCTTATCCAAGCCTATTTTACATTACACCTCCCAAAACATTGTCTTTGCCTACCATGCTTGGAGTTTTAATGTTGTGATATGTAACTCACACGTTTGATTTTGCTTGTTTGGATTTTTCTCTTTTGCACTTCAGTCTAAGGCTAGATGGAAACCACAACTACTGTTTTTTGAAGGGTTGTTATATATGAGTCAAGAAGAACTTAACAATCTGAGAAACTAGAATATATGCATACAGCAAAAAGAGTAAAATACTAAAATCTTCTTCCAAAGTAGAGGCAGCTATGGGGCAGTTCCTCTCTCCTTGTCTGTTTGGGTTTTTTTTTCCCTTTATTGGATGTATTAAAGCTCACATAATAATAATATTATGACTTTAAAAATTAATCTCAATATCTTTTATAGCTTGAAATACCTATAGCTTTGGCATTTAATTTCTTCCATAAACGTCTAGATATTGACACAATTAGCTTTGGATGCATAGATACTTCTGTTTACTGTAAGTCTGGTAGCAAAAAGACTGCATATTTTGAATGGACTCATAAATATATATTGAATTTAATGTTTTAATATACAAAATCAATTTTCCTACTATTTGGCTGGTTTGGTGACTGCTTGAGAAAAGTATTTTCTATAAATATTTTTGTTTTGTAGAACTAATTAATCTATAAATCAGTACAATGTAATATGGCAGAGATTACCCTCAAGCCAAAAGAGAAGGCCTGATTGAATGTACTTACCTCCTTCATAATTCATCTGTCGCCCATGTCGCTGCATTTTCTTCTGCTTCTTTCAAACTTCGTGTTCCCACTTTTTTCTCTCTTCCTGTTCTTCAAATATATACACCAATTTAACCAATAAGCATACTCGCTATTTAAACAACAGATTTTCCCTCTATTTTGAACCAAGTGCAGTAGGCTGATGAAGTATTTAAATAAACAATAACTAGACAAACATAAATTAATCAAGTTGATTCTGATTTTACATGCTTTCGATTTTCACATTATTTATTAAGGCCATTTACTAACATTAAAAATGTACCAACTCTCAAGCATAAAAAAGTCACTAAAAGAGGGGAGAGGAAAACTACAAATATAAAATTCCTGTAACAGAACAGCTATAAAAGACTGATTTAGAAATTAGTTCAGGACAGCAACTTTATATAAAGAAAAAAGCATAAGCACATGCTGATCTTGAAGCAAATCCCCCTTGAGTGCACTTTTTTCTTCCTAATCTGTAACACCTACTTTATTTTCCTCAAATGGCTTTCCATGGCTACGAAGAGGTAGGATTGTTCAGAGGAAGTATCATTTGTGAGTTGCATGTTGTCAGTCATCCAGCCCACTACAATTTTTTAAAATATTTTTTTAATATATAAATAAATACACACATGACTTTGTCATTATTTCTACTGACTGAAGTTTCTAAGTGGTAATTCATGTGTGGCAATTAGTTGGCAGTCTTAGTACAGCTGCTAACAGAGATGTGAACGCTGATTAACAAAAGCTATCAGTATTTTTACCCCAGCTGTCCATCTTAGCAAAGGAAGAGGAATGAAGATGAGCCAGCCCTACAACTCTCAAAAAACAGACATCAGAGAAGGAGGAAATACATTGACAAAACAGTATTAGAAAACACAGAACTTAAGCATACATGATGCATCTATTCTGTGGAGAATTATGATTCATTCTCCAAGGACTGACCAGTTTGCATACATTAATGACTTGCTCCAGAATCCCCTAAATTCAAAGAAAAGCTTCACCTTGACTTCAACAAAACAGAATCAGGTTTTTAATTCTATCAAAAATAATTTCAGGAGAGGAAGAAATAATCCCTTAGGCTTTATCTCTCTGATCCTACTGTAATCTGCAACATTTGTAGAGTTCCATGTACTATTTATTGTGCATTAGTCCATTGCAGCACTTAAATTATTCTAATTTGAATGTTTCCACAGACCCAGCAGCTATGATGACAAATGTCTTAATTTTAAAAGCTGGTCTGCATGGTAGGCACCATTTCTATCCAACAGAGAAAGGAACTCCCTTGCTGAAACTGTTTTCACCAACAATTTGCTTGCCAGCAGCATGTTTTCCTGTTTAATCCATGTTAGCATTTTGTTCACAGTTATCCTAACTGGCATGTATTCCATCTGATAAGCATCTCCTCTTTTCCCTCACGGAAACATTATTTATTTATGACATTATTGTTACAGACAACTAAACAGCCAAGAGGGAAACACATTTGCTTTTCTACAAATACCTGCACATGCTGTTAAACCCTCATCATTTTTCTTATAGAAACACCTAAAAGTGGTAAAAGGCTTCCTAGCATGTCTTTGGTATCTGCTGAGAACAAGGAACACGGATAGACACATGCAGCAGTACAAAATCAGCAAGGGTTCAGGAGAACAGGAGGAAAAGCATTACATTTCAGGTTGTTAGGTTGATACATGAAATTTTCTGCTTTCCAGCCCATGACCCCAGGACTAAAATAACACAATATAAAATGACTCAAATCAAGAGATGCTTTCAGTCATATTCTCTGTATCTTTGCCAACACAGGAACTAGCTACTGCATTATCAGGAAAGCAGTACCCAAACAAAACAGACAGTGAGGGGGCAGGAGGGAGGGGGCCAAAAGGGGCTATAGTGTTGAAGTCTTCTTAAAACCATGCGCTGGTGGAATTGGCAGACTCTTTATTCATATACCTCCACTCCCAACTGAAGTCACTAGGGCCACTGACTCAAAAGACAACAAGCTAAACTCAAAATCTTTGCGTTCTCAGCACTACACAGGTTTTCTACCTAATTGTGTCTAGCACATGACAGGAAGGGCTGAGAGTATTACATCTTTCTAAGGAAAGTGAGTATCAAAGTTCTTGGGCTTTAGAAAGAAATGATTGTCAGGTTCCTTTAGATGCCTTTAAAAAAAACAAGATTTAAGAATTATCTTAATCTTCATTTTTACTTTATGCATGCACACACATATATAAACATATATGAATATATAAACACACACAACACTCTAAATGCCGAGTGTTGCTCCTTACTCAGATTCGCCTGACATCTTGTGGTTACATGGAACACAACACTCCATTTAACCAAACATCTGAATACTACCCGGACGCACATAAGCATGCTAGTGGCTGTATAATTTAGGCAAGTACAAAACAACTCTTGAACAATGCAAGACAATTATTTCACTCAACCAGATATGAGGCAGTGTCAGCATCATGTTCTGGTAAGACAAGCTGCATAGAATTGTAAAAGCAAACCACAGTCACAAGGCAGAGCTTTGGCTACTGGACTAGAGTAGATGATAATAATAATACATTGCCCAGAACTATGAACCTATCTAATCTGAAATAAAAATTGCCAGAATATCCTGAGTTCTTCTGATATTGCCATGTTAAATATTAGTTTGATTTTTGTCACAGGAACCAAACTACTCCTGCTGCAACAGAACATTAGTGCAGTAGACTACATGGGGAAAAATACATCCTCTCAGACAGGAAAAGATATGTCTAACAAAGAAGATTGTTTTTGCCCATATACACAGACACAGCATGGGTGTATGTGTGGCCGAGGTTGGGGGGGAACGTGGAAACACCCATCCTGTGAAGAGTAGCTGCTTTTTCATTTCCTAAGAAAGGTGGTCTATTGATTCATTGTCAAGAAAAATAACTTAAATCTCAAGGAAGGAAAAAGATTCATCCTTTAAGGAGGATTTTCTGCACTGTCTGAAGAGGTTTGACACTCACCTCCAGTACTACTTTTTAGCATAGAGATGAACAATCAAGCAGTAAGACAGAGAAAATAATGTGTGCAGTTTTATTAGTTTCCACACCAGATGTTCCCACATATATTCACATATCTCCCCAACCCTTTTTCTCCAGCCAAGAGTGTGCACAGCTGGTACTTCTGGAGTCAACACCAAAGATATTTAACAGAGCAGTGGAGGTATATTAGCAGGGGGGGTTACATTATGGATCCCACCACTCTCCTCTGGGAGTCTGCTCCTGCTCTTGTTGAAGTGAAGGTATCATCATGCTCATTGCCTTCAGAGAGAGACAGATAAGGTTGCCAAAAAATCCCTGTACTACTCCATTACATGCTTGCACTTTCACCTCTTCCAGCCTATGACTTACATTTCATTTTCTTCCTGGTACCACGAGACACTGCAGCTGTTCACTGACCAAGCTCTGAGGTTTCATTCTTTGTGAAGTAGATTCCAATAGCAAATAACTTTTAAAAGAATTGCAACAGATAATTAACAAACAACCATCAGTCATTAAATTTTAATTACAATAGATTGCAAGAAATGGCAACTATGAAGTTGCATCTCATAAATGTTCTGGTGAGTGAAAAACCTCAGAGATGGACTTGAATGTTCCCAGATGAAAACAGTCATGGGTTCAGGCAAACTGCCCCAGGGCAAAGACTGGCTGGAAAGCCAGCCCCCAGCTTTCAAATGGCCACATGATGAGAAATTCTAATTGCCTAAATCAGCTCCTGTTCATTTTTTAAAAAATTTTCTTTCTTCATATTTACAGAAATGCTGCCATAGCCCTGGAGCTCTGGAGTTTGTTCTAATTGCCCTGGTTGCAAGTGAGTTCAGGTAAAATGCAGAAGCGAAAAATATACTACCCCTTCATATCTTATCAAGAAGGAAATTATAAGGTTATGTACATTTGCATTTTTTAGGAACTCCGTATCTGTGCAAATTTTGCACTTTGTCTTCACAACTTCTGTGTTCTGTTACACAAGTCACACACGTGGGATTCTTTCATGAAGGATTAATACTTTTTTTATGCAAATTAAAGGTGATCTGAGGTGGAAACATGCTGGTGGAAGCATTGTAGTAACAGCAGGGAAGAACCCACAGTGCTGTGGGGATCTTTTTAGCACCAAGTTCCCAGTGTGTGCGTTTGACAACCAGTCTTTTCCATGTGGATGATCACTTGGAAAATAATGCTACAGATAACTGAAGGGCTCTGCTTATCAGCTGAAAGCTGCAACTCTCCAAAAGGGACATTATAGATGTTTAAGAGCCATGTTAGCTAGATTACCTTAGATAACTAAAGTCATAAATAGGGAAGGTAAGGGATTGCAGGAAATGGCCAATAAGAAGTATGTGATTTGGGTAGAAGGAATGGTCTATACCCATACCTCAAGTCCCTATAAAGACACAAGATGTCTGCACAACACCAACACAGTAAGACTGGGTCAGTGCTGACAACGGAATGTCAAAGGGCAGCATGGCTTGGCCGGGTACTACTGGAAAAAGGAAGGCACATAAAAATAGGACATAGTGATGAAGCACTTAGAGGCACCAGGGATGTTCTTCCTTCAAGCAGCACAGGGAGATGCAGAAGGAATATTAGTAAATCCAAACCCTTTTACTCTGAAAGGGACAAGCTGATAAGCAGAGGATCTGCTCAGAACAAAGGGGCCAGTGCAGTCTTCTGAAGCCCTAAAGTTATAGGTATACTTTGCTCACATAATTAGGTATAAAGGATCTTACTATACATTGCTGGTTTGGACTTGAAATGTCACAATGTTTAATCACTCTCCTATGGGGACTGCTACTCCAATATATAATTCTTGTGTAAAACCAGGCAGAAAAGGAAAAGGACTAACAAAGTAAAACAATCCACCATTTTCCTTCGACTTGTTGAATAAAGCAAAGAAGGACAAAGCAGCACAGAATTAAAGGCAAATTACATGGCTAACAAGCCTGCATGCTAATAATTGAAAACAGAGTTAGCAGATACATCTGTATTTAGTGTGTGAAGTTCCATTTCCTGAACTTTGCTAAGTCCTGCTACTGACTTCAATCTAGCCACAATTTTATCCAGAAGATGTATCAAGTCACACTCTGTGAGAATATGGAGGCCAGCCAGTGTGTCAGATGGGAGAAACACTGCATACCTCAGTCTTGAAGTACATTTAAAAAAATTATGCCATGAGAATTTTTCTCTTCATAGGGAAATAAACTATATTTTCATTGTACCAACACAGTAGCTTAGTCCCCTCCCTCATGCACAGCTGATGCAAATTCCCAATCTCCTTCTTAGATAAAACACCAGGGCCTGTTTCAGCTGTATTAGTAGAACCTGATTTTTAAAGTTCCAAAGATGCATATTTGACATGGAATTCCCAAATGCATCTTTAAAATCTGACTCCCACAGGTCCACTGGCAATGAAACAAGACACGGGATATTTTATCATGTTCCAAAACATTCTTGAGAGATAACAAGTGAAAGAAAACAGCAGGATAGTAGGATCTAGCAAAGCAATGGATATCTTGCACAAGGTGAAACAGTTGAAAATATCATTTGGTCCCTTCCTCAAAGTAACTGGAAAGCTCTGTCATCACAAATGCTTGAGGAGACTATGGCCAGCAAATGCTCCCCTTCAACAAGCTCATTTCAGTGGCAATTCTAGAACATGAGCACAAAAATACTTCAATGAACCCAGAAGAGAGCAGATGTTACTTATAGCAAAATGGTATCACAGCCAAACTGAAATTTGTTTTGGTTTCATTTTGCCTTATTAGTTCGGCGCAGCACTCCCAAACAGTGTGAACTACAGAGTATGCAAACCCTGCCATTTGACGAAGATAGATGTAGACTTGCCCATCCTATGTAGCCAAATGTCACCTATGTAGTTATTAGCAATTTTCCTTAACCTAACGCATCATATGTCTTTTTGACAAGAGTAATGGCTGGGTTCTGACAAAGAATAATTACCATTTTACTTGACAATGTTAAAATAAAACAAAAAATCAAACATGAAATTATTACTGAGAAATGTAGGAGAAATTACAGTAGTGTATAATTTTGCTAGAATTATCAGTAGCTTGACTGACCTTAATTTAGTTCTAATAAGCATTGAGTGCAGTACAAGGCTCTAAAGCAAATTGAAATGGTCATTACAGGGCTTTGATATGAGGGTGCCCTCAGTGCTCAAGGAGCTTCAGTGCTAACCAGAGAACAGTCCTCCTAGGAGCACCCAATCTAGGGCTTAATGGCCTAATTCTTCAGTTTTAAACTTATTTTAAACTGTCAATCTACCGTAAACACTGAAGCTGCACAGTGTACCAAAATGAGGAATAATGCCATGTCAGCTGCAATGCTCCTCCAGCACATCCCTTCTGGGAAGTAATGAAGGGGGCTGAACAGTAAGTACTACAATTGTCTCCTTCCAACCCTCAGACTTTTACAGTATTCCATTGTATCACTTTCAGCAATATGAACTAAGCTCTCTCAATATTCCAATCAATTACTTTGTGATTTACTGCCTTCCATGGCATTTTCCTCTTTCATTTATTGGTGCACTTGACTTGTATTTCTCACAGGGACACTGTGAGCTAGAATTGTGTGTCATTCTTTTAAAATACCTTTCCTTCGAGTACAAGTGTAAGTTGTACCTTGTAGGGTGCGCCCCTGAACTAACTTCTTTGCTCCCCAGTCCCAGCAGAAATCTCTGCCTCTCCAGCTAGCAGTTCCTCCCACCACAGCACTGATGAGAATTTTGATCAAAATCTTCACCTGAATCCTGTCTCTATGGGACTTCACTAGGCGTAACAAGATAGCAAAGTTAAACACCTTTCAGCTTGCATTTATAACATCGTAGCATCTGATTTCCTACCTTCAAATGCACTGGTTGTACTCTTTGCCACCCCTGAGGAATAACGGATACAAACAATGAGTGGACTTTGCCCACATATCTATAGTACTAGGCAATTCAGACTTGGGGATTGTTCTTTTTATGCTGGTCACTAACCACTGCCAAATAAGTCAGAAGATGCTTGTGCCAGCTGAGGGGCAAATGGGTGACAGAAAGAACGTTAGAGCAGCTCTTCACAACCCACTGACTTAGGCATCACTTCACTGACCAGCCATTACTGGCTTTACAGTAGGTGGAAACTAAGGTATTTTCCTAACAGTGGATCTAACTTATCCCTTTGCATTCTACCCAACCCTCAAAATACTCTGTCATTCAAGACATTGTTGCTCACATAGATCATTTTTCTTCCACACACACAGCCCTCACCCATCCCTCACAAATATTCTGATTTTATTAAGCAACAGAATTATCATATTCTCTAAATAAATCGATTTTCAATACCATTATGAACAGGGAGACCTTAAAAAAGTAAAAGCCTTTGTGATGGCAATTTCTTCACTACAACCTTAACTCCACATATGATGTTATTTGTTCTTAAAGTGTCAGAAACTAAAAAGGAACCATGCCAACACTGTATTTCTAATTCACAAGGCCAAAAAAAAGAGACATGGTGGGGATTTTCTAGAATTTTAATTAAACCTACGGGAATCAATAAAACAATTTGTTTTATTCTAGCATTTGTTTTTAGGCGATAACATTTTCATGCTGCTGCTTGTTTAGTTATACTAGAAACAACATTATCTGTTCAGCTGCAAAAATACTATTGATTTGTATATAAAACCAGGCAAAAGTACAGGTTGTTTACACAGGATTCAGAGTTCCTGTGAAGAGTGTCTGTAAACAGTCACTAGACTCCAGTGTAACACAGAATGGCTTGGGTTGGAAGGGACCTTAAAGATAATCCGGTTCCAACCCTCCTGCATAGGCAGGGACACCTCCCACTAGATCAGGTTGCTCCAAGCCCCATCCAACCTGGCCTTGAGCACTTCCAGGGAGAGGGCACCCACAACTTCCCTTGGCATCCTGTTACAGTGTTTCACCACTCTCACACTAAGGAGTTTCTTCCTTATGTCTAACTTAAATCTACCCTCTTCCAGTTTGAAATCATTACTCCTTGTCCTATCAGTCCGCAACCTTGTAAAAAGTCCCTCCCAGACTTTTCTGTAGGCCCTTCAGTTACTCGGAGATGTTCCAAGGTCTCCACAGTGCCTTCACTTCTCCAGGCTGAACAACTCCAACTCTCCCAGCCTGTCTTCATTGTAGAGGTGCTCCAGCCCTCCATGGGCTTCCTCTGGACTTACTCCAAGAGCTCATGTCCTTTTTTTCTTGGGGGCCCCAGATCTGTATGCAGTACTAGACATTTAGTCTCACAAGAACAGAGTAAAGGGGGAGAATCACCTCCCTTGACCTGCTGGCCACACTTCTCTTGATATAGCCCAGGACACAGTTGGCTTTCTTGCCTGTGAGCACACGTTGCCAACTCATGTTGAGTTTTTCACCAACCAACACCCCCAGGTCCTTCACCTCAAAGCTGTTCTCAATCCATTCTCCACCCAACCTGTATTTGTGCTTGGGGTTGCCCCAAGCCATGTGCAGGACCTTGCACTTGTGCTTGTTGAACTTCATGCAGTTTGCAGAGGCCCACATCTGAAGCCTTCTAAGGTTGCTCTGGATATCATCCTTCCCTCTGGTATGTCAACCAAACCACACAGCTTGGTGCCATGAGCAAACTTACTGATGGTGCATTCAATGCCACTGTCAATGTCACCAAAGACATTAAACAGCACCAGTCCTAATACCAACGCCTGAGGAACATCACTTGTTACTGGTCTCCACTTGGACATTGAGCCATTGACCACAACTCTTTGAGTGCAACCTTCCAGCCAATTTCTTATCCCCCGAGTGGTCCATCCATCAAGTCCATGTCTCTCCAACATACAAGGATATCATTTTTACCATCATGCCTCAAAGGAAGCAAGCTAAAGAAATTCATACAGCTCACAGGAACCACTAAACCCCTTTCTTTGTCACATAAGAAACTTTCCAAGTCTGACAACATAAATAACAGAGAAGAACAAGTGCTTTTCAACAGCTCCTTAGAGGAAGATTAGGGAAGGAATAATAAGATAAGAGGAAAATAGAAGAAATCTGATAAAGATGATCACTTAGCATTCAGACAGCTTATACCTCAGAGGGAGCAATCACAAATAATGCTCCTCAAACTTTTTTTCAGGAAATTCTTCATCATAGACAGTTTTGTCAAAAAATATCAGGCATCCAAATTAAAAAAAAAAACACAAAAAAAAAAACACAAAAAAAACCCCAACAAAAACTGTTCTCAAAGAATTTCCTTTCACTAATGACAGAGCTGAGTAAAAAGCAACAGATCTTGATTTTTGGCCTACTTATTTCTGACACACTAGGATTGCTGTAGCTTTCAGGCTTATGCTTAGAAATGCAGTAACTGAAGTTGAAGCCTCCGTGCAACTTTGGGGTTATGCATTTAACCTCAGCATTCATGCATGTGATTCAAGAATGCTAACGTGCTCCTCCCTATCCACTGAAGATCAGTTTGCTTGAGATGCAGTTAGAATATAATTTTCTCGACAGTTATTTTATGTGATTGCCAGAGAACTATGACTCACTCAAAGACATGTCCTCAGGCATCCTCACTGCTGAAACTCATGTCGCTGAATAATTCTCAAGAACTCACATCCTGACTGATCCATGTGGCTTCAGTTTGCACCCTTTTGTCCTTTTGACAACAAAAGGGCTACAGTTAAAACTGAACTTACCAGTTCTGGTCAAGCTTGAGCTACTTCTGAGGTTGCTGGCTCTATTCTACATCCTCCATGGTCTGTGCTTCCGACATTTTTTTCATCTTAGAAGCTTAAAAGAAAATATTATTCTAGTGTTATGCTAGAAACTGTAATAGTGAATTCTGATCTTGAAAGTAACCTATTACAACAAACTTCCTTCCAGCCTTACAAGAAATTAAACCCAGTGTCCTATAAACTCCGATATAAGAAAATCCCACCATTGAGTAAGTGATTTGGTGATTCTATCTTGGGTTCTGTTCTTGCCAAACCTTTCAATATAGAATGATAATATTTCTTCAAAGAAATAAATGAAAAATATTATACCTGTGAGAAATGCTTACTTTCAAAAAAATAGTATAAAGACACAGAAGAAAGCCACAAAGAAGATTAAACAGGTGAGTTATTTGAACAAAGTACTCACCAGAAACCTCAATGCCTGGAATAAAAACTGATTCTTGGTCTGCAAAACCAGCTATTTTTAACCCAGTTTCTTCTCCTAAGATTCTAAATACTGGGTAACCACACAGACCACAAAGAATATTCTGTATGCACAACTGAGTGCATACTATGTAATGCAATATTTTCACACAGATACACCTGAAACTTCAGTGTCTAGGTAATAGAGTTTTTAGAATTTAGTAAAAAAATTAATATATCAGTAGGGCAAATTTTGCCAACTCTTTGAAGGTAGGATGGAGCCATAAAAGGACCATTAGTATCAGCTCCAAACCAAGCCACCACAATGACAAAACTTTCAAACTCTCATGTCAAAGCTAGGCTGATGTGCAGTGAACTATGTATATGCTCCAAATGTGAGTCACATTAACAGGGTCTGGATTTTTAACCCAGTCTCCTTCCATGAGTGGAAACAAGCCAATCTCCAGTGACACAGAGAAGCATGAACTGTGTCACATGGCATGCCAGCTGTTCTCCAGTCCCATTTTGTTATTTCATAGATTAATCATTGTCTCTTCATGCAGCTTAACATCACATGGTCTAGTATTACTTAATGTCATTATACTATTAAATGGTTTGATTAATTGTATTTGTGATTAGAAATGTTCACACAGTGACACTGAAATGAAACTTCTCTTTATAGTGGATTCCTGATGAAGAACCAGAAAGAGAAAACACCTAGGTTTATTAGACTTACTGCCTAGATGCATTTTATTTAGTCTTCTGCTGTTTCCTATGCTTCTTGATTTCATTGAGAACTACAAAATACTTGTGACAATCCAGAAGTTGACACTAAGTTCAGCTGCACATAACACAAGGCATTGCATCTCTTTACACACATTTAGAACAAAGAGAAAGGGTGCTATGCCAAAAGCTAACACTCTTATTCACTATTAATCTAGAAAAAATCAAACAAGAAAAAGATGCATTCAGACACCAGCAAGAATTAATCTTGGCACTATTGCAGTCAAGCTTATGGCTTGTTTGCCACTCTTTTACAAAAGACAGGTTTTAATATTGTAGTACTTTTGTAAATTGTGTAAGAACTAAATGAACTGGTTTTGTTTTATCAAAATGGACTACCTGATGATTTGAGGGAAGGATGCTAGAAGCAAATTAATCTCTCAGATCTTCCATTTTCCATTCATTTGGAATCAAGTAGAAAGACGTGGTACCTGATCTGCCTTCCTTGTTAACCTTCCCTGAAATCCATGCATATTTAAGAAAAGTTTTTATTCTGACAACACTGCATATTTTGCAGCAATATTATGTTCTACCAAAAATAAACTTATAAATGATGTTTAGCTCATGCTTCCTACTGTGAATCAATTCTTAAGACTGGGGTTTTACATCAGTTTTACATTACTGTGCGGAAAAGATGAGCCAATTCCATCCCCTGAAGAAACTGTTTTGATTCATAAGCATTCAAACTCTAATTATCAACCTGTTAGGTCTACATTGAATGTTCATCTTACTACCTTTCAAACCCAGCAGTTGATTGAAGCCCTGCACATCTGAAAGGCAATTACAGAAAGGTACTACAGGAGAACCCTCAAAAGAACATGTGGTATGTATTTTGGGCACCTAACTACATACAAACTATCCCTGACATACATTTAGCTAGCTGGATCTTAAAAACCTCCTATGTTGGAGGTTCCACAATTTCCCCTCACCATTTTGCATCTACATAGCTTGATATTCAGGAAACTACCCCTAAAGTTTTTCCCTAGATCTCCTTGCTCCAGTTTAAGCTTAGTTTTTCTGGTACTATTTACACTCACTATGGAGAACAGTTCTGTCTCTTTAAGTTCCATAAAACATTTCACTTGTTAGGACATTATTATCACTGCCCCCTTTAGCCTATTCTATAATTCAGTTCAAACAAGTCCAGTTTCTTCATAGTTCCTTGTTAGTCTTTTCAATAATATCTTCAAGGAGACTGCATATTACACATTTACTGCCCACAGCTGGACAAAATACTTCAGCTGAAGCCTTACCAAAAATAAACTAAATTATTACTTTACATTTTATAATTATATTCCCAATACCAGACAGTAAGACAGTATTTACCTTCTTCACAGTAAAATCTTGTTATGTTCTGTCTATTATTTGCTTTGATTTTTTTCTCCTCAGAATTTAATGCAGTGTGGCTGCTAAGCCAGAACTTGCCCAGTCTTGACTGGTACAGACAATTATTTCACCTGTAAATATAACTTCATAGATATTCTTATTTAATAGCATCCACTTATCTAAATTACCAATTTATCAGTATCTGGGTGAGTTAAAATCCTATCCTCCAGCCCACTCCTAGCCCATGCTTGCATGATATCACCTGGAAATACTTCAAATATATTTTCTAGACAAGAAAAATCAGCGTTTGTCAAGAATTTTTTTGTTGGGGGGAAGGTCATGTTTGAAATGAAAGTTCCTAAGCATGGTGTACAACTTAAATCTGAATAGGCAGATTAAGACTGAAAGACTCACAAATGAAGAATGTGCAAGCAGGGAATCATTGCTTTTGGAAGCATGTTTTTTCTAAAGCCATAAAGCCCTTTGGGGTAGTAGGCAAAAGGAGTAGTGTCATCAGAAATATTTCCCATATAACTGTTTTATATATACTTACATGAGTGTTTACTGGTATGCGCCAGAAAATATAAAACCAGAAGGGATTTGTGCATGTGGTCTTATTGTATAAGTCTGAGGAGCTGTTATCAGACTCTGGTGAAAGTTAGACTAAGCCTGCATTCCTCTGTTCAGGAGAATGTAGAAAGAAAGAATGTTCCCCTAAGGTGTGATATAAAATTGCAAAGACTGAAAAGCTGTATCTAGATTCTGTTTAGATTGTTGGGGCTTGATTTTCCATCATAAACTATCTGGAAAAAGTCACATTGACATACTGATTTAGAGAACAATTTGCCTTTTACTGTTCAAATTCCTGTCTTTACTGGACCCAACTGGATATGGTTAAATTGCTACACAACTGCAACTCCTCTCCATGTAAATAACCCTGATGACTTACGTGCTCATGGACTGGGCATGTTGACTTGTACGAGACCTCAGCTGAATTTTTAAATAGTCTTTGTGATGGGGGGGGGGAGGGGTGGGGAGAGTAGGGATACCATGAATGAAAACAAGCTTCCCTTTCAGCATGTACAAGTGCTGTCCAAAACACAAATTAGATGACATAGAAAAGTCGCATCGAAAACATTACAGAGCACACAATTCCAGGAAATTTAATTTTTCATCCATCACAAACATAAGGCAGTTGAAGTTTAATGAAGCTATAGTCAAAGTCACATCAAACTGAGAGAGTAAAACTACCCCACAAATTCCTTTGAGGCAAGTATTCCTTTCTCTTACATTAAAACAAGCAGCTTTCTATACCATCCTTAGTATTCTGAGTCTAAAACCAGTACAGAAGCAAAGGACAAAAAGCTCACAAGCCTCTGCGTTCACACTGTATTTAACTAACTGGCCTTTCTGAGATATCAACTTTATATAGCACTTGACAGGAACAGCAAGGGAAAACAAACTTAGGATTCAAAAAACAGAGTATCTGGGAGAAGAGGTAGGAAAGGTGTTTGCACATCACCAACTAGTGGGATGGGGGTCTCCTAGCACATTCCACGTTATTAATAGCTTACAAGCTACAAGGACGCTGACTGGAAAACTACCAGAGAATATGCTTCCTTCAAGTAAGTGTTTTTCCACTAGCCTTATGCTTGAGTAAGAATTCTAATCCTAGAAACAATATCACATTTCCCTGAGGAAACCTTTTAATTGCTTTGGGAAAAAAAATACAACTAATTGAAGACAGATTTATAGAGCTATCTGGTAAGACTGGGACCAAATCCAAGGCTCCCTGATCCCTCTACTGCATTAACAGTTTTCCTATAGAGAAGCCTTAGAGAATTTGTTTCCAATCCAATGCTACCAATAGACATGCAGTATTTTTTTGCACAATCACTCAGAAAAATTATCACACATCAGGTTGTTTCTAACACAGGTGGTACGGTATCAACTTTATACTTCTGTAATCTTCTCTATTTTTCTTCTTCCTGAAGCCACATTTTACACCACTATTTAATAAATAAATAAATAAATAAATAAATAAAGTAACTAACAAGAAAAAAAAACACAACATAGTTCTGAAAGAAGCACATCAGCCTGGTGTCCCTTGGCAAACAGCCACCTCTGAAACTGTCATTTGTTGTAACCATAAGTTTACAACATTTAAAAATGAACTTGGATGCTTTCTGAAAAGCACATTAGCAAGGAAAAAATGTAACCCAGAAAAAGTCACCAATAACTTAAACATTTCAGGAGGCTCATTAAATAAAATCTAACTTCACAGTGATGTAAGTAGCAGAGATCCTTATAATGAATGGACAGAATACACTGCAGTAGATCAGGAATTATAAAACTAAATTAGAAACCCAAATCTCCTTTGCTATAACAACAAACATCTCTTTGTTCTTGAAAAGGAAGTTGCTAAGATAATGCAATTAATCACCCTTCTGCAGTCAATTTCTGATGCATAATCCTTTCTATATTTCTATTACCTAGTTTCACACGCACCACACATTTCAGCATTTCGGGAAAAAGTGTCTGTCATTAACATCTCATCTCACAGCTTTATGAAGTTACAATCCATCAAAACTACCCTTCTTCCATATAGTGGACATCTAGGTAAGAGCTATGACACATTTCAAGAAAGGCTAGTGAATGTGTTAACTTCTTTCTCTTAAATGAATACATTCCAAGATTCAAAGTTGTATGCCAGTGATGACCCTACCCAAACGGGATGAGAACGAATGCTCTGTGGCTTGCTAAAGCCCTGAGCATTACACACACACACAGCCTCTCCGCCCATCATTTTACTTTTTTGTGTGCCATAGTGGGTCTGGCTGAGATAGCCCTAACCTTTTTTGTACCAGCTCTTAAATGTTAAGATCTGCATCAAAACTACTGCTGACAACACACTGATGCTTTAGCTATTGCTGAACAGTGTTGTGTAGCATCAAGGCCTTCTCCGTTTCTTACTCTGTGCTCTCCTCCTTAGAGAACAGTAGTTGGGAGGGGGAACAATCAGGTAGATGACCCAAACTAACCAAAGAGATACTCCATGTCATGTATTGTCATTCTCAGTAATAAAATGGAGAGGAAGGAGTGCCTCCTTTGTCACTTCAATAAGTGATGCTCTCTGAACAGAAAAACTTGAATTTCAGATAAAATAGTAATGTAAGCCTTTCAGCAGCCCAGTCTGTAATGAAGAGATGAAAGTTAATTTACTGTAGTGTCAATACGGTTAGTGAAACTGTATGACAGTGCTAGTGATAAATGATATCTGCTGTTGCAGCTCTTTTTCCAAAGTATTGGCAATATTTATTGTGAAATACAAACGCTTTTGCACTAAACATCAAAGTCAACAGAACAAAATCTGGGTCTGAGGTATTTTGTATAAACAAGCCCCATTTTTCTCTAGGCAGCACCTCTCTCTCACCTTTATGAACTGCTAAAACCTTGAGAATTGACTTTTTCTTCTCCTTCATAGAGCATCTAGAGTTTGCCTGTGATGCAAAGAGAAAGGTATCCTGGTTGGCATAATTTTCATTGTTCAAGTTCGATTTTTTTCAAGCTGAGATTTTCCACTGAGCCTTCAAGCCTTCCAACTGAAAAGATGATCAGGAACAGTCACAAGTGGTTCTTATGCTCTAAGTACTGTTCTTTCTCAATTTCTCATCTATCAGACGATATATATCTCACATATAAGGAGAAGGAGAATGTCTGTGACTGTAATATAGTTAACAAGAACTTAATTGAGAAGCATTTTTGCACCTCACATTAGGTGTGACTCTTAGCTATGTGATATGTTCATGGGTGACAGGAAAATTATGCCTTACATCTGTAGAGATGGGTAAATGCCTCATTAAATTTAATGATTACCTGTTAGAAGGGCAGTTCCACAAGAAAATCTCTGACACTGAAAAAGACAAGGGACATAATGAAACAACATTGCAATTGTATCATCACTGACCTTGTGAATTAATTCACCTGTCCAGAAATATTTTTATAAACATATTAATAATGAACTTTATATTGCAAAAAAAATGCATGAATGGGTTACAACATGAAAAGGTTATCAAGTAGGCCATGAAATTAGACACAGACTGTATGTTCAGATTTGAGCTCAATTCAACCCAAATTTGTATGTTAATTTACATATAACGGAGGGAAAAAGCAGAAGGTGGAAGAGAAAGGAAATTGCTATGAAACATTACATATAAAAGGAAACATTTAGGAACAACTTGTTTTCAGTTAAAAAACTACAAGTATGACCTCTGACAGACAAAAATCTGATTCCACAATGTTCTCTACAGCTAAAAAAAACCAAACCCACACCCCCTTCCAGGATGTGACAGAATTCCAATTATCCCAACAATAAAACACACTCAAGGAAAGCTATGCTATCCCATTTAGACTGACAGCTCAGTGTTACAGCTAAACAAGGAATATATACATCTGGGAAACCAGAACAGAACATTATCAACTTCTGCTCACAATGACAAGAGGGATAGACAAAAGAAGAACAACCTTCATGCTAGCCAATGACACATTTTGACACATACCATTAAACAAAAAATTAACTAGTTTATTATATGTAACATATTTACAAAATAGTACAAATTAAAGTACTGTAACTCCATTATTGCATGACAACAAAAGCTCTATACAGGCAAAAGCAGCACATGAAAGAGACACTCCAGAATATTTAGGAAGTCTTTGGTACTCTAAATATAGTTTAAGATGCAGCATTAACTCAATCAATACAGGGCATTAAACACAGACAATGATATGTAAATTTATGCCACAAAATAAAGTTTATCTATGGCTTTCATTCTTCCCAAAGGCTCATTACTGGATTCAGGAATTGCTTAAAAGCTTAACAGCAACGTTAGGGTGGAGAGACTACTCAAAATTATTCTAAAACCAAACTGTTGAAAAAAATAATGTATTTCTCAACTCAAATTAAACTGCCTCTTCTCAGAACTGTATGACAGCAAAGCACTGAACACTTCACAGGCCTATTTCTCTACCCTTGAGCAGGCAAAACTGTGAAAGAACCAATTTTGTCTACTTAAGGAACACAGCATCAAGCTCACAATAGACAATAAAACCACGTGGCAAAACATGATCAAAGACTGTATACCCTAGTCCACACAGCTGTACACATCATTTACAAAATGTTTTATGCATAATCTACATATTTACAAATGTTCTCAATTGTTCCATTAAGTAATGTACTCAACATAATCACAGTTTACGTAATTTTGAGGTAAATTCTTGAGCATCAGCAGAGTTTCCCTGCAAGGCCAAGTCTCAAAAGCAGGGGATTTCTAATTAGAAGATCCTTTCACCTGGTCGCACAGCAGTGTATGCTAGGTGTAGCAGATGGGTAAAATGGTTGCAGAGATGAAGAGGATTATTGTCAGTCCTCTGAGCTGTGCTTAGTTCTTCCTGATGGCTAGAAGGAGGGGATGAAAAAAGAAAAAAAAAAGAAAAAAAAAACAACAAACCAGCAGGGACAGTCAAAAAGAATATGAAATATGTACTAGCAGATTCTGCATCTGGACAAACAGTGCATAATATGATGAATATTCAGTAGGAAAAACTGTGCTGTTAAATCATGCAGTGTCTTCACATACTCGTTGCAAGATGACTATGTGAAAAGAGGACAGGAAAAAGCAAAAGAGAGGATAGGGGACAGGATGAATTAACTTTCTTGACTGGTCAACAGTAACCTAGAAAGAAGATGCATTTAAGAGCTTTCTTTTCTTAGAAGTTTTCAAGCCAGGTTAGACATAATCTATCTATAGGAAACTGCACATCTGAAGACATCACTCACTTTTATTTTAAGCTTTTAACTACAGCACTTCTGACCCTCCATACATTTATTAAAACACAGCCTCGCCCAGGGGTGGACACCACTTTACAAGGCCTGATGTCTCAAGCTAGCTAACCTAAAGATACATTACCTTGGGAATGTTTGTAATGCTGCAGTAAGATCACTCACTCATGGAGCTGCCATTAACATCCCAAGGAACAAGAGAGGAAAGGGCACAAGAAAATCTAAAAGTTCCCTTTGCATTACCTCGTAAGGGTACAAAAGGTGATAGAAACTCCTGTCTTAACAAAGAAAAGACAGCTTAGAATTGGAAGCATCAAAGTTCATCAGAACGAACCATGAGGTTAAGATAGACAGTTCTGTTCTTGAGAAGTGACATCATCTTGCATTAGCATATTCTCCTATATTTATTTTCTGTTATTGCTGAATATTTTAAAACTCATCCTGTCATGACTATCCTCTGTTGCACTTCCATGGTCAGCTACTTCAATGAAAAAAAACACACACACACACACCAGAAAAAAAAAAGACTTGCGCTGACAAAGGATCCCACAATTCCACTTAGGGAATTATTTTTCAAGCAACACCACATCACTGCAACATTTTAAAATTTTGTCTTTAAACAAATTTTTAGAAGACTTAGGCAGGACCTAAAAGTAGTTAGTTAACTAATTATACATGTATCAATGCTACTCATGTTTACTACATTCATTTTTCTTTCAGAATGTTTTTGTGAGTAAAACTTTGTAAGGTGATAAATAAATTAGTTTGATGTTTCAAGACAAGTCTACTGACTACACTTTATGCCCACTGGAATGACTGAAATCTGTTTGCTGCATGCAGTGATAAGAAATAATAAGCCTTCATCTCCTTTTACCATCCCAGATGTTAGCAAGAAGAAACAGACTTATTAAATTTTCAGCCATAGCTCGTATTCATGGTGTAATACAGGGTGAAATTAAAAGGAGCATAAAGAAATGTTTTCCAGACATCATCTGGGAAGGTGAGGGTTGGACTTTGTACTGGTCCCCAGTGATGGTATGCTGGCAGGTCATTTCTTGCACAGCTCTGGGCAAGGTAATAAACTGTCAGAACAAACTTCTGTGTAAATCCCAACATAAAGAGTGGAAGGTTCAGAGAAGACAAAAATGCTGCTGTTTAAACACTTAACAAGACCAATAACACTTGGAAGACATTAAATTTTTAAATCCCTGAAACTGATGGTCAGCAGAGGAAAGTTTTTAATTCATTCATCCTCTTCAACATAAGTTGATGGAAACCAGCCCACCTAAAAAGAGAAAAAGCAGAATAAAATAGTATATGAAATGCACAGGGTTTGTTTTTTTTTAAATGGTTGCACTAGGCAAAACAAGGATGAGTCTGTTTAGTAAATATAAGATGACAAATATAAACTTGACTGGTAATATCCTTAATGAAAAAATTATTTGCAGGTATGATAATTTGGAGACTAAATCCCACTGACCTCCCAAAAAATACCTTTTGCCCAAATTGGAAGTCTAAGCATTCAGGAAAATGTCAAGAAATACCAAAGGCAGAAGTAATTTTACTACAGGCAGGATGCTGCTATTTTTTGAATGAGCAGTTAAATACTTAACAGACTCCAGTCATGTCAAGGGAAGCTTCTTACCAAGGAAATAGTGACTGATTTGATTGCATTACATGGAGTTAAATTCTGTTGCCACCAACAGGAGTTTTAATAAGAAAGAACTGGAAGGCAGTCCCCACTGTTGCACACTTCATAAATTATAACATTATCTCAATTCTGAAATTAATGATGTGTCAAATAAGGATTATGTAAGACGTACAGGGAAGCGATGTCATATATTTTGTATTGCTTTATCTATTAGTTTTAGGTTTTTCACTCAGACTTCTTTATATCTAAGTGAATTTAACATTAATGGAAGACCTCAAAACCAAGTCTAGAGCATGGCAGGAAGGAGTAACTGTGTAAATTTTGGGTTAGATTACCTTGACAAAATGTGTCCAGAAGTGAGCTTATGATCTTAAGTACAGGTTGTGAAAGCTATCAGAAAGAATGCTAGTGAATAACAGGAAATCCTTTAGGATGTGGGTGGCTGCATTAGAATGAGATGCTCAATCTTCTTCACATATAAAATGTATATAAGATGACAGGTATTTCTTCTGCTTCCCTATTTCTTCTTGTTTCTTGGCCATTTTACTTTGAGATCATAACCAGGCTCATGTACATTAAAAAATCTCCCAAAATTGCATAAAGCAGTAAATCTGGACATCTACTTCAACCAGACTCGAAACTTTAATTTCCAGCTTCTACTTTGCATTCCTTGACCCTTCATTAAAAAACAGTGTACTAACACTGCAACATTATAGCTTTTATAGGTGAAAACTGAAACTGTACTTCCATGCGAGTCCCAGTGACTTGGTAAAAATCCCTGCTAGATATGACACTTCATATGAGCCACATTTTTAGAGATCAAAGAAGCATCCTCCTATAAAAAAGGCAGCTGATTCCATTGCATTATAGTCTGCCAGAAAGCTGTGAAAATCATTCTGTGTTAAACTGCTAAAGACACTTTCACAGCATCAGGAACCTGAGCTTTTGACACCAAATATATGTGTGCAACACAGTTCAAGAAAGTTCAGCTGTTATTACTCCTGGTTATTTTCCAACTGTATAATTTTGCCCAGATATCCAGTGTGGTAGCTTACATTAAATAACCGATTAATTTAGGTGGTGGGAAAGCAGCCTGGCAGGAGTTCTGCCTGGCTCCTATGAAACAGAGATGAACATGCTGTATCTTGTGAATTTAAATACAAAAAGAAAGTTCATGACTTAAGAACACACTTTTTTTTTTCTTAACAAATTTACTGCCACTGAAGACATAAATGAGATAAAGAAGAAAAAAAAAACAACCACCTTACCCTTCCATTTACTTCACCTCTCCACCAGCCATTTGCACTCATCTTTGTATAAATTTTCACAACATCACCTTTCAACAAGGACAGTTCCCTCATGTCTCTTGCACAGAAGTCATACCTGGCTATGGCAATGCCTATCACCTTTGGACTTAGCACTGAAACAAAACAGATGTTGATATTATTAGGGTTTGTTAACTGAAGATTACTAAAGGAAATAACAGTACTGTAAAATATAAAATAATGATTGCACAGCATACACTATCATTAATTTTATGCAAATATGAAAGCATCTAAACTACACAGATCTAGAAGATCTAAACATAAATGGTATAAAAGTTGAAAGGATTATGTGATTTTAATAGATTTTTATTTTTAGAAAATAAGTCAAGCTAGATGAACCATAAAAAAAAAAATCCCCCACTCTAAAACTGCTAAATACATTTGCATTTATTGTATTTTTGTGCTTCATAATAAAACTTGCTGCAAGTTACATGCATCAACATATTTTACAGGTCACTAGTTTCTCTCCAAAAGGATTATTAGCATTTACAGTTGATTTAACTTTAAACCTTTAATGAAGCAAAACAAATAGAGTAAGGTGCAGTTCCTTCAAAAACAACTCCCAAGTTAAATATTAATACACTTAAAATTGGAATCTAACATCAGCATGAGCAAACTAGTAAAGAGTTTCCACAGAAAATTTGTATGGATCATTTGTTACGATCAGCATGAACGCTGGCTGATCTAAATGTCCTCTTTTCAGGAGTATATTCAGTAAATCATCAATTAATTTGTTCTACTGAACTTATGAAGAAAAAATTCCTTACAAACATAGTCCTAAGTTTCAGTAAAATTAAGACTCTAAAATGTTAAGCTACATCAGCAACTAAGCGTTGTGCCAACATAAAGTCCTGACATTTTAAGAAATAAAAAGTTGTGAAATGTTCTTTAAAAGCCAATGTGAAAAAAAAAATAAATAATTTTACAGGAAATTATGTTTTTAACCCTCGTGTAGAATGTCCAAACTTCCAAAAGAAACTTTCGACTCTTTCAATAAGAGGAAAATGAACATAGCATCTAAGAGATAAAGGCTTCCAGATTTGAGCCATTTAGAAAAAAACATTTACTACTCTACTGCATTTTGTAGTTGGACTACTTGGCCAAAGCATTCTTTTTCTATATTTTTTTATTCCATTAACAACACCTTCTTTTACAGTTCTTTTCCTCTGTACGTCACTGTAGATAAGAACAGGAGCTTAAGAGCATAAGCAAGCTTCCTACTGAAAAGATTCCAGAAATATTCTTCATGTGATCATGATAAATGACTTGATATAACTTACATATAATAATCTTTTTTCCCAGAACCCTTTCCAGGTTTTTTAAAATTACCAACTGATTTTAGGAAATACTATTAAGATTCCAGTTTAACAATGCCTTCAACAATGTAATAGTTTTTAAAAGTTCACAGCTAGTTGCCTTAAATTCAAACCAGGAACACAAAACATGGCAAATGAGCTAGAAAATCTTGACAATTTTAGCTCTGCTTATATTGAAGATTTTTTCTGACCCCATGGGAGACAATTTATAGAAACAAAAGCCTTTGCATAACATTATGAATTATGTGAAAATCATTATATATTCGAATCGTTTTAGCTTACAGAGCCAATATAAATATTTTAATTTTAAAATAACAATACTATGTTTTAACTATTATTAGATTTACCACAAAAACGGAAGGCCTAAAAATCAAATTTGGGAGAAGATCGTGCCCTCTTTTATACCATGTCATTAAAGTTTAGTCCAACATTTCAGACTGCTTAAGTACAGTACCCTTATCTGATATTTGATACAGGATGCCATATAAAAGAGAATCATCATTCCATTTATTGCTTATATTCACAGAAATACGTAAAAATCTAGGCAATATCAAATAATAACAAATAAAAGTATGTTAAAGTTCAAGCATATTTTTTCCCACTTATGTCAGATGTAGACACTGCATTTTTTGATCCTGACATGAATGCTACGTCCTGTATCCTATCAGGA
>NW_009970724.1:12778122-12859542 GCF_000747805.2 Chaetura pelagica
TGGAGAAATGAAAGAAAAATAATAATATTAATAAAAAATAAAATTGGTGCATTTATTGCCCATAAGGTCAGTAACTGATTATAGGTGTGCAGCAATAACACTGGCAGATTTGGAGAGCCACTGTAGGATGGAAGGGGTGGTTCTGGGGGGCAGAGAATTATTTCAAATTCTAGAAAGGAGATAAAGGGGTAAGAAGATCACATGAGGCAAGGATGAACAAATTTGGAAAAAACATGGAAGAAAAAAACTAAGGAAGAAATGCATGGAAGAATAATAAAGAAGGAAAACACTGAGGAAAAAAGTTGTTTCTCTCTTCCTGTGATACGGCCTCCTCACAATTCTGCATCTATATCCCCCCAAGGGTTGCTCCTGTACATTAGTCTCCATGATCCTTGAAGCAATGTAGATTTACTTGCACTGTTTAACCAAACCTTGGTTCTATTATACAAGCATGGGCAGTGCCTCCAGTAGTGCTCAGTAGGCAGCTTAACCCTTTCCCTGTGTTACCAACTTCCACATCAGCAGAACCAAGCCAGCTCTAAAAATGTTTTTGAAAAAAAAAATACTTTTAATACAATGAAATAAGTATTTGTTCATTTAATGTAAGCAAATTCTTTGGCTATTTTTAACCAGATGGTTTTATTAAGAACATATGAAGTAAAGTAACCTTTCAGAATTTGAAATCCCACTCAAAAAGGTAAATAAGTTTAAATTAAGAATTACTAATCAGTATTTTCCTTTAATGTTTTTACTTCTATTTAAAAAAACTTTACACAGCGTATTGTGATATGCAAGACATTGAATTCTTACTTACTGTTACAGCTACTTCAGAATTTTTTGATACAGCAGTTTTTCATAGGAAAAAAGGAATATAATTATAATTTTGTTGAAAACATATATGGGAATTTGTGATACACTTAAAGGAAGCCTAAGTTTTGATCACCACAGGTCACTTCACAATTTTGTTTTCACTGAACAGATACCAGCTACAGTAAGAATGGACTTTATAATCAAGTACCATGCAGTTGAATGAAAGAGGTCATCTTCTATCCTAACCCAAAAGGATGAAAGCTCAAATATTTACATATAATAAAGGGCCAAAATTAACTCCTTTATGTTCTCCAATTCAAGTGAAGTGAGTGCTTCAGACATTTCAGCTGAATATCACAATCACAGCATAAACAGCTATACCAGAACGGGTTTCTATTAATCTTTTCTATATGTGTCCCTTTATATAAGTAGATGTCAACTGGAAGAGTGCCTTAAAGCTTGGATTCTCAATGTTGTGACTATTGAAAAAAAAAAAAAAAAAAAGTATCTGTCCCAAAGAAATTTTTATGTAAGACGACAGAAATGGAAAAATCAGTCTCCAAAACAGTGAACTGATGGGCAAAACGGTCAAGAGGACATGGAAATTCTTGGCATGAATTGAGAGAGGGCTCATCAGAGACACACTCAGCACAGGGAAGCACACAAGCTATTCTATTACCAAGCTGCCACCCACACCCTTTTTCCCTCTAGAAACTCTGGTAAGCCTTAAGCAATTTGGATGACCTCTATGGGCAGCTGTAAAAAGCAACACCTTCTCCTAGTCAGATCTTGATTATGGCCACATCTGTATTGGCACAGGATAGTCACCTCCCCTCCCTAGTGCAAAAGCCAGCCTCAATCTTCATTTTCACAACCTAAACCAAGTTCTCTACCCCATCTACAGAGATATGCCAGTTTAACATGAGTGAACACTGCATTCTCAACAGCAGTAGGTCTTCCCTATGCTCCTTAAAAGTATATACCTTCTTGCTAGCAAAATTCTTGAATTGTCCAGCGGTGCAGTTCACCTCTGAAAACAAGGTCTTAGAAAGCAGAGCAAGTCATAGCCATACTGATACACTAATAGAGACTACCACTGCCACTACTTTAAGCATTTTTATGTAGTTTCTTAGTTTAAAATGTTTGCAGGAAGAGGTGATTAAAAGAGAATAAAGCAAGGAGCATTTAGAAAACTAATGCATAAAATTAACGATGTTAATGCAGAATTTAAAGAAAGCATTTTCTACAAAAAACCTACTGTATTCTAAAATGGTTCTGCAGTATGGTTTGCTGCAGGGATGGGACGAACGTATTTATCTAAAAGCAGTGAAATTTTCATTTGAGCAAACACATTGAAATATAGATATAGCTTACAGATGTCAAATATGTAGCAAATTGACAGTCAATGAATTGATATTTGACTGAATCCGCTGCAGCGATTTAACTTTGCAACACCTATTCAAACTGCTTATTGTAATATACCCTTTTTCAGAAGTTTAAGAGTTTGATTTTTGTTCCACTCCAAGAACAACATGTAATAACTCAGTTTTTGGAGCCAGAGGAGAACTGAAGTATTCTATTCGTCCCTTCCCTTGCTTGCTGTGCACAGAAACAACAGAAGCAAATTTAGAAGAAATATAAAAGCAATAAAGCAGTACCTGACCAGAAAGGAGTGGAGGAAGGGGGAACAAAGCTGTAGTCTGGAGGAGTTACAAAAGAAAACCCACAGAACAAAGAAGGGGCTTAGAGAAAGAAAGAGAAAAAGAGAAAAGCAAAAGAACATTGAAATATTGGCACAAGATTTAAATAATAGTTTTTTAACTATATCATTCATTGATAATAAGGAAACTAAGGTTCCCCACTAAGGATGTCTGGAAGGAAATTGACTATAATAACTATAAAATTTGGATCTATGATTTAATTTTTAACAATTGCATTTTTCAAAGGCTAAAGTAGAAAGGAGACACCCATTTAGGGTTTCAGAAAAGCAAATTAAAACTGCAGACTATTGCAAATATTTTCAGATTTAACAGAATCATTTCTTCTTTAGTTTTCAAGCTTCTTAATAGCACAAAAGCAGGAACTCATGCCTACATAACAATTCCTTTTGAGCCCAGGAAGACTAGTCACACACCCTTCATTAAGAATATAGTCTAAGTACCAGTTGAACTGGGGTCTCATAATATGCATGGAAAAAAGTATGCATTTTGCCCTGCTAATCATTAACATCAATAAGAATTCCACAGCTAAACTACATCCTCTAAGGCCCAAACACTATTACTTGTCTTTGCAGTTCTCCTCGACTTGAGAGAAAACAGGCAAAAGAGTACGTTTGGCCTGGACAGAACTAGCACTTCATCCTAGTCCCTAGAACAGCTTCCTGAAGTGAAAGGTTAGAGGTACACTTGCTCTGTTGCCAACAAACCTAGGGTCCACGTATTTATGAATATAAAGTTTTATTAAATTAACTAAGTAGCTTCAAATGGAACTAATATTTGTCAAAATATTCTTACATTTGTTCCTCTTTTGAAGTGGCAGTGACAATATACAGTGTACAAAACCTACTAAATGGGATCTCAGCTCCCAGCTATGATTTGAAAAGGGAAGTCCATCCTTAACTGGTTACATGGTAATGTGGCCGCTAAGTTATACCTAATAACCTAATATAACCTAATATACCTAATTACAAACTAAGAGAGTTCCTTAAAAATGTAGCAGGGTTGTATTAATCCCTGGAGCTGCTTCACAGAATTTATTCCAGTGACTATGCATGAAACAAAATAATATTTTATGCAATGAATTAACAAAGAATCCATGGTGGAGGTAATTATTCAGTTTTGTGCATCTTACCTGGATCAGTATAGATACCTTCGTGAGAATGAAACTACCAGTATAAATAAAATAAACAGGACCAAGACTGTATTTTCACATTCATAAGCTATGGGTGTGTTTGTTGTTTTGGTTTATTAACAAAAAAAAAAACAAACAAAAAAAACCCCAAAAAAAACCAAAAACAAAGCAAACAAAAAAAAAACCCCATACCACTACAACCAACAGCAGTTGAAGTATCACAACTACAAAAGAAACATACTCCAGTATTCCAGGGCTCTTTTGCAGTAGAAACTTCCTTTTGATCCTTCACAGTGATGATCCTTTCTCCACCTCTAAAACCAAATGGATTATCTAAGAATGCCCAAGCTTACCTGAGGTGGTACTCTATACTAGAGCTAGCGAGCCCAGGTGCCAGCTGTGTGTGGAAATACACTACACAAATCAAAAGAGCAACTTGACTGAAGTAGTGTGTCCATTCTTAGAAATAAAGGCAGTTATTTGTGTCTACAGAAGTAGGATGACAGTGTGCAAAAGTCGCATGCAGGAATAAAGACAGGTAAGGTGATATAAACTGGGTGGCTGATCCTTTCCTGTCCATATATTACCTTAATATTTTGTGAATTTTTCTGTCCAATATACCTGGTAGCTTGGTTTTATATGCCAAATTCTGGACAATTAAACCTACATGGGTAGGGAAATCATATTAGACTCATATAGATAACGAGTCTACATTTTAACATCTCTGTTAAGGGTTTTGATGTTGGCTTTTAAGGAGAAAGTCTGGGTTATTTTGTTTCCTTACAGGTTGGGATGATATTTGTTTTATTTTATTTCATTAATAGATACATTTACACAGCTAATGCATGAAGTAGTAGAATGACATGATTATTACTAGTTCATGTACCTCCTCCTAGTCTACAGATGATGAAAAACAGTCAAATAGTCACTGTAATCTAATTTAAGAACTAGCATTTTTCTGTGTACAGAAACAAACAAAATTTGATCAAACTACATCTAAAAAACTGTAGGACTGAAAAATAATGTACCATTTCCCAAAAAAATCTTCCCAAATATCTTGAATTTCTATATTGAGAAAAGTAAATGTCTTACAGCTTTTTCAACCACACTTTCAACAACTATCAGAACAGAGTGGATGATTTCTGAAAGCGTAGGAGACTAAAAAACAAAGTTCTAATTAGAGAGGGAAGCCTAATTATCTACATTAAATATATATATTTTTTTGTCTAAAAATCTAGTAAATGCTGAAGCAAGGATCAAATTCCCTGAAAATTTAAGAAGTTACAAGGTGATTTATTATGATTCACATCAGAAATTACAAGTAAACCAAAATGCCGCTCTATTCTCTTTCCTTCAACGGTTAAGTGAAAACTTGACACATGAAAATTGAATATAATCTTCTCAAATGTTCTAGACAATGAAGTTAATTTGGTATTTCCATTTCATTTAATTTCCCAGCAGCTCAAAGACTAAGAGCAGAAAATTATACAACTCTGTGAAAGTCTAGTGGTTCAACTCATGTTTTTCAGAAATACTTTTCCCACTTAATCTGTCAGTTATATTTGCTAAAGACCAGCTGTTTTGACTAAGAAGCTGATGTTTTCTCAGAAGATGGCCTCATAAAAAATCCAAACACAGTCATGTGAATAGTGTAGTGAAAAACACTGATTTGAAATCCAAAATGTCCTTCAAATCAGCTTCAAACTGCAGAAACCCATTGTATTCACTAGCATCAGCCCCGTGATTGATAAAATATGGTGACTGTGACACTGAATAGTCAAACAACTGAAAAAAAAAAAAAGGGGGGAAAGTGCCCCTCCCTCTTTTCAGCTCACTTGTCTGGCTTTCTTTCAACAAATGTTTTTCCTGCACTCAGATTAAGTGGAAAGAGGTCAAAAAAACAGTTTTCACTGAGGGCTGTGAAGTGAAGTCAATGTTCAGCTACTGCCTCACGACTCATTTGCTTCCTCTACTAAACAAAACTGCAACCTAAAGTTTACCAACTTCTTTCCAAGTTCAGGCCCAGCAGGGTTGACACAGTCTAGATATACAGTTATTGTAACATCAATTCAGTAAAACCTGACAGGATAGCTTTAAAACCAAGCAGTGTGATTTACTGATGGGTTCCTATTCATGGGAAGTTTGCTTAAAAAGAAAAACAACACAAACTTTTGGGGACATGATCACACTTAAAATAAAACTCTCACATTCATTAAACATCATTCTGTGTCCATCTATGTAGTCTAGCAGAACTGTGGAAATGTATTAGATCTTATGAGGAGTCTGAGAATTGAGAGGGTTTTTTGATCAGTTTGGCCCAAGATAAAACCTGCCAGTTGCCACTACCATAGTCTGTAACATTAAATGGCTGATATTTACTATTGCGAAGATGCACTTTCTCATCCCCTTGATTAAAATGAGAGCATCCCACTCCCATATACTGCCTAAAAGACCTTATTAAAGCAGATGTTTTGTATGTGGACTGAAGGTAATCAGGATGTATTATAAGTCTTGTAGCCTTGTAAAGCCTGAAATGATTGACCTAATGATCTTACAGACTAATAAGTTGGTGGACAGTATGGACACATACTAACCCACCTAAGAAAGGAGAGAAAACAAATAGGCTCTGCTTACAGTCAATAATAACAAAAAATAAAAGCAAAGAAAGCAGGGCATACCCTTCCAACAATTAAAGCCTCATTGCAGTGAGGATTTAAGCAATAAGAAAAGCAGAAGAGATGACAACAATAAGCAAAGGGAGACAAGAATAAGCAAGCTAAAGGGAGATGAAAGGAAAGGACACAAATTCACCAAGAGAGATGTACTAAGATACACCATAGCTGGGAGACAACGGACAGAAGTCCTGGGAAGCAGTGAAAGAAAACAGAAATTGAAAGAATATAGAGGATTTGGGGGATAGACACAGAGTACATGAAATGCACAGGCCCGTGTTGGTTTCTTGCAATCATCTGTCCTAAATTATTCTCACTCTAATTAGGAGAGGAAGAAAGTCTCCAAAGTTACAGAAGTGCTCTGGAACAGAAGCAAGCAAGTAAACAAAAGCTCATAAACACAGCAAATTAAAGTAACACAGCCAGCTTCATCATCACAAAGACTAGACTGGACTCGATGGTCTTTCACAGCAGTCTTCATATTGCTAAAATCTCAATTAATTTTTATTTTGCTCTTATTATCTGTTGCAGTACAAAGATACAGCCATTGTCTGCAGAACTGCAAATCTAATATTTGCTCTTTGACAGAAAGATTACATACTTTCCAGAGGACAGCCATGTGGTAGCTTTTATCATTAATGTTGAACTTGTACGTGTTCTAAAAATCATGCCAACTTCCACTTAAGTTATAAGAGGTTAAATAAAGGATACCACATGCATTGTAAATATTCTCAGTTTATTTCTAAACTTCAAAACTTTTAAACTGCTATTTACATTGTACAGTAGTACATTAACTTTCAGAAGCTTTGAAGCATGTAATAAATATTTAAGGTTAAAAAGCAGGTATAAAAATTATGATTCAGGAAATCTAATGGGTTTTTTGAGAAATGCATGTGATATTACTGAGATACTACTTCATATGACTACACTAGAAGTATTTACATTGTACAGTAGTACATTAACTTTCAGAAGCTTTGAAGCATGTAATAAATATTTAAGGTTAAAAAGCAGGTATAAAAATTATGATTCAGGAAATCTAATGGGTTTTTTGAGAAATGCATGTGATATTACTGAGATACTACTTCATATGACTACACTAGAAGACTGATTTATTTAAATTCTTTTTTAAGGATTAGAAATCATCATAGATATTATTAACACTTGTAGATGCATGTGTGCAAATGTCTGAAAAAACTAGGCAGGATGCAGTTTAATTACTCACTAGCATGTCTAACAGATGTTTGAGTATCACGGAGATTTTAGGTTTGTCAGCAAGACAAACTTGCCAGACATGTTTATAAACCTCCTGGCAGATCTGAATCTGCTTAGCTTCAAAAAAATCCTAGCTAAAAGCATTACTATAATAATTGGTTATATATCAAAAACAGAAAATGAAGATGTTCAAAAGTACCTTCTCTTTTTAATATTTATATAACAGAAAATACTACACAAAAATGTATAACACTCACAGTTGCCACCTGTTCTGTTACTTCTTTGTCCCACTGAGTTTTCAGTTTCTTTGTATGGAAATTGAAGAGTAGTATCCAAACTTCGAAAGCCTTCTTTGAGAGAGTGGTGCTTATAGTATTCTACGAGTTCCTTTTGAAAAGAAAAAACACTGTCATTGGAAATTGAACATCTTTTTCAACATTGTGATGTACAGTCAAGGACAGTTCTATCATACAAGGTAACCTCGTTTTATAACCCAACATCCTACAGTATGCTTGTTTTTTTAAAAAAGTGGTCAATCCTAAGTATTGACCACTTTTACACTTAACTGGTTTTCATTTGTGTTGTTTTTTTGGTTTGGTTTGGTTTTTTTGCTTTTTAATGTAAAGTCTTACTCTCACGGTCAACACTTAATGCTCCTTTGAGCCAGGCTGAGCATGCATTTGATTTCTGAAGTCAGGCAGGAGACAAAATCAGCTGCTTGTTATGTAGGAATAATTGTTCCTGTTTTTCTAAATTTCTTTTGCAATCGTAAGTGATACTGATCCGTGTGTGCATTTGTAACACATGAAGCTTGCATTTAAGTCAACTGCACTTAAAGAGCAGATACACAGACCATATAAAAAGTTCAAGGCTCTGCCATTAAAATTAGTGTGGGGTTTTTGAGGGGAGAGGTTTAAAATAGTGCACACTGACACACGTGACATTTCACATTCTTCTAGGGCCCAATCCAAAACTGTGTGTTTGTGAATATATATAAACTTACATAAGTGTAACTGACATGAGCTGACAGCTCATGTTATTCCTTTGCAATCTTCAATCCCTGGCATTGTCTCCTTCGTTTCAATTAGCCCTAATAATGTCAATATTACACAGTTTGTACACAGAGCCTAGAATAAGATTAAACATAACCAGGCAATTTAAAACAAGTGTTTAATTTTATTAATGATACTTCAATTGTGGGATTTTCACTCTTCAGAAATGCAAGCACAAAGCAATCTATTTACTGTAAATCTTTCACTCCTATCAGTAACTTGGTCATTTCCAAAATCGCATAAACACAGCAAATTAAAGTAACACAGCCAGCTTCATCATCACAAAGACTAGACTGGACTCGATGGTCTTTCACAGCAGTCTTCATATTGCTAAAATCTCAATTAATTTTTATTTTGCTCTTATTATCTGTTGCAGTACAAAGATACAGCCATTGTCTGCAGAACTGCAAATCTAATATTTGCTCTTTGACAGAAAGATTACATACTTTCCAGAGGACAGCCATGTGGTAGCTTTTATCATTAATGTTGAACTTGTACGTGTTCTAAAAATCATGCCAACTTCCACTTAAGTTATAAGAGGTTAAATAAAGGATACCACATGCATTGTAAATATTCTCAGTTTATTTCTAAACTTCAAAACTTTTAAACTGCTATTTACATTGTACAGTAGTACATTAACTTTCAGAAGCTTTGAAGCATGTAATAAATATTTAAGGTTAAAAAGCAGGTATAAAAATTATGATTCAGGAAATCTAATGGGTTTTTTGAGAAATGCATGTGATATTACTGAGATACTACTTCATATGACTACACTAGAAGACTGATTTATTTAAATTCTTTTTTAAGGATTAGAAATCATCATAGATATTATTAACACTTGTAGATGCATGTGTGCAAATGTCTGAAAAAACTAGGCAGGATGCAGTTTAATTACTCACTAGCATGTCTAACAGATGTTTGAGTATCACGGAGATTTTAGGTTTGTCAGCAAGACAAACTTGCCAGACATGTTTATAAACCTCCTGGCAGATCTGAATCTGCTTAGCTTCAAAAAAATCCTAGCTAAAAGCATTACTATAATAATTGGTTATATATCAAAAACAGAAAATGAAGATGTTCAAAAGTACCTTCTCTTTTTAATATTTATATAACAGAAAATACTACACAAAAATGTATAACACTCACAGTTGCCACCTGTTCTGTTACTTCTTTGTCCCACTGAGTTTTCAGTTTCTTTGTATGGAAATTGAAGAGTAGTATCCAAACTTCGAAAGCCTTCTTTGAGAGAGTGGTGCTTATAGTATTCTACGAGTTCCTTTTGAAAAGAAAAAACACTGTCATTGGAAATTGAACATCTTTTTCAACATTGTGATGTACAGTCAAGGACAGTTCTATCATACAAGGTAACCTCGTTTTATAACCCAACATCCTACAGTATGCTTGTTTTTTTTAAAAAGTGGTCAATCCTAAGTATTGACCACTTTTACACTTAACTGGTTTTCATTTGTGTTGTTTTTTTGGTTTGGTTTGGTTTTTTTGCTTTTTAATGTAAAGTCTTACTCTCACGGTCAACACTTAATGCTCCTTTGAGCCAGGCTGAGCATGCATTTGATTTCTGAAGTCAGGCAGGAGACAAAATCAGCTGCTTGTTATGTAGGAATAATTGTTCCTGTTTTTCTAAATTTCTTTTGCAATCGTAAGTGATACTGATCCGTGTGTGCATTTGTAACACATGAAGCTTGCATTTAAGTCAACTGCACTTAAAGAGCAGATACACAGACCATATAAAAAGTTCAAGGCTCTGCCATTAAAATTAGTGTGGGGTTTTTGAGGGGAGAGGTTTAAAATAGTGCACACTGACACACGTGACATTTCACATTCTTCTAGGGCCCAATCCAAAACTGTGTGTTTGTGAATATATATAAACTTACATAAGTGTAACTGACATGAGCTGACAGCTCATGTTATTCCTTTGCAATCTTCAATCCCTGGCATTGTCTCCTTCGTTTCAATTAGCCCTAATAATGTCAATATTACACAGTTTGTACACAGAGCCTAGAATAAGATTAAACATAACCAGGCAATTTAAAACAAGTGTTTAATTTTATTAATGATACTTCAATTGTGGGATTTTCACTCTTCAGAAATGCAAGCACAAAGCAATCTATTTACTGTAAATCTTTCACTCCTATCAGTAACTTGGTCATTTCCAAAATCGAAGTTGACCAAGCCAAGCTTATGTCAAAATGAGGAAATAGTACTGTGGTCAATCAATCAATCAAACAAAAAACAACAAAAAAACCCCCACACACAAAACAACAAAAAAAATTTATGAGCCTACAACAGCCTGCATCAGTTTAGTGGTATGTTAATTCCAGCCAAACAAAATTACTCTCAAATTATTTAATCCAATATTTAGTGTATAAACTATAAATTCTTGATAATAGTCAGATTATTATCTCCTGAACCGAACTCTGTGGCACTTCACTTCCTCACCATAGGAGCTGTTGCATATTATAAAACTGCTTCTACGCAGTCCAAAGCTAAGATCTACACCTGCTTTTAACAGTTCATAATCACAGAGCTGCCAGGCATATCAAGTAAGCAGAAAGACCAGGAGACTAAGAACTGCTTGGGCTTTGTTGTCCAATATCAGCACAAGATGCAAGCTATAATGTCAGCAATCAAAATTTGCTATGGGTCACAAAGACTCAGTTGTGTTTAAAAGCTTAACTTTTAATACCATTCTTCCATGAAAACAGTCGACAAACAACTGGCCTCTAAAACATTCATTGCACAAATCAGAACAGGAAACATACAAAGAGATAAGCAAGGTAAGTAGCCCCTGGCAGCATGGATAGGGCTCCTCAGGAGTGTGTCACATTACCATGATTCACATCAGCAGACCTGACCTTTTACTGCACCTTGGCCTGGTTTACACACTCAGCTCTTTTTAATTACTCTTGTGAAAGTTTTTCAAATACAGTATTAAAATTATGTATATGAGCTGTTCTGCTTTTGTTACCTTTGAAGTAGTACAGAACACTGTTTCACTGCAGATCTCTACTTTAGGTTTCCATGGCTGCTGGCTTTGTCTCTCTTCTGTTTCCAGGTCTACTCAGACTACTTTTGGTTCCTCTCATCTTTCAGACACTTAGTTTTTCTCTTGCAGCTACCTAGAACTAAGCAGCTGTTCCACAACATATGCAAACAGTACTTACACTATCACTTGCCTATTTAACTCTCAAGGGCAGACTTCATAATAACATGAAACTGAGTTATGAAATTACTGTTTCCTAATGGAAAGTTAGCAAAGCTAAATTGGTAGCAATGTGGCCTTCAGACTAGAAATTTCTTTTGTCCTCTCAATTTTCTGACAGAATGCATAATCTTTTTGTTTCTTTTTTATCCAAGTTTCTGTCCAGTACTTATATCTCTGATAATTCAGCTCAATTTTGAAATCTGTCTCAGTGCATTTAACTGCATAATTACCATAAGATTTCTGGCAGCATGCAACTTCTGCTCATATGCTTTGCCAAGATCCTGAGAAGGCTCCAATGTTCTCATCAGTTTCCAGTGAATCATTTGCAGTGCGTGCAGGCTAAGTCACCACCTCCTTCATGTGTTCATTTGAGGAACACCGTACGTGCTCAGAGGGAACTTCCACTTAGCTACTTTTAGGGATTACTATCTAAGGAAAGATTTCCAAATACTCAAAATTCTCCTTTCAGAATCAGCCTAACTCCATTCCACATCACTAAATTTAAATATGTGGGTTTAATTACATAATAACATCACTTAGAGCATTAACCTATTATCCTATTAGCAATTACAGACACGTTTAAAATCTCTCACTCTCCCAGCCTTTTGTAATTTCACAAACCAAAGTAGCTCTCACTAAAAGCAAGAGCTACACAAAAAATCTCACATTGTTAAAAACATAATCAATGCTTACCACTAAATTCTTAAATTTTCTGTTTTCTGCAATGTGAAAAAAGCCATCTCTTGTTACAATCTTGATGTGTTTCACTTCATTATTGTACCTGTGGGCAACAAATAACTTATTAATATAAATGTGTTTTTAATCAGGTGCAATCAATAATTACCTGAGGGCATGTCCCAATAACACCACACAAATTCTTAAAGACAAAATTTCTATCTGTACCAAAACAAAGATGACATCTAATTAACCAAATATATTTATTAAGGCAGAGCTGAAGAGCTAATATGTATTCAGAAAAAGTCACAACTAACTGCTCATTCTAACTGGGAATTCATGTTGATCAACAATGTGAAATCAAACAAGACTCTCACAATAATTTGCATTCACAGAATTTAGGAACCTACATTTTACTGAAATGTCTGAGATGCAAAGACCTTCGACAAGTTCTCACTGAAGTCACTGAAACATTCTTATTCACTTGAGAGAAGCAGATGACATTACGCACCATACACTTTCTTACTCTTACACAACATGCTAGGCCATCATTTTTGTAGACCAGTTTGCTACACCAGAACAAAAAAAAAACGTTAATACCTTCTTACTCTAAATCCTGGGCATTTTTGTCAGCAACTTAATTTTCCTATATTGATTCTCTTAAGGGCTATGTATTATTACATAAATTGAAACAGGCTTTAATTTTCCTTATTTATTTCAAATATTATCTAGACAAATATAAGAACAGAAGAACTTTGTATACAAGATTTTAATCCACTTACTTAATACTAATTGCATATTCTCCTGACTCCTTGGTCCTGTGCCGAACCAGGTAAGTACTATTTATTCTGTTAATAAGTTCACTCTCTGCTTGCAATCTTTCCATTGCTCCTGCAAACCTGTAACAGAGAACAATAAAAAGTGCCTATGATTTTTTCACAGCTAAAAAGTAAAGTCTATTAACTATGCAATGCAAAGTCCAAATTTTCTGCATATGCTGGTGACCTAAAAATAGCTCAGTTGCAACTCTATATCCCTTCCATATCCTTGAACAGAGAAAAAAACATGAAAAAATTCCACATTGCTCAGGAGAAGAATTCTTAATTAGAAAAGTATTTATGCACACATTGAATACAGTATCTGTGAAGGAAAGTGCTAGAGTCTAAGCATTAGCTGAATAATTACTAGATCAAACAGCTCATAAAACCAGATGTTTTCCTTAATTACAATTTGCAAGTGAAGCAACGAAACAGTGGTCCAGAACCTTTGAACCTCCCTGAGTTCTAGTGGGATTTATCTTGACAGAGTGGAGAATCAGCCTCAAACAGGCTATCAGGTCAAAAGAATACCTAGTCAAATTTGGTATTTATACAACCATACTATTTTATTTGGTTGCATAATTATTCATAACCTCTAAAGGCTCAAGTGTACTGCGTAGACTAAACATCCACAAGCAAAAAAAAAATAATTATTCAACCTAATGTCCAAATTTGAAAGGGTTGATGTTAGGAGCTGAAAGCTCAGACAAATAAGTCACCAGTTCTGCAGCCTGATGGCATAAACAGATTTGTGCTGGTTTGGGTGGGAGTTCATGACAGGTTGTCAACTAATGTTTATTTGCAAAATGAGAGGTTAAAATGTTAATTGAGGAAAGTGACCTAGCGTACAGGAAAAATTACACTTTTTTTACCGTTTTAGACAGTCTAAAGGCAGTCAGCATCACAGACCACCACTACACAAAATTTCATACTAATATACCATTATCAATTAGAAGGGGGCTTTAAATTTAAAAAAAAGTTATTTTATGAAACACATTAGGGAACATGCATTTTCAAGTTTATCACAAAATACCCGACTTTTTACAGTAAGTTTCAGCCTAAAGTAATTCTTCAGTTAAGTAATACAAATCTTTAGAAGATAGACTGAACCCAATGAGATGCTTTCTTCTAACAAAATTAGAAATAGAGTAAATGTTAGAATTTAATTTAAAATACCAATTTTAAATATTAAACATTCTATTTGGCTTGCTATGAAAAATCAATATTTGCTTAGATCTTATTCTGATTTCACTTCTGGCAAAACAGAGGAAATCAGGACTCACATCTATGTAATAAAGCCTAAAACCAGTGATGTTTATTCTGTTCTCTCAGAGTTTCTGTACCTTTTTAAGAAGTGAGCTGAATTCCAGTAAAATGTTCACACAATACATAAGCCCCCAGACCAGCAGTGGCTGTAGTTTTGATACACTGTTATGTGTCTACAGTCTTATGCAGAATTATTCACTAGCCAAGATGTATTTAACACTATTCTCTCTTTTCACTTAAAATGTAAGATCTACTTGCACACTATGTGTTGTATTAGTCTCTTATTTTGTTTCAGACCTGTGGGACAAAGGCTGCACAGCTGCAGACTTGAAAACACAATGTCAAAATCATTGAACATTTTTTTACAGTCTAAATGCTTTTATGCAACATATCATGTTACTTTCCCAAACCATTATACAATGTCACCTTCAGAAGCTTAGAAATATTAAACCAATATAAATTAAATTGTAACAAACACAGTCCTCTTTCTAGACTGCTGCCCTTCAAAGAGATTCTTGTAAGACTAAACAGGAACTCACCACAGTTGTGAAGAGTAGTCTACTGGTTTAGGCACCTAAGACATAAAAAGATACAAGAGAATGAGGGTAATTTATTTAATTTTTTCCAATCAACACAAATTAGATAGTTTTGATATAATTGTCAATGTCCAGATGAAGTAAGTTAAAAAAACAGAGTAATTAGTCTGAAAGTGTAATTTCTTTTGAAATAAGTTATAATAAAGGACAAATATTTCATACCATTCTGAAAAAGTAGTACAGAACATTTTAACTACTTGCTGCTGTGACAGAATATTATACAGGCCTACAAACTTAAATTAACTGAAATAGAAATAAATTACAACTACTACTAACTTGAGGTCAGGTATCAACTGAGATCTCTATCAAGTGTCTAGAAGTGACCTTGAAATCAACTCCAGCAATGGGACAAAAAACCCCCACAACAACAAACACAAAACCCCCACATCTTTCCACATTTAGTTACAGTATTCTGCAGTTAAATTTGCAAGATTCAAGAAATGCAAATTTTTTGTGTTGTCATGAAGTTAGTCTAGTTCTTGAGAGAGAAAAAGGAAACATTCATTACTGCCAAAAAGCGTAGACAAAGGACTCTCAAACAGCAGCAGTTGTAGTGCTGGTGGTATGTAAAGCCCTTTCAAGTGTAGGGGCCTAACACTGCCAGGTACTACCACTGGCAGCAGCTGTGGCACTTCATATGCCTACAGCTCCCTCTGCTTCTAATGGTGAGACTTGGAAAAAGGTTAACAGATTATTAATACACTGGCAAAGAATCCCAACAAGAAATAGTCTAGTGAAATAACCAATAGTGACATTTCAAGGCTAGCTAGGCATTTACAGAGTCTACATGCTGCGAGATATTTTAAGTATATGTTTAATCTTCAAAAGAACTGGGCCTTTAATGATTTGGATTATCCCCCATAGGACTAATGCATTCTATCAGCAGCAGGAGTAAGAATAAGGAATAGTTTAAATAAAATAAATATTCTTAATTTGTTAAGTGTCCTACTGTGTTTGAAAGGATATAAAAATTCAAAGATGGCTTAAGTCCATCCTCCAGAATAGTTAAACAGTAGATGAGTAGTCCTTTTCAATAATTTTGAATGGATATATATATATAAAACACAAGTATGTAACTATATGTAACAAATGGTGTTCATTGTCATGAAGCAGAGTAGTATCAAATATTATTCCAGAAGCTCTTAGCTTATGCTGTGCTATGTAAGAAATGCCTCTGAAGAAATAAAAAAAAGTGGAGGAAAGAACTAGGTATTACTCATCTAGTGCAGAAAACGCCTGCTGACATATACTACTGATTGCAAAAAGGAAAAAATTGTTTACAGGCATAACAGTGAAAAGTTTGGAATATAGATATTCTGGTGTTCAGCAAGTTTTCATTCAATCTTCACCCTTGAAGTCTTTTGATGTATGTATTTTATGCTGTTTCTGGGCATTTTTGCATCGGCTGGTTGTAAAGACTGTTAGACTTAATAACAGTAAAAATTATAGCATGTTTAAAACCTGATTGATGTTTCAGTAGCTTTAACTATATCATCTATCATAATAAGACATTTACATTTCATCCTTCCAAGTTAACAGTGATGAAGCATCAATTTATCTTTTTGATCTGATCATGACACCAGTTGGTAACACTTCAAGAATAATACTTATTCATTCTGTAAAACTGTATTATTTTCAATGTGCCTCTAAACAGTGTATTTTAAACTTAACAGAAAGCTTTATCAGTAGAAAGCAGTCTTCACAACACCCTACTAGTGTTTTTCTTAATTTTGATGTCCTGCTTCCTCTGCTTTGAAGTACAGTGGCAGTTTCTAAAATGTTGCTATGGTTGCTGTCAATGATACTATACAATGGCTGTCTGGGTGGCTCCAAGAACCTAACATCAATACATAGCAGGTACTGCCCATGTCCAGGATGATGACACCATGGCACAGAAAATCCACAACTTGTACAATAAGCAAGGAGTGAATGGAAGAAAGCTAAGTTCGTATAGCATTTTCATATTTTTCCAGATCTGTTCTCTCACCCATCATACCTTGTATCTAAAAACATTCTGTGCAGAGTACTAAAGATGTCTCAAGATACACTAATGTCTTTATCCTCTGTAGGATAACGTGTATTTGTTTTAGAAACTAAGGCACAATATAAGCCTTTAAGTCGTGTCAAAATGTAGCCATTAGCAGCTGATTCCACCTGCTTATAAACCATTTAAGTGGCTTATCTTGATCACAGTAATGAAAGCAATTCTATTAACAAAGCAAATTGTTAAGAATCAAGTTCAAAGAAGTTAAAGCTATCTTGAAGTAAAGTAGGGAATATGATTCATTTCTGGGTTTATGGCTTTACATCAATTACTCAACAAAGGGATATATAGTAATGCAATGCAGTGTTATAGAGGAGCAAGCATACAGTATATGAATGCACCATCACATCTGAATACAAAACTCTTGAATAAATGTTTTATAATATTTTTTCTTATTGTTATCCTGAACTTCTCCAGATTGAGAATATCCTTGCATAAAATAAAGGCAGTTAAGAAGAGAGAAGAAAACGTATTGCGCAGTTGGACCTCAAAGTTTTATTTTAATTTTTCTCTTATGTGTTCTTCAACTCACTACTTATGGTGTAATCTCTCTCTCTAACCCAAAGTGACTGAGGAACAGATTAGAATCAGAGCATTCTCACCTTACTGCTGGGAAAGGAAGAAAGTGCATTTTCAGATAAAATGTGTTTGTTCTGTACTCTTGAAGCAATTTAGACAGTTTCGTTTATTAATATTCTCAGAAGTTAAATCTGTTTCTCAAGCATGTTTTTTTGAAATGCCATACACACATCTGATAACCAAAAGTATTAGAATGCTGTATTTTTTTTAGCAATATTGAACATACCATGAAAACACAGAAGAACTAGAAACAATATGATTTCCATAAGGTAAGATTAATAAAGCAATGGTATGAACTAAACAGGTTTTCTGTAAGATGACAAAATTAAACAATTGTACTTACACATGGGCTAGGCTTTACTGCATCACTTGGGAAGAATCCAAGCTCTCCTGTTGTTAGATTTCTGCCCTAGAAAAAAAATCCAAAATTTTCCATTTTTGAGACATAATGGGAATCAATAGTAAATAAAGATACAAGCATAGGGATTTAGAACAACGTTATATCAGAGAGTCTTTAAAATATAATGCTGTTCTAATAAAACGTTATTCAACAGTTTTGTGGGGTTTGTTGTTTGCAAAAAGTTAATCATCTGGAAGATATTAAACATGCATTGATATGAAATGGTGAGAAACTATATCATTAGTGCACAGACTTATATGAAAGGTACAGAAATACTCTCTGTACAAGTAACAATCCTACAATTTCCTTAGATGTCACCACTTGTTGGAAGATGCTGTTCCATGCAGCTGTGGGACACTGTGTTAGGAGAGACTAAAGGTAAAGTGTGCATTCTATGGACAGTACACCAAGACCAAAGCAAAAGCAGCAGCAGAGAAGTCACATGGACAGTTTCTTTCATCACACAAAAAATCCCGAAGTACTGTGACCAGTACAAAACTTTGCATTTTAAGCAATGCCATCAAAGTAACAAGCACTGAAACAATCCAAGAAATGCTCTATTGATAGTGAGGTCATACAAATAATCTCATATAGTCCTTAAGAGGCTAGGTTATTTTACTTCAGAAATTCTAGCTAAATTCATCAAGGCTTGGTGTCATTCATACACAAAACTATGATAGGTTGTCAAATGATAATTTTGAAATTTAGGTTCTATCCAACTCATTAACAGCAGGAAAATTACTATGAAACCATACTTCATTTCTACTAATAATTTATTTCTACTTTGTGTTTCTTGCTATTCACTTATTGTTTGATGAGTAAGCATTTTCTTGAACACTGCCATATAATTACTTGTGTCATTATAAAAAGCAGAACTAAAGGACTGGACAGAACTAGTTTTAAAAAATTGTATTAGGTACATACTATTATATTGTCTTTTTAAATTAGTATATTATATATTAAAATACATATTTACATGTATGTGCACATACATATTCAAATACATAAGGGCCAGTGAAGCTAAGATTTATAAATGATCACATCCTTCACCTATTTTAATTTTGTTTACTACAAAGCATGGTGAAGAGAAGGACAAGACAGATGAAAAATTACAAACCAAATGACAAATCAAAAAGAAAAGAATGCACTTTCACAGTGCTGCCTCCTCAATGTTTCCATTTTCTATCTGAAGTATATTTACAATATACTTAATGCCTTTGGCTGTTTACAGCAGCACCATGAACTACTGAAGCATTAAAAAGTACATCTGTAATAGTTATTACTTGATATTGGTTTAATCTGCATCAAAGAAAAGTTGATTTTGAAAAAGGAGGGGCAGAAAGCAAATTCATTGAATTCATAAAACTTTATTCTAGCCATCTTATTGCCTCTGTGATCACCCAGTTTGCCTCTCAGAAAAGTGCTTGCAGCTTCATAAAGAGAAAAACCCCATACTTCTGTTTTCCAGACTGCATAACATGTAGATTCAAATGGCTTGATGGTCTTGAATTACTACAGAGATTACCACAATTGCTATACAATCATTCAAACATTAACTTAGCTGAATTTTAACATTGAAACACATTTGATCACACTTAAGCTGTAGTTTATGCATGGCATAGTAACTTGTGATTATTTGATGTAGTGTAAAGAATGAAAAAATATTTAAACCATGCATACTAATCTATTACAAGAACTTGAATTTCTAAACTGAACAACAGGTGACCTAAAAATCTATTCTAGTATTAGTCTCACACATTAGTCAGCTGAAAATTACTCTTTAAACACCTCTTTAACAAAACTTACAGATTTTAATACAAATTGTGTTTTGTGGGGGTTTTTTTAATATGCATTTTTTAATGTACATTTCATTACAAGACTTCTGAAAATCTGTTTGTGACAAGACAGCTTATGAGAAAAAAAGTTCCTGAATGATGCTAATGCAGATGACAATTTCCATTAAGATTCAGACCTACTACTAAGGTTTCTGAGAAAAAAGCTTCATGCACTTTCCAGTTTCTGCTAGTTAAATACAGTGAGATTCTAGCTAAATTCTATAGCATGTTAGGTACAAATATAATCTAAGAAAAAATCCAGTAGATTGAGTTGACAAATGTTTCTGAACATGGCGACAGAATCAGTCCCACAAGATGTCAATAATTCTGGCTTGTACTAAATGTATTAGTCAGATTATTATCTTCAAAGGCAGTTCCAAAACAAGAGCATGCTTAAGTGCTTCTCTGGCTCTTAACTTGAGAACTTGCAAAACCAAACACTCTCTTGAACTCTTACGATTTCACTAGAAGGACTATATTCAATGCCATGTTCTTGCAGATTTAGTGACCAGGACTTTTATTCTAAGGCTGTAAGAATGAAGTTTTATATAATAGAGGAACTACCGGCACTTTAAAACTATAAATTGTTGATTTAGACATTTATTTTGGGTAAAATACAAATATTTTGGTTGTTGTTGTTCAAAAAGGAAAAAGGTTAAAAGAGCAATATATCAATAAGAATCTAATTTCTGGGACTAATAGAATATATTGAGCCATTTGCTAAATGATACATTACCTGCCAAAATAAGCTATGTGCGTCTCCTCTAATTAGTTCAATAGTGTCCCCAATCTGGATGTGCAAGGGTGGACCATCTTGTGTCGCTGGCTGTGGTATTCCACTGTAGTTTCTAATTACTTGCATTTTTGGTAAACCTGAACAAACAAACAAACAAAAAGCAAACAAAAGTCAACATATTTTTAGTTAACGATAATTTATAAAATCTGAAGATCACAAATGCAATCAACAAAGAGACACTATGTCTTTGATAGGTACCTGACTAATGCACTCAGGCAATGCCTTAGCGTACTCTGCCATGTACAACCTTACAGAAGAGATCTACTTGGAAACAACATTTGTCCTTCCATCTTCTTGTGGTAATGTAGATTTCTTGGCTATGGAGGCTCTCTCCTCTATATGTGCATGCCTGAATCTTCATAAAGTTCAAATATTAAGCTTGTCTTTGTAGTTCCAGGTAAGAATTGTAATGAACTAGTATTAAAGACACCAATATGAACAATTACATCATCTTTAGATCAGTATTACCAAAAAGCTTACTGCTAATGTGAACATGCCCAAGACAATAAGGATGACAGTCCTTCTAGGATTTTTGTAAGACTCTTTTATTATTTTCTTTTTTTTTTTCTTATTATTATTTTGATTATAATTTTGGACACACACAGCAAAGCCTGGATCACTTCTAGCTGCATGCTACTCCTTCCACACCAATCACGGCAGCATCTAGATATCTATTTTTAATTCTCCTCCCCTTATCTTTAAAGAAAATTTTATATAGTAATTTCCTGAGTTTTAACTGTACATGAAAAGTTAAAAATTGCTACAATTAAGTGGACATATCAATTTATAATCTTAACCAGAAAGTTTTTTGTCAGGTAATATTTGGTAAAAATATGTTTAAATAAATATAAATAAGAGTGAAAGCATAGAAAGTCAACGCACATGTGCTGCCATATTTAAACAGTTTCTTGCTGGAGAGTCATTAACAACTTAATTCTAACAACAAAGGATCTGCAGGTCTACAAAATACTTATTTCTGTTGCAAGACCACTACTGTAATTAGTTGGCAAGAAATACAGATACACACGGCCTCCTCTAAATTGTATGAAACATGAAAGAGATCACCTTCCCTAATTGCTACTCTCTGTATTTAATAATAAATACTAATCCAAAGGGCTGATGAAATATTAAGCTAAGTAATACCATCTCTTATGTTACTCAACCCAAATGACACCATAACTTCCATTATTTCTTGAAGTTATTTGGCATATTTAAAATGAGCACCTACTTATTAGTAAGCCATTATTCTACTTAGGTAAATACTAGACTGCTTTATTTCTCAATAAGCTGCTATGCTTCCAAATACTGATTCAGCATCAGCAAACCTTGTGTCTGTTTTGTGGAAAATAAAAGCAATGCTGCATACAAGTATCTACTGAAAGCTGACAATTTTGTCCTAATACAAAGGAACTCCCTCATCACAATGTAATGACAACTCTGCAGATGTGATAAACTGTAAGCACCCACTCAGAGACTTACTTGGAAGTCAAAACAAATGCACAAGAAGTCACCTGTGCTATGAAAACTTCTATGAGTGGTTTAGTTTATCATATTTTCCATGTGCAAGATAGTACACTTTAACATCATCTTTGTACCAATCTCATCAGAAGATCATAAAAAATACACTCGTGCACTTTTCAGTACAAATCCTGTTTTTTTTTAAAGTAACTCATTCACTTTTTCACAGGTAATGTGCTCAGGGCTGTCTTTGCTATGAATACATACTGCCTAGTACAATGTATAAATACTATAACAAGACCTACATAAATCAAAATAAAAAATCAAAATTCCCATACATTGCAATAATATCGAAGAACACAGTTATTTTTTTCAACTTCTTTATCACTTTCATTCACTCACTTTAGTAATGATACTATCTACTAGCTTCAAGGCCACTGATCAAAAATGCATGTATAAACAAGGGAAATTATTTTCTGGTACTAATTATTTAAGCACACATTAGATTTGACTCATGTTCTAAAAAGTACCTTGTACCTCAAAGCACAGCAACTGAAGGTAAATTAACTCGCCAACAACAGAAGTGTCTGAGTCAGAGAATATATATTCATTTTAGTATCAGCAATACCAGATCTGCAAACAGCCTTTATTTACTGAAGATATAAAAGCAGTGGAAGTGCAACTAAAGGGTTTTACTTGTTGCATGAAAATATCATTAAAAGGACCTGTCCCTGTTACATTATTTTAAATTTTTTTTTTAAATCAGTTTTTCCAGGAACAAATGGCTAGACGAAACCCTTGACTCAGACACAAACACACACTATTCCAAAATTGCTATTTTCCCATGGACATTTTTCTCATAGAACTTCCCTTATAATACTATTAAGCACAGAAGAAATAAAAGGGGTACAGAGAAGTTAATAAATAGAAGTACACAGCCAAAGAGCTCCAAACAGAATACTCAAATTTCTTTTCACCATGCAATTATAGATTTGGTAACAGTAGCTTAGAAACAGTTTAGCAGATTAGCATTGAGATAGTGTACTTTTAATTGGACAGAATCTGGTCAGCCTTTCACCTCCTGACCTTCAAGTACACTGGTGTGGGATGGATCATGCCCCATCCATCATTATCACAGTAAAAGGCTTGTACAAAGTTTCAGCTGTTTAGCAAGCTTATCCTAAAACTAATCTGTTTGTTTCTACTATTCATTTTAGAACTTTCTTCTCTGAGCATTTAGAATGTTCTGCTTCCCAGCATAAACCAGTTCATGGCCAACTTAAAGCCATTTGGAGGCAGCAGTCTGATTAGTTCTTTTCCTTGTCTGGATTTATTTTCATAGTGTAGTTAGAGAGCAATCATATCCATTTTAACCTTAATTTTGCTAGGCTAAACAAGCCAAATTCTTTTAGCCTTCTCTCATAACAGATCAATTCCGAGGCAGTATACCAAGTGTTTTACTGAAGTTCAGACAGAAACTCAAAACCAGCCCAGCAGTTTCCAACACAGAAAAAAAAATAATAATAATTTAAAAAAATAAAATAAAAGCAGCACACTGATCCAGTTATCCCACTAATAAGTAGCTGAAATTTACTTCACTTGAAAACTAGGAAATCCCCCATATACCTAGGAAAGTCTTCATAGCCAAGCTCTGAGCCACAAAACTGATACAAATTGATAATCTAAATTGTAGGTCACAAAAAAAGCCGAAAGCACTCTTGGATCAGGTTTTACAAAGTCTCAATACAGCTACATTACAAAAAAATAAAACCTTTCATAAACTATACTATGTATTTGAGTATTTAATTTTAGAATTAACACAGTATGCAATAAGTTAGAATACTCATTATATATGAAACAACAAGAATATACAAACTACTTATATTCCTTACAGCCGCTCTGCATTTCTGAAGGCTACTGAAGGACCATCAGAGTCTCATGCAGAGATTCAAAAAAGGGGGGGTTTGCTGACAACATGCATTATGCATGCTCTGTGGTGACCTCTATATCTGTCAAAATTGATTCCAGAATCTGTTATCTCCAAGCAACACAGTTTACATTTTGGGTGTGGATAATTTTAACACAGAGAATAATGACACAGAGTACAGGAGAGCAGGGTTCAAAGGTGAATTTGTGGATATACTACATACTACTAACACTGCTTTGCCCGCATTAAATATCCGTTTCTAGTTAAAATTAGTCATGAAGGAAGACATCCTTTTTCTCTATGGAAAACATAGCCTATTCAACATATATTTATAACCTGATCCACAACCCACAAAAGTAGTGGGAGAAGGCCCCCTGACTTCATGAGGCTTTGAATCTGAAACAGAGTTTTAGACTATCTGAGAAAACCAAATCGTAACGTTTCCAGAATATCAACACAATGACATCTTCCTGTCCTACAGGAAATGACATGAAGTGTCACTAATTCTATCCTTTCTTTCACCAAAACAGGCTTCTGGGGGTCTGTTTAGACACTCTAAACTGGCTTTAAACCTTTTTGTTTTATATTTCTGTAGCTACAAAAATAAGGAATGCAACTCTGCTAAGGAACAGACTGACATTTAGTGATTGATAAGCTTTCCATAGGAAAGACTAGAAGAAATACCCCATTTCAAATCTCAGAGCACGGTGCATCTGCAGCCATCTTCACCCTCCAACAAGGAAATGAGGGCAACATAACCCACAACAGTATCTCATGATCTCATTAGATTAAATGTCTGGAAAATTACCCACAGTGTCATAAATCATTTTAATAACACAAACGAAAGACACACAGGCAAAGAAGATCTTGTATTAAATAAAAGTGAAGAAATCCAAAATCAATATTTACACCAAGGTAAGTAAAGTTAGATTTTTAAGGCTTCAGATCAAGAAGGAAAACCTGCAGATAATGAAGTAACAAGGAATCGTGATTGAAAAATGGGGTAAAGAAGGGGGGGGGGGGGGGGGAAAGGAAAACAAGTGGGTTGATAAGGGTAGCAATGTGAAGAGCAGGCAGACATTTATACCCACCATCTCAGCATACATGACAAAAAACATCAGCTTTTCCACCTTTTTGGGCAACATCTTCATTCTCTAGGTATTACTAAAAGCTAGTTAAAGGAAAGCTCAGGATTCAGCATGGACTGCAGGAAAACAAGTCCTTTACCATTCTTGTAATGTTCTTCACATCAGCTCTGCTAGCTTCAGTGTTTAGAATTCCTGCTCTAAACAATTTTGTTGCAGAATTAACAGTAAAAGGGATTCTCCTCTCTTGCATTTATCAAGAGAGCTGCTTCTTAATTCCTAATCAGTCTCATCTATCTCCACAACCAGTGGAATTCAATAGATTTGTACAGTTACTGCCAAAGGCAAAACTTGTCTCAAAGGACTTCTCAGCTGGTAAGGAGACACAAGAAAAGCAACACTACATAATCACTTAGAAAAAACGCATTCAGTTTCTGTGCCTGTCTATTAATGATGCAAAAGAAAACAGGTGTGGGGTTTTTTTTACTCTAAGGCCAAGTACTTATGACACAAATTACAGAACTCCTACATAGAATACACCAGCATAGTCCTTTAAGTGCACTCTTCAGAGTGGCAATAATTTAAATAATTACTATTGGACAAAATTAATAAAAATATTAAGTACATAGACATACCTCAAAGAAGATATTTTAACTGAACTTTTAATTTTCTGTCTTCAGCGATTATTTTATGTATGTCATCATAATTTAAAGTTCTAATTTTAGATATTGTTTATAAGTCTCGTACTCAGGCAAGATGACTGAAATGCTGACAGTGCCTAAGAATCAACTTGGAATATTTAACGTGCCTTCTCTTTGGCTGTTTTGTCTTTGAATACTGTTCAATAAAGTCTCAATATTTTCATATGACTAACCACAATCTCCAAGTTTGTTGCTTAACTCAATTTTAAGTAAAAAAATTTCAGAAGACTGCCATTCTAAAAACATCTGACAGCTACCGTGAGCCTGATTCGACTCACTGTTTAAGCTTTTCTTATACAGGTATACACATAAAGCAGCCTTGGCAGGATAAAGAAAGAACTCACAAATGCTGGGAGGAGGGAGCAAAAATCTTCACCATGTCATAATTCAGATGACAAGTTTTTAAAGCACTCCCAACTACATCTGATAAATGTTCACATTTGTCTTCCACTTCCACAGAAACAGAAGACTGTAATCCCACAGGAGAAATAAAACTACTGAAGAAATGTTTGGGCGTTTTTTTACAGCCCAAGCTCTGCTCTCTGGTGAGTGCCCTCAACATTTTACCACCTTGAAAAGCAGCATTTGGGGTTCCCTCCAGTCTCTTACTACCTGTCAAATTTTCTATAATTATTCCAAGGCTCACTTTTTCTACCATTTTTCTTTAACACAGCATGTATAAGATGTAATCTTGGCAGAGACCTCTGCAAAAATGGTCAACCACCAACTAAAATCAAGATGTGTGGGAGGAAAAAAATCTGTCTGTTAACAGTCTGATCAACAACTTGCTATCAGAAAGAGAAAAACACCACAATTAACGAAGTAAGTCCTTTTGCTTCTTGGGATTTCTTCTTGGGGTTTTCTAGACTTGATCATTAGCAAAAAGCCCATGAAAAGTATCTGTACCTCCATTTTCCAGTTAAGATCCACACAATACTTGGAACTACGTTGCAAATCACAGCAGGAGTTGATTACAGGGAAAACAAACAAGTCTAGCTATGTTATTCATTTTACATGGTTGCATTTTTTAAATTGTGTGACTTCCAAAATATCTACACAGAAATATCTACACAGATATATTTTTTGTTAGAATAGCTTGCTTTCCTTAAAGAACAATGCACAAACTGACATCTTGCCCTGCTCTGAACGTCAGTATTAGACTTAGCTCAAATGGTTTTTCAGAAAAGATATTGGAGGGTAACTCTTTATGCTTACTGAAAATTTGAGTAGCATTAGTGAAATTAGTAGCATGGGAACATGGACACCTACTGAGGTAAACAGTCCCCTTATCAGTAGCTGCATTGAGTTTTCAGGTCTTCCAAGTGAAGGCCAAACTTCATGTTTAGCTTGTGTTCCTATAAATAGCATTTATTTTGGTCAGAAATAAGCAATTTAGCTAAGAATATCTGAAATTCAAACTAAGGTTTCAGAATTTAATTTCTAATTTAGAAAAATTACTCCAGCAGAAGGCATCTTCTTACTTAACTCATAGGCGGGGACACTTGGCACAACATGACTTTCATTTTAAAGAATTTGGAAACTTGCCTCTTTGCAAGAAAAAACAGCACTGCAGAAATGCTTCTAAACACCCATGTTTTTAAAAATTAGGAAAAGAAAGCCATAAGGGCTGCCTTTGGGAAAGGAATGAACTTATTATTTACATGATCATTTGTCTCTCATGCCCTTAGGGGTGGCTCTGCTCACAACTCTCACACATTCAGTCCCTTAGTTTTAATTTATTTTTTTGTTTCTCAAAGAAGTACAGAAGAAACATTATCTGTTAAGGTTTTTGCAAGTCCAGAGACAAAAATGTTAGAACAGAGCAAAAGCACTCAGATAATTAGTGAGGTACAGCATGGAAAGAATCTACTGACATAAAAACACCAACCTGTTGCTGTTTGTGCAGCAAACTTTTCCAGAATCCATGCTAGCCATCATTCAAACTCTCAAAAAGTACATACATTTGGTTTTGTACATTTGTAATTGTGGAAATAAAGGATCCCATTTTCAGAAAGTAAAGTCCTTCAGAAAGATCAGGTAGCACTAGCTCCAGCTGCACTTGTCAAATTTTTAAATTTTTTTTTTAAGCTTAACACATAAACTTTACTACTTTAATTTAGAAAACCTGGACATGCCCTAGACAGATAACTGTGCATTGCATATGCAAGAAAGGATGTTTAAACTAATAGAAATTTTGTGTGCAATTTCAACATAATGTCTTATAATTTATATTCAAAACTATGTACTTGGCATTTAGAACTTCAATGGCTGCAGTTTACTCTCTCCAAAAAAAAGAAAGGTCTCTCCCAGGACTGCACTGAGAGAAAGAAGAAGAGAGATGGAGAAGTCACTGACTCTATAATGGTCATAGCCATACACATTTTTTTTATAAATTAGAGTGAAAACTGTTTTTCTTTTACTGAAAGACCTTGGTTTCCTTCCCATAGCATGCAAGTGTTAAAGTAAAGTTCTCATGCTTTATACAATTTTAACTTCAATTGCTTATTTGGGCAACTAGTCCTTACTTGCAGCAACACAGGCAGCTATCTTTGTGAGAGTAAGAAATTTTGGAATTGTCTAGACTGGTAAGAATTTTGAACTTTGAACTAACATTAGAAATAGCTGACTGCTAGATGTCATCTTATAAGAATAAATAATAAAGAATACTCAGGTTTAAAAATAAAGTTTTTATTTGTTTTGATAATATGATGAAATACCATCATTTCAGCCTACACTGAATTAGGGATATAAATTTTAAAAATAATGTTTCCTCAAAAGTGAGGAGCCTCACTATTTTCTTTAAAATTGAGCAAACAACAATTTTGACACATAAATCTGAAAATGTGGTGCACGAGGTGCTGCTTTTTATAAACGCACAAGGTATGAAATAACTAGTGTTAATTACCACATATTTTAATGTGGTGCCACAGACAGGCATAGCATTCTAAAACTTGCATTTGTTCAAACAAGTACCTGCCCTGAGGAGCTAACAACTTACATTGTGCAGATATTATAGAAGAGCTATGAAGGTGTGTCCAGACAGTAGTAGATTATATGCAGCAAAAGGCTCTGAAAAAACAGGGACAAATCTTGGAAGATAAATATCCATTATTCCATAGAAGTAAGTACTTAGTGCTATATTTTTAATACTACATTCTGACTGCCCAAGGATGATTCTGCAGCAAGCAGCAGGAGGATAAAAGCTTGAGAAAGAGCTACACGTTAAAATCTGGCTTTAATACTGCAAATGCCATTAATCTTGTACAGCATTTAGGCATTTTTCTGTTGTTGAGCATTCATGGGCTGAATAATTTTGAAAATAACTTGGACAACTAAGTATAAACAAACTTTGTCCTTTCTAAAATATAAATATACTGCAGTAAGAATATGACAGTCAAATCTCACCTGCAGTGTGCCTGAAAGCATGGCATGACAGTAGGCAGCCCTACCTTTCTATTCAGTCTATTCAGCACAAATGGAATTAGTCATCCTGCTGACTACAGTGTTCACTTCAGTGTACAGACATTGTACGCTAAAATAACAAGAATGGACAGCAAGATGGTAACTGTGCACAATATAACCCATGAAAACACACACGTATGCCACCTAAAATCTTTCACAGGTCTCAAAACAAAATCAAAAGCATGCATTCCTGAAAATGTGCTGGGATTTCAATCAAGCATCGCAAAAATGAAAACTATCTTTCATGCAATTTTTTTTTGTATTCAGTATTGATTAATAGGATCTGCCTCCAAAAAATGTTTTAAAAGTTACACAGCTCAATTTTCTATGTTTACATATAAATAAGTCCTTTTCTCTTTAAAGATAAAAATAAAAATATACAATGAAATTATCCATTATTATTTGACCTTTTTTGCACAATCAACAGACTCCATCTTAAAACCTCTTTGTTTCTTTCCCTTCTCCTGAGGAAATGTATGTATTCATCTTCTCAATAGTGAAGATTTTTCTATTTAGTGTTTCCAGTTTAAATGTGGACTGTATATAATCCAGCAAACAGTGGGTAATTTGTTAGAACATAAAACACCTGAAAGCAATAAATTGTACAGGTTTCATCTAACCCAGGATGAATGTATTCTGTTGCATCCCTGCTATCTGTGCAGCCTCAGGACTGAGCCGGTTCAGGAAAGAAAAATCTCTTATTTCCCCATGGCTGCCACCACCACCTCCTCCCAGGACTAGTTTTCCATTATCTCATTGGAGTGACTTAGCCCTGTGATCAGATGATCATTAGATTCAAAAGAAAGGGCAGTGAGGGAACACCTGGGTGGAAAAAAAAAAGCACCACACCTTGTAGCAACAGCCCGTAGTTACATCAAACTGATACCACCAAAATAGCCAGGGCTGGTTCTTTCTCCCAAAAACACTGCTTTAACAAAGACTAACCCTTAGGTACTTAAATCTCAGCATCAGCTCTTTGCGCTTAGTTGACCATTCAATGTTTCTCAGACACCTGAGCCACGTGCAGGGCCATGTACAACTGCGGGATTTAAATCAATACCACCAGAAACAGACAAATAACAAAACCAGTACACAATACACAAAAACAACCAAAGATTTAAGTCTCTATCATTCAGTATCATACTTTTTTTTCCTTTTGAGCTTTTCTCCTTATTTATCCTCTCTATAGGGCAACTAAAAACAAAACAAAACAAAAACAAAAACAAGCAAGAACCCACACCATATTTACTTCATGGAAGATATAGTAGCATTAAGTGAATTCAGCTGTTATAATGATCACTGCTAGTTGCAAGACATGCTACTGCCAGGGGTGAGATGTTATTCTGGAAGGAAAGCTGTGCTCTGTACATGCAGCTTTTGTGGTTGTATCTTATTTCACGTGATTTGTTGCTGTCAAACTCAATTAAAGGAAAAATCCAAAAAGAGTAAACACATTCAGCTTTATCGTGTGAACTAAAAGAGACAGTGCCTCATGCTCTCTTCTCTCCCCAGACCTCCTATTCCAAATGGGCTGGTTAAAGAATAACTTGTAACTTTAATCAAACTGAGGTACAATTTTCAAAGTATCAGGTAATGAAGTTACTATTTAATTCCCTGTTCCACACTAAAGCTTAAGAAATGCAAGTTATGAAAAGCACAAGATTGAACATGTTTTCTATTTACTTGCAGGTCATCAAGAGCAGCAATGAGGGCTGAACTCAAGTGCTTTCTTTGAACCCCTTAAAAAGGTACCTTATCTTTTTTCCTGGATAAACCAAATCAAAGTGTTAAAAAAAATGGGTTTGATTAATTGATTCTATTGAAAAAATCAAATCAGATCAAATTTTATACTGTCACTTAGTGGAAATACTAAATACATTCAAGTATGAAATTGCTGAGTTATTTCATTGTCATCTGCAACCTTCTTCTTAAAAGCACCTCAGTACCATAGGAATAGGAGGTTAAGTGTGAAAGGAATGTTTAAAGGAACTCAGTCATAAACAGTAGTAGAAGTCCCAACATAGATACCTGATGTTTGTATGAAACAGATTGGTAAAGCCTACTACAAAAACAGAATTTGCAAATATATAGATAAATACAATGTAAATGCTAAAAATAATTCTAAATAAAAGCTGGGGACACTGTTTAGAGTTCTTTGGAGTACACAATGAAAATGAGGATCAAGATTACATATTAATATGGATTAGCAAAATCATTTTAACAGGACTCATTACGAGGCTCTCTTCCAGATTTCATGGCAAGAGGTGAAGTTCCTCCTGGATAAAGAAGCAGCAAGAGGACAGACAGTAAAATGTTAAAACAGTAGTTTGTTGTGTGTTTTCTTTTTTCAAATAGAAGGTGGTTTCCAAAAGGGTCACTCATAGGAATTTGTGCTTGGACTTACATTGTTCAAAAAATTAAGCAGTATTGAAATGGGAGTAAAAATGGATTAAGTCTTGTAGAAAGTGCAAGATTTTTTCCTTAGAAATAACACTATTTGCAAATAATTGAGGGAATATTTCATTAACTGAAGTGTCTGTACAACAGGATTACAAACTATAAAATAACTTTGATTGGAAGAACCTTTGGAGGTCATTTGGACATAACTTCATGTAAGATGCAATTTAGCAAATACAAAGGAACGTATAGGTGGAATATTCATATACGATGGTGGACTCTAAAACAGGTCATGTCATATAGACAACAAATCTCAGAGGAATTGCTAAGCATTCTTTAAAATCAGTTAAATCAGTTCTTTAAGATTACACTCTAATTCTGCTGCGCCCCAATGCTAAGAACTTTCTTGGAACAGAAGACAGCCACTCTTGGACCTTTAAGTATGCAGACAAGTAAACAGAATGGTCGGATATAGAGAAAATCTTCTGTACCAGAGGAATTAAACAGATAATGGATCTTCAGGCTAAGAGAGATAAGACTGGAAGGAATTTGACAGACAACTTGTGAGTGGCATAGAGACAGTGACCAAAGTGTTAATTATTTCTTCATTTGTTATTCAGTTTCCTGACTCAAAAATAGGAGGCATCAAAGTAACAGACAGCAGGTTAAAAAAAAAAAATCATATATATATGAAAAAAAATAAAATTAAAAGCTAAGAAACAAAACAAAGTACAGGGGAAGAACCACGACAAAGTAAGGATTCTGGGCTAGCTTGGCCTGCAGCCTATCTCAGCCTCACTGTTCTCTGGGAAGCTCAAAGAGGTGAGAAGATTAAAAACCCTACTGAAGAGCAGCATCAGTTTCTCAGGCTCTTGCCTCTGGCTCCTTCTACTAAGCCATAGAACCTTCCCCAGGCAAAAGGCAGAGGCAGTTCTGGGAGCATCTCTTCTGTGAATTTTCAGCAGTCTTTTTTCTCCCATGGGATGTTTGCTTTTTGTTTTACAATGTTTCCCAAATTATTTGTGTGAGAATTACTTTGAAGTAGTGATCAAATACTGATTTAGTTAAATGAGTGAGCCACAAAAAAAGAAACCATATGCTTTAGAGTACTGTTAAAATTCAGTAACTTTTGACTGTTCGTAATCATTCATTGCCTTATTATCTCTGTTTTGCCTTCCCAGAATGACAGTACCCTGAAGATTAAAATCAGATATGAAAATAGTTGGGTAAATACAATACTCCTCTTGAAGATGAATAAGAGATTTCTAAGTCCCCATAAGTTTTAGCAAAATACTTATCCAATCCCCTTCTACTTGCCATGGTAACTAAAGGCAACTTTTTGAGCCTTATAATTTCTGCACATGCCACTTTTTTAAAATAGTGCTGGAATATTGTGTGTGTGTGTACTTATGTAAAACACAACAGTATAATTTTTTTGTTTTATTGATCATACTTGTAAGCCCATTTTGTCCACTTTTAACTGCTCTTTTTTTCTGTATTGCCAACTCCCATTTCGTTATCTGTAGAACAGTGATGTTTTGCTTAAAGCAGCCAGTGTTGGGAGAGTTTTTATGCAGAAAAGGACACTGTGGGACTGTTAACCCACTTCACTTGAAAAATGCTGAGCATTTATCAAATACTAGTACTTCTCTAAGAGAAAAATAAAATGTTAGTTACTCAGAATATAGAGGCAGTCCCAAAAAAATATCTAATAAGACAAGAGCCTGAATTACTCAAATAGAAACTAATCTCACAATCTATCCAGACAAGGATGAAAGGGTTTAACAAAATAAATGTATTTCACCCTTTGGCATCTGGGTCTTCTGATGTTTAATTAAAATAAAGGCTAAAGGCTATATTCTTCTCTGAATGTTAGCTCACTGCTGAGATGCCAAAGGGACAGGCACCTTTCAAAATATCTCTCCCCAATAGGAATGTAAAAATAATTTCAATTTATAATAAAACCACCCAAATAAAAATCATTAAACTGCATTTGAAATGCCTCATTGGAAGAAAAAACTCTGCTTTGCCTTCCAGAAACGCATTAGTGGGAAATGTCTTGGTGCAAAATACTAGACATGTTCTTTCTTGTATCACAAGGAAGCAACTATAGCTCAGCACACAGCTTTAGCACTGAAGTAAAACTGAAAAAAAAGCAATGATCCTAAATGCAAGATGTATTTTTAATAAATATGTAAGATAAATTAATTTAATCTCACAAATTACACAGAATTTTGTCAGCTCTCTGAATTCACTGTTGCTGAGGTTCACCCAGAGGAAGCTGTACCACTACCTGCTCCTAAGAATGCAATAACCACAAAGAAACTCACTGACTCTGGTCTCAAACCCCAACACAGTCCCAATCACATGACATACAACATGTCAAAACATGTCTATCATACTAGACGCTGTTCAGGTTACAGCTGCAATCCAAATCCTTGAAAGACTCCAGCACCTTCAGAACGCTACAGCACGACAGCAAGAAGTATTCCCTCTGTGCTGGCAAAAGGAGCCTTCCTGTTGCAGCAAGCATGCTCCTTGCTGCCTTGTTAAACCAGTTCTTACCTGCAATTCACCTGGTTCACACAGACACATGCACTGTATACTTCATACACCCTGTTTAAATGCTAGTGTTAAAAATATGTGATTAAAAATATGTGATAGAAAGGGAAAAACGTCAAGAATCCAATCAACTCCCCCAAAAAAGTGAAGTATATGTGTTATGTATGTATAATCAAAGCTAGTTTTTGGTTCTGTAGCTTAATACATTACCATGCAGAGAAGCGTTTAGCTACTTAGGAAACCTAATGCTCCACAAACACCAGAAAATAATAGGAAATAATTTGGGGAAAATAGGGAAAAAAACACAAAATTATGTATACTTTTTATGACTGTTAATTATTAGAAATACTTCACTTCCAAGAGAAGTAAACCTTTGAGTTCCTTCAAGTCTCTAAAACAGTCATTTCTCTCTCCCTTTGTTAAGCCATAAAGGTTGCATTTTTCAAGCCATAGGCTTCATTTCTAAACTACAGTAGGAAATTACAAAAAGTAAATCAAAAGGATATAAATGAGCAGTTCATTCAGGTTAGTTTGCACACAGCAAGTCTCCAAGTAAATCTCATGGTCAGTTACAGGATGTGTTCAATGTTTTACTCCTATGAACCTAATTAGGTTATCTCACATTAGTAAGCAGTGGAAATAGACCTCAAACTTGCCAAACAACAAAGTCTTTGCTAAAGGAAATTTTGTGAAACATTTCTCTTTCCTCCAGTATTCCTTCAGGCTTTCCCTGATTTAATTTACAGGCAGCTGCTCCTTTATGTACATTTTCATTTCGACCAACCATTAAAACACACGGTTATGTTCAATGTAAACAGTATTAAAAGCTTAAAGAAATGTCTTATGAACACTCTAGTACTTCATGTTGTCACATCAACTCCCCCAATAAGCTTTTCACAGATATTTAACGGAGAAAGAAATAAGCCTGTGGCACTTTGAGCAAAGTCCTGAGGGAAGATGCAGAAATAAATTGCCTTGTAATGGTTTGCTCTACTCAGTCTGAAAGGAAAGGTAAGAACTATCAAAAGGGAATTGCTGTTCACTCCTACCTTTTACTGACAGGAAAAATAATTAAGACCAGCAAATATGCCAGAAAAACACCTCTCAATATTAATTCTTGATTCTATGCACCAAAACTCCTTTACTACAGGGAAAAAAAAAAAGTTACCTTTGTTTAATTCAACTTAAGGCAGTCATAATGAGGAGATACTGCTAGTAACATCAGTCAGCTTCTCATGGGGAAAACTAAATACTGCAGGCTTGTTTAATACCAGCTTTTTGGTATACCTTTGTGGCTTAAAACACAGATAAATTCTTCTTCTCAAAAGTGATACTGACAGCCAGCTAGTAATGGACCACCAGAGATTCAGCCAAAACCACAGCTAGCTGCCCTCATTGCTGAAATGGAGAAATAAATTTCTGAATGCCAGTTTTTCAGCACTTAGCTACATGTTGCAGAAGGTTATCTTTTCTTATACAAGAACTTGGATAGTCTCTATACAGGACTGTTCAAGAAAGATGATATAGCTGGGCATACGTAGTGGCACTGAAATGGAGCTCAACATTAGACTTGCATACCACAGAACAAACTGTGTCAGAAATTGTTGAAATATCTCACAGTCTAATACACCTAATTCTTAACTGAAAAGGAAATTTAGACTGCCAACATTACGCTATACCCTAATTTTTACCATGAAGATGAGATGCAATCATTACCACAATACACCAACATATGAATATTGCTTCACTGCCTAGTAATCACATCTAATGACACAATCCAGTTAAAAGATTCCACAATCCCATTTAAGCAAAATATGAAGCATGCAGTAGCTCATTTCACACTAAGTCTAATAAAATAAACATGTTTCCAATTCTGTACCTCTCCCTGCACAGATATAGCATATATATTTCACACCATAAACCCAGTTATGTTTCTCGGATTCTCTTCTCTTTAATCGGTGTAAAATCAATATTACAGGATTGTTTCACAAAGCAAGTATGGACTAGAAACCAACCAGAATTACAAACACTTCTTTTTAAAAATACTTTTTGAACTTTGAAGTCCCAGGCTGAAAAATAGCTTTGCTCAAGCTATTTCATCATATCCATTATTTGTTAATATTGTGTGTCCCCAAAAAAACCCCAGTCAATATATTACTTAATTTGAAAGGAAATGAATTAAGGTTTCTAAGCTTTAACCCATGCTTATCAAGAAATAAGTCAGGCCATGTTCAGTGACATTCTTTCATAGATCAGATTTTTAATTTATTCTGCAATGAATCTTGAATATAATCTAGTGTTCTATTTTTAACTATTCTAGTTTATGCTTCTGATATGAAATACACTTTCACACTTTCAGAGAACAAAGTTCCAATGTTTATATTAGCAGAAGTGTTTAGGGTAAAGCTAGTGTTAAAAACACCAAGCTGTGAATCTATAAAATTTAGACTATACCATTAAAAAAACCAAAAATATAGCAAACATATACTGTATTATTCCAATAGCTGAGTGTAAAAGTGATTTTCTATTAAAATACCCAATATTTCTGTTAAAAAAAATAGGTTGGATCGCATCATCATTCTCAAGAAAAAACACAAAGCCTTAACTTATGCTTACGAATCCACATGTGAATGGTCCATTTATCATTAAAGTCAGTAGTGCAAATTGCATGCATGAAAGTTCTCTTGACATTCATTACACAAGGAAATAAATGTTATATAAATATCACTTCTGGGCAAAAACTGACACCAATCTAATAATCCACAAATAGTTTAAGAATCATGTTGTTCTACAGTAAAATGCAAATTCTAGACCAAAAATTTTTCCTGACATTATAGGTGCAGATGCATTTACAGGTTCATTCTCTCAATGGTTTTCACTATCTGCCGATTAATCTAAAGAAAGGTTACCTAAAGCCCATCTGCCGTAAAGCTTTGTAGATGGCCCAGGTCAGGAGGCTATCTGCAACTGGACCACAGACTTAAGTCACATAAAGAAAAAAACAGTCATTTTTCTTTTGCTTTCCAATTGTTTTTCACCTGTACAGTTTCTGCAAACATTTGTTTTCTCATTGCTGTCATTTCCCAGGAATTTCTCTGCCTCATCATCCATTAATCACTTTTCCTTCTACCCTTCCTTCTTATTCAGCACAACGCAAATCTCAAGGAAGAAAATGTCACTGTCAAAATTTTTATCAAAATTTCAAATAAAAACAAATTAAACAGCCTTATGACTTTTAGGGCACTTCAGCTTCTTAGGTTCCCCTATCAATATATTAGCTTGACCAGTGGAAGACAAGAGATATTTTAATCAAGTATCCTCCAATATTGTTTTGTTTAGACCATCCTTCTACTCTCAGTGTGTCTCAACAAACTGAAAGGATTTTTCATTCAGGTCTAGGCTGCACCAGTAAAAGCTGAATTTGGCTCTTACAAGTATAAAAAGAGAAGCACAACACACCAACTTGACTCTACCATTTCTTCTACATTCATTATTTTTTACTAAAACACCTAAAGAGACAAAAAGAAGAGACAAGACAGAACATGATGTTGAGAAATTTGTGCTAAAATACCTGCAGCCCAAAATAAAGAGTAGCTACTGCTGATATCAAACTCCATCAGTATTTCGACACAGTAGGTGCCTGTTACTGATTCACAGCAAATGCCTGCTTTCCTAAACTAGCACCCGTGCTTCAGAACCATAATATACAACAGAAGTAGCAACAAACCAGTCTGGGCAGGAAACTTTTTTTTTTCTTTTCTTTTTTTTTTAAAAAAAAGCACCCTAAGATTTATATGTTATCTCTGACTTGTATTACCTCTCTCAGCAAAAAGGGACCCTAGTGCTAGGACTCCAGAGATTTATATGCCAGTGCTCTTGAACAGCTCTTAGGATCAATGCAGTATTACATGGCTGAATTAACAGATCTCTGGAGAGCATCTTCTGTCTCTCATGGTGCAATCTGATGAGCAATATTACTGCGAATATGCAAAAGAGATGCCAAGAGTTTACCAAAGACATACATGTCTTTAAAAGCTCCACCAAGTTATAGCAAGACTCAGGAAATGTATGCTGACAAAATTCAAATAAAAAGGCTCACTTAATGTGCAAACTGACAAAGTGTTCATATGGAGCATGTTAGTAATACATTTTCATTATCAATTATTTACTAAAATCTATTTACAATGTCAGAAGCAATTCTGTAAAAGTCTTCTGCAACAGTATCTCTAATAAAGGGACCTAAACATAATTAAGGTGTTCTGCATTTCTATTGGCTTTCCAAAATACAATGGGGCCAAGAACTGTACTCAGTAAGACTACTCCAACAACTCAAATAACTGTTCTGTGTAGGTAAAGGGATGGGGTGGGTGGAGTAGAAACATATTCTCAGCATTGGTTTCATCCCACTGTTAAATATCTATTTAATTCAATTACTCTAGTGATTTGAATGGTACTTAGCCTTGAATGAAAATTAATTTTAAAGTATCTTTATATTTAAAGATCAAGTAGATACTTCTATCAGACATCAACAGCAAATACAGCCACCAGTATATTCAAAAGGTTCTCCAAGCTAAATTACTTAACCTTCTAGGAGTCTACATGAGACAGCTATGTTTAAAGACCTGAACCTGTAACAACTATGCTGCAAGTATACATTACACTTCACTGCAACATACACCACTAAATAGGAAGAACTCAAACAGTCCCCACTTGGAAGTATTCTCATCTTCTTCTGCATATTTAATTTATTTCCTTGATGTTTCTCCCTCTGTGTGTAACAATTTTCAGTTACAGGGTGCTCTTCTTTTTTATTTAATTACTTGATTCAACAACGAAGAAAAACTTAGGAGTATCATGAAGCAATTTTTTTTCTAGAGGGAACCAAGTGACAATACGTGTTCCAAAACATGTCAAAGTGAGTGAGTAAGAAAGGTGTGGTCTGCTTCAGCTAGCTACAACATTCAAACTTTTAAAGCCAAGGCAGCTGCAATGCTAGTGGTGCAACCAGCATTCCTAGTTTTTTGAAAAGTGCTTTGCTCTGCCAGGCTGTAATGTGGTGTATAGAGTTGCCATCCTGTTTAATGCTTGACTCCAAGTATTCTCAGGTGTCCATATTTAGAAATATTTAATAATCCACAGCTTAGTTTTATTCCAAATATTATCTGCACAACAAATTTCCAATAATTAAACTATACAAGAAACATAAAAGACAGAAATGTAATTACTGTAAAAAACGACACTAAAAATATCACAGTTACACTAAAAACTATTTATACAGACACATAATGGGTCTCTAGAGGACATGTTCTCCCACTTGAGTACACAATTTATAAGCAAGCATTTAATTTTCTTAAGGGCTGCTGCTGCTGCCATGTTTCCACAAAAATATCTACTATAAACTAAAGGGAAGAATAAAATCACTTTGAAATTCTACATAAAACTGAAATCTGTTTATAACTTTCAGAATAGCAACTCATATTCAATATGGCTAAGCACTGACCACCACTACAGTTAAAACAGCTGAGAATACCCACAACTTTGCAGATCAGAGCCTAAACTTTATAAGCAACTATCTGCTTTTCATCACTTAGTTATTTCTTTTAAAACTGCAGAGTACAGTAGGGTGGGTCATGTTAACCAAAAGTCCAGAGGCATTTTGTTGTTCAGATACAGCTAAAGCACTGCTTAAACAAAATAAATAAATGTAGATAAGAGTTCCATCAGCTGACCTTCTTTTTGAAATCACAGAGAAATCACTGTAGACCTTCGCAACTGTAGCAATAAAATTCTCAATACTGCATGCATTAAAACAGTGTTCATAATGCAACTTCATAAAGTGAATTACAGCTTTCTTGCTCTTTTGATTTAATGTTTAACTACTAAAAACTCATGACAAACCTGGGTCCACGTGTCTGGAGTTTCTTCTAATTCCATTTGTTCTTTTCTGCATAGCAAAAACACAAACCAAGGATATGAATAAACATTTTCCTGTATGCATATTGCACTCTTTTCGTTCCCACAATCTACTAGGCAAAGTTGGTTTTCTTATTTCCTCCAACCACCACCACAACTATCCTTACCTTGTAGAAAGATCATACTTTGAAAAACATTCTTAGTAGATAATTTTTTTCATATCTCCCTTTTTTCTGACACTAGACCTAAAAGATTCTTAGCCCACAGACTTATTCAAAGGTCAAAATCTTTTTATATCCAGAAAAAAATCATTTTTCATAATTTATAATTAGGATAGTGGAAAAAGTTGCCATTTAGCCCCTTAAGATATCCACAAACACAAACGTATTGAAGCTGCCTGCATTGCTTTAATAAGGTAGAAATGTCCACTATTCCTACTCTGTACTTAAGGTAGCTAGAATTCCCTATGCAAGTCTTTATTTCCTGATTCTCTAGGCAAGCACTTAAATGTACTTAATAACTCACCCCCCACTTGCTTTTGAATTTAGATTAATCAGAGCTGTGAGAAATCAAAAATTCTCTGACAAGACCTAGACTTTTTTTTCATGTATTTTATACTCCAAAACACTTAATAGGGATCCCTGAAAATTTCAGTGTGAAATAATACTTATCTGGGAACTGGAAGATAGGCTTTTGCAAACTTGCTTTAACTGGTAGCTTGCATGAAGGCTCATGCATTTATTTATTGTTTAATCAAACCAAGCAGAGAAAAGCATGTTGCATAACAAAGGGAACAATTAGGTTGCTCCCATTTACTTGCAGTTGATATAAGCTGATGCAGGACACACACTGAGGCAAGCCAGAAAGCAGCACCCTGAGGCACAACCAAATTACTAAACCCTCTAGCAACCTGGCGAAACTAAAAGCTTGGTTTAAAAAGAGCCTTCAGACTCCTGAGTCTTTGGACACACTTTCTCTGTTCCCTTTAAGTCTAATTAAAGAAAGGATGCAAGTTTTCTTTTGTCTGCAGTGGAAAGAAGAAACACTGAAAACTGCTGCTACAAAAAAAAGGTAATATTACTGAATAAGAACAAAAATGTCCATTATACCCTAAGAATTTTCTTAAATGGAGAAAGTATTGCTGATAAGGATTGATGCAGAGTGGCAAGTAACCGAAGATTTGAACAAGAGAAGGAAAGGTACAGGAGTGGTAAAAGCAAAATACAACAGATCCTAAAACAAAAGAAAAATACAATAATTCTGTGAGCACATAAGTCATATACATCAAAGAACCAGATGGGAAACAATTATTGGGAAATAATTCTTGAGCTGCATGAAAATATTCTCAAAACATTTAAATATGTTGCAGTACCAGTGCATTTTATTACATTACTGGTATGAAATCTAAATCCATGTGTTTCAAAATGACACATCCTCGCCTATCCTCAAGTTTCCTTCTGCACAGAGAGAAATAAAGGAGGCACTTGAACAAAAGTCTTTGTAAAAACGAAAGCAATCTGACAATTTGGATTAACTTGACAGTCAACAGCAAATCAATAGCCCCAGTAAGAAAGCCATTTTTTCCTCACAAAAAAATAGTTACTAATCAAGCTATAGGGTGAGAAGCCAAGGAGTGGAAGGGATTAGATACCATCAATATATGTATTTTCTTCATCCAGCCCCAATATATTTAATACAGTTAGGTTTACCTCGTTGGCAAGGCCCGACAGGCGCGTTATTGCTCCCCAGCGCGGCCTGCCAGCCGTGGGACCCGGAGCGTGTCAGGCCAACAGACTGTGCTGCAGTTTCCATATTCCATGCCCTTACTTAGAAGGTATTTCTAGGCAGACGTGAAAAGCCAGGCAGCACATGGCAGGAGGCACAGCTGAGAGAGCAGTGAGTAGAGAGGGCTTGCAGCAGCACCCTGGGTACAGGTCTGTGGCAGCACTGTGCGCTCCTCACCCCGAGCTCCTCCTGCCACCTCACCTGTCACAGCCAGGGCCCCAGACACCAGTGCCTGCTGCTGCAGCCGGCGCCCACCTGAGCCCCGCAGCAAGGAGCTCGCCAGAGGGTGCTGGGGACCCCCTTGTCTGGCCCCCACCACTGTCTGGGGTCACAGCAACACCAAAAGAGCTCAACCATCAGAGAGCACAGATGTGCTCAGCCCTGCACACAACTCCCCCGGCACCAGTCACATCAGCAGAAACAGTCCTTCCAATTCCAGTACCCATTTTAGTGACAGCAAACATAGACATGCTTGGGGAGAGAAGTAACATACACATTCCCGTGTTGTTCATAACCAACATGTCATTTGAGCATTTAAATTACCTTAGAATTCTGATCTAGAATAATGGCTATGAACTATTATACCTCATGTTTCAAGTGCTGCCTTGCTTTTGCCTGAGCTGGCAGACAAAGCCCAACCGCCATGCCCTCCTGTACTTCCTGGAAAGGCATGAGGAACTGGAGAGAAAACAACCCAGGGTAGCTTGCAGCCGTCTTGGAGTGGTGGCAAGGTATGCCAGCATGTTATCCCAACAGGGCTCACTTGCATTAAAAATTATAATTTAAAAAAGAGTACTGCTAAGCCAACTGCCAAATTTTTTCTTAGGAACACTAAAGATCTAGATATCAGTTGTGAAGCGATACTGTTTTTACTTTCACTTAAAAAACACACCTCCTCCCTTTCCAGTGCTCTCAGCATTAAGCCGTATCAACTGAAAATTGACTCACACTTGGAAAAGAATACGTTTATATTTAATTATTAATCTTGTTTCTTAGACAGCTTGTACTTTTCACTTTTCTAAAGAAATCTGCTGTTAAATACAGAAGAAAAACTTACCTGCTCAAACAACACATGCACAAAGTAAATAAGGAGCTCCTATGTCACTGACAAAACAAACACCACATGAAAAGAAAAACAAATCCTTACCTCATGTTTCAGGTTCCCGTGTTCTGAAACATAAGTAAAAATTGGCATTATTGTCAACTGTAAATTGTACGCTTCTTATAAATCAATCTCAGGCTGTGCTGTGTTGCATTACTGAAAACCCTTCTGCCTCCTGTCGCTACCTGATCCCTGCAGCCTCCCCAGCACCCCGGGGCTGCGCCAGCTCCTGTTGCGCAAACCCAGCTGTGCTCTCCTCCCACCCATCGGCCCTGCCAGGCAGAGCCAGCTGGCTGGGAAAGGCTGTTTGCTGCCCCAAACACTGCACCTCCCAGCAGTGGCATGGCAATCTGGTCTGCTGACTTCTTAAGCGTTTAGAACATTTTAAAAATACTTCATAAATATTGACCTGTTGGAAATTTAAAAGCTAGAGTTCTTCATCGCAAGTCAAGTTTACAGCTTTTCTTATCTGTGTTTTCATAGCATGCCAACATGTATCAAGATAAGATACATACCTCTAGCTGTAAAATGTTCTGTATTTCAGCATTGTATTAGTATTAGAGAGACTCTGAAGTCATCAGTGTTTTATTTGACTTTTGCTAAGTCTTTTCTCGTACTATGTAATAATGAGGGGGGAAAAAAAAGCCTTCTGGGAGATCAGAAGGACTGCATAACAGTAACACCTTTACACACACATACCACTACACATCACAAAAGACACAAAAAGGATTGAATTTTTACATTTTTCTTTGAATGTCTAATTTGATAAGAGGTATTTGGGTGTATTCTAGGTTTTGGTTCGGTTCCTTATCAAAGAACACACAGCTGTATTTACCTGTGAGTGCTCTCTAGGACTGCACATGCTATTGAGGCAAAGCACAAAACTGCACATGCCCAGTCTGTACTTTATTGCATTTGAAAACTTTTACTGTAATATCTTATAAACAGTAAACCATAGTCACAGTAAATCAGCTAAAAGATTTAAATGCAAGTAGATTTTGTTCTGATTAAAACAAAAAATAATAATAAAAATTAAATAGTAAAGTGTGGGAAAAAAAATCTTTGGCTTTCTAACATTTTATGCAAAGATGATAAGACGTGCTGAGACGGGGCACACGCGCTGAGCACTCTGTTCAGGCTGGGGAGGCACAGCCTGTTTACCACCAGCACAGCTCTCTTCTCACGTACACCTTCAGTCAGTATTTCCTCTTTATACAGTGCACCAAAGACGTATCATCTTCTCATCCGCAGAAACCACTTTTATTATTATAACCTTTGCAAAAGCATTAATCTGCATTTGTATAGTGAGCAAAAGAAGAAAAATAAGCCCGCCCCAAAGGAGGAGATGCACGTAGACTACTGAGGTTTTCTAAGGAGCCTGAGGGAATTACTTACCTAAGTACTGCAGAAATTAAATATGATTCTGGTATTTACTTTTCCACTTCTATATGTCTTTCAGAATTCTTTCCAAAATCTGAGTAAAATCACCTCTTCTGAATGTTTTATCTCAGCATTATAATTGACTTTAAATTAAGGGAAGTGACTTATGTAAGTACTTGCATGGGAGGGCAAAATATCAAACCCAGACCTAGGGGTTGTTTTTCTATTTTGTTTTGTTTTAATGGCCTCTGTTTAGTTTTGCAGATCTCTTATTTTTTTAAAAGTAAATAAATAAATAAAAATTAAAATGTCATTCTGTCCTCCAGAGGGAATGAATGAATCTGATTTTTAATGGTTGCTGCTGAATATTATTTTTACCTCTAGGTAATATTGCAAAACCAACTAGATAAATGAGTTCCATTTGGTGACTGAAGCATGTCAACACATTTCGTAAGAAATAATTAAGAAACTCATTGACTTACTTTCAATAATTGGATTCAAGATCTCACTACACAAGAAAGTAATAAGTATTCCTAATAATTCACATAAAATAAATTTCATTAAAAGGGTGGTTGGGGGGACTGGAGTAAAAATTAAGTCCAAAGCTTCAACAGCACTGACAGACCAAAATGCCATTTGTGACTTCAATATTAACATTTCAGGAACAGAAATCTAGTATCTGTATTTCCACATACAAACCTTTTCAAAAAATAAGATATTGTCTTATATTCACTACAGTTGAAATAGTCCTGTGTTACACAATATTTAGTATGAATTAATTGCTTTCTCGTGAGGTTTTTTTCAAATGTTACACAAGTACAAGAGAAAAAAACCTGTGATTTCTATTTATTTCTATTTTTAGAGATAAATTAATGTATGAGGATATCCACCAGCAGATACTTTACACATGACAATTTTAATTCAAGTTTCTGCTCATCTTCAATATGCCAAAGAAATTATTGAGTTCTGAATTCTAACAGCAGGCTACTTTTACTGCCATAGCTCAGAACAATTTTTTGGTATTTTTGTTTATTCACTGAGGCCACTATACCATTGGGTCACATTTTGATAATTATATTTTACTACAAAAGCAACAGGAGTAGCAGCTGACCTCAATAAGTGAGGGAACACAGATCAGAAAATGAGAAGCTGCTCCTCTGGGATGCAAGAGACCAGCTGGATTTACAAGCTAACTAAATGGAAAGTAAAAAGAATAAGTAGTAAACGACTTGCCTTCCTATTTTTAAAGAAATTTCAAAACATTTTAAATGTGTGAACTATAAATTAAGCCACTTCAAAGAAGGTGTGGGACTACCTGGCTCCTTTCTAGTCAGTTAGTCGTCATTGCATAATCAGAAGCAAATTGTGACCTAGAAGCACCATAGTGTCAAACCTCCTAATTGACATTAACATTTTCTTCCTAGTTCATCACACTGTTCAAGAAACTTCTTTTCCACCTAAGGAAATGCACTACTTTCTCAAATGCAATTCTCTGAAGGAGAAAGGAATAATGTATAAGTTAACTAAAAATTACTATAAAAATGCCTGTTTAATGTTTTTCTAATCCATTTATGCCTTCATGAGAGATCCTTCCATTCCCTGGGAACAACATTATAAAGAAGAATGTTTTGTGGGCATGGCACTGCATTTAAAATATTTTTTTTAATTTCAGATTCTAGAACCATTATTGGATGTTAATCTACTTGAAATATTCAATAGTCTGATGAATCATCAACTATTTGCCTGAGAATAGTTAATTTAACATAATTGGACAGACTTGAAAAAATTCCAGTTTGGAAATAGAAATAGATTGCTAACTCTTGTGGGTTTAGACTAGGAAACAGACTGGAGTTCTGCAGTGTGTTCCGAGCAATGTGATACAGTTTTATCAACCCTAAGGACCTCTGCAGAAATTGCAAGGGCCACAGGACCTGCACAGTGGAAGTGGGAATAATAAGACAGATTCTCCCTTTGTCCAATAAAGTTGTGTCTTAGTCATGCTCTCTTACCAAAGGAGCCACTCTTACCATTACCAAAAATAAACACTTCCAACTAGCGGAAGAACATCACCAGGCAAGCAAAATTGTCCTGTGCTTTGAAATAAGGCACAGGAGTGCAGCTGAGAAGCCAAAAGAGGAGGGAAGAGAAGGGGAGACATCCACATCCATCACTAGAGAAAAGATCACCACTGTGCATCCATTTGGTAATCTTTGTGTTTAAGGATTTTATAAGGCCTTGTGTTAAGACTACACAACAAGGAGTATACTATAGCAAAAAAAGAGGGTGTATGAAGGATTGCAAGTCACAGAAAAATGAAGGGATAGGGCATATAAGTAATATTATGAAAAATGCAGAGAGCTACTTGAACATGTGCAGGGCAGCATTTCAGAGGAGAAAAAGTTAAATCAATAATGGCAGAAATGAGCACAGAAGATTTCTTCCGGCACTGTCAATTTACAGTAACAAGGGCAGAAACAGTAACAAAAAAACCCAAAGGCTAAATGCAGAGTTTTTGTTCTCTTTATTAATTCAGCTGATTAACTCTGCACCTTTTATCACTGCAACCTCTGCAGTCTGTTGAACTGGCCTTCTTTGAAGGAAAATATCTGAAGAGCTGGAATATATTTGTGCATATGGCATAGCATGACAACACAGCAGTTCATCATCACACTTTATCAATGTTTCTCTCATACATCTATTATCTAAATATGACACCTATTAAATTTGTCATTCTAAAGGTTTCACCTATCTTTGAATGTCTGTCTTTTGAATTTTCACACACTAATTTGGAATGATATACGAAGATTTAATCTACTCAGAGAGGTTCTAAGGATAATTTCAGAAAGGCTAGGAAAAACACCTGCTCAGAGGTCTGAAAGGAAAACAAAATCTTAAACTATTCAAAAACAGGAAATGCTGAGAAAAACTCAAATGACTTTAAGAAACCTAATAGTATCTTTTCCTTGCAGTGTTTTGAATTCTGATCACTCCTTTTTCAACAGACCTCTAGAAACAGTAGAGGTTTACAGAATGGGAATGAAAATTATTTCAGGCATAGAAGTAGCCCGAATTATTAAGACATAATTTTTTTTAAAAGACTATTATTTTCACAGAGTATACTGAAAAGAGGTCAAGTTATAAAATAATTTCAGTCACTCAAAACTTCCGCTGACTCTTCTCACAAAAACTCAGTCACATGTTAAATTAAAAAGATACAAAGGCCAAACAACCAGGATAAGATATGCAAACTGAAACAAACAAACAAAACAAAACAAAAAAACCAAATGAAAACAGCAAAAGCCAAACAAAAACTTTACAGAACTCACTGTTCCAAAACTTGTGACAGGCAGTTAGATATTTTTGTCAACAAAAATAGGGAACTAGGCAAAAGAATTAAAAAGATGTAAAACATGTAAAAACTTCTAGAACAGCAAAAAGTTTAAAAGTAAATTTAACATGATTAAGAAAGTAGAATCACTCCTGGACATTGTCTACAACACAGAGGATTTGCACTTTCCTGTGAAGCATCTGGAATGAATCACTGGCAGAAAGACAGAACTCCAGATTAAATATAACACTTTATATATATTTATAAAAATATATATGTGTGTGTGTGTATAATGGGATATATAGATATACAGAGATTCATATAGATATATTCCAAGTCTGTGGCCATAACTAATGGCACATGACTGGGGAATAATAGTGTCCAGTTTCCTAAAAGGATGGTTGTGTTTCATATCCATTATACCCAGAGAAAAAGGCTGTAATAGTCCCCTAGAAGCAATAGAAATACACTGTGATACAATAAATGTTCCAGGCATTTTGCTATTATTGAAGCATTACAGCTGTGCTCTGGCTCTTTCTTATCTAATAGCACTCTCAGGCCACCTCTGCTAAATTCCCACAGAAGTAGCAAATGACACAACTAGAAAAAAATAAGTTTATCAAATTAAAAGGAAAGCCAAGGGAAAGCATAACCCCAGAAAATCATTCATACTCGAGTTGCACAAATCATTATTTAAAGGAGTCTGAATTGTCCCATCCCTTTCTGGGCTACGTATGGAAGTAGGAAGTGGTAAAGCTCCACCTTACACCTTTCCTTATTGTGCACATGACTAATAGGCAGCACTGCTCAATTAAAACTTATTTCTTTTAAAAAGCAAATAAAAAGAGAAAAATGGAAGACAGCAGAGAAAACCCTCAAGATTTCCCTTCCTACTCATTGGTCAAAGTCCCTCATTAGGTGGGGAGAGGACACATGTTCAAAGTGAGCAAAACCATTTGTCCTTTCCATACTCCTTCATTTGTAGAGCAAGGGGGAGCATGTGGAGTTTGTTTTTGCAGATACCATCTAGTCTCAGAGTAGGCTGTTAGGAAGCTGCAGTCTAGCACCTGTCATCCTATCTTATGAACAGGTGGAAGATACAGAACTCATCTAGCTTGTACTATAGCCACAGAAATCAGGGAGCCTTTGCATATAAGAAAAATAGACTGCAAAGAGAAGTTTTGAAGAGAGGACAGAGAGAACTCCTGAATGCAAGCTAAACATGTAACATGTAACAACTCAGTTGCTTCCAGTCTCATTAAAGACTCAATACATCACCATTTTACAAAAATCAGGGCAATGTTTCAAACTAAAATCCAAAATAACGTTCTGCTCCTTTGAAGTTGCAAAATGATAATTTATTTCGCTTACAAAGACATACTATTGTGATTTTTTTTTTCTTTTTTTTGTTCCCTCTAGCAAGTGCACAGCATTACTTAAGTATATATGCAGGAAAACTGCAAAACCAGACCTTGTGTTATCTGGGCATTTATAGTCATCCTTAGAGTCATTCTTACTGATACACATTGCACCATATGTGTCCACAGATCTTTACAGAGGTACAGAAAGACAAGCTTCTGCCACCTGGGGTGTCAGCTATCCAATTAAAATTAAAACTACAGAAGTGATTAAAACAGAAGGAGAAAATGAAAGAAAAAAGGACAAGTAGGAATGGTTTATACCACAGGAGACAGCTCTCTTGTGAAGAGCAGTGTGCATTTCTTTTTCCACTGTATTACTTTAAACGTAACTGCTTTAAAATATTACAATTTTAGTATCATTTTAAGTATTTATTTTCTGTAAAATATAGGTTCTATGAAAATCTTGTGTTCCAAAAGGATTTCAATGAAAAATACTGTGACTGCTTGTATGGTTTGCAGATCCACAAAAAATTATTTTTTACAAGCCCAAACTTAGAGGAGAATATGGAAGTTCTCCAAAACAGGAAAGCAACTGCGGAAAAAAAAAAAAAAATCACTGACTGCAGCAGAAGTCAGTACTGACATCCTGAGGGTTTCATGGAAGAATGAAACAGCCAAATAGCACAGTGAGCCAAAAGCCAAGTAGAAGTCAGGAAGTAACATGAAGGGGGACAAAAACAGAAACAAGCTTACACAATTTTGAAAGGAACAAATAGCTAGAACCACACTCTTGAAGCAGAAGCTTAGTAAAGAGAAGTGGATGAAGTAATGATGAGAGATTATCTCAACAGCATTTTGCAAGGATTATAGATAGCAATGTCAAAAAGAAAATAACCAAATGGAGGAGGCTGCAGCATGAGAATTGTCATAAACAAAAGAAACTGGGAAAAAAAAAAAAAATCACTGACTGCAGCAGAAGTCAGTACTGACATCCTGAGGGTTTCATGGAAGAATGAAACAGCCAAATAGCACAGTGAGCCAAAAGCCAAGTAGAAGTCAGGAAGTAACATGAAGGGGGACAAAAACAGAAACAAGCTTACACAATTTTGAAAGGAACAAATAGCTAGAACCACACTCTTGAAGCAGCAGCTTAGTAAAGAGAAGTGGATGAAGTAATGATGAGAGATTATCTCAACAGCATTTTGCAAGGATTATAGATAGCAATGTCAAAAAGAAAATAACCAAATGGAGGAGGCTGCAGCATGAGAATTGTCATAAACTATTATGATGTAATTTTGGAAAGGAATGTGCAGGTTTTAGAGAAGTGAGAGGAACAATTAATTAGAAACTTTCCCAACATATACAACTACACTGTCCAGAAATCCTCTTGTTCCAATGGCTCTTCTCTTCCAAATACATTGAAACAACAGGAATCCAAAAGTATTCATAGAGAGGGAAATTAAGAGAGGGGACAAGGGTTGTGGTGTCAGTCATTCCCCCTACACACCTATCAGCCCCAAATAATCTCCAGAAAGAAGAAATAATAGTTAAGAACCTGAACAGAGAGAAGAGTCAGAAATGGCACTCTGGTTATTTGACCAGATGGCTGGAGTGCAACAAACTCACTGCCACCAACTGAAAAGGTACAGTGAAGGGAAAGGGGGCAAATGATGAGAGCTAAAATTCTGTATTAGCAGTGGGAGATCCAGAATTTGTCAGAGAGAATTAGAGATACAATACTAAACAGAAAGGAAAGAGGTCAAATTTGGAGTCATCTGAGGCAGATCAAATGGTATCTGAAGTCAAAAGATTCCTTATGGTCCCAAAGAGCAGAAGAATAGAAGTGCAAAGCAACAATGGCCAGGGAAGGAACTCACAGAATACAACAATGGACTAAAAGAGGAGGAAAAAAAATGATCCTTAGATGTAGGAAAAAGAGAGCCATCAATCACCTTTTTGAGAATACTGTGAGTGAAGAGAAACCATGAAAACCAAAGACATGAAAGAAGCAGCTGAGCTAACACAAACAAACAGCTTTAGGAGCCAAGAGGAAAGTATGAAAATTGGCATCATTATAAAGACAGAACCACAAGGGTGATAGAAGTTACTCCATACAGTAGGTGTTACATATGAGCAGTCTATGATGAAAATGAGAGCAATTCTTTGTTGTATATGACATTCATGGAGAAATTTGGTTTGATCTATAACAGTTCTCTCCTGCTTTCAAATGTTTCAATTTAGTAGCAATAAAAATCCCTATGAATTCTAAATGCAATTCTAATTGTGCTTCTAAATGGTAGCTTCACAAGTATGTTACAATAAATACAAATTAGAGGTAAATTCAACCTTAATTATATCTAGCAAGTTTTATGTCCTAATTAAAAATGGTATTCTAACAATAAAAATTACTTACCACCTGAATTAGCTCTGCCACAATTGTCTAATCTTCCTAAACATTCTTTGTGTGCTCCAGCTCCACATTTAGAACATAAATAGCCTTGATAAAACGTTCCCCTGTAAAATAAAATTAATAGTGATACATTAGAGTAAATAAATTCTAACATAAAGGTAATAAGAGATATGGCAGAAGGTATTAAAAGACATCTGCTGTTCTGCATAATGACAGTCCTCTAAGGTTGAAGAAAAAGTGACAAATGACAAGCAGCTCATCTGCTTTTTGTCACTACTAGTCGTTTAAAAATCACAACCAGATAGTTCTTCTGGACTACTTGTAGAATAACAATCTCCATTTCATTTTAGCCCAAAGCAACTTTGGCACAGTTCGCTTGAAATTGCACCATTATGTAAGTATCCCACTATATGTACACTTTGTTTCATCTCAATGAGCATATGCTTGGGCACTATGAAGTGTAAGATCTATTTCAAGATAGTTGTAAACGTGAATATATTCTTGACTTTAAATGTGTTCAGATAGATAGGTAGGTATATATATACCTGGGTACACTTCAGCTAATATTCAGGACTGCTAAATAAGGAGTCTCTTCCCATATTGTAAATGTTCTCCAGTTCCCCCCAATAAACTCTAATCTGAATTTCAATCTGAGGAAACTGATTTTTTATTTTGCATGGCTTTTCTCTTAGGTATGGGGTTTTTTTACATGTACCTGTGAGCGATTAAATGAGATCTACTGGTGTGTCTGCTTACTCTTCATAGGAGACTTTTCTGTCTCCGAGATGTTTCCGACCAGTTTCGAGCGGTTATGCATCCTATTCTAACATGATACCTTCAGCTTGAAAGGAAAATCAGGTGTCTCATATGGAACACAGGATTGAATGAGTTAAACCTTAATGAAATGTACAGCAACTGCTATTTACGACAGCAACTTCTAGACTGTTAGCACTGAAATATATTTAGTTAGATTCAGCAGCTCAGTATTTTGAAGTATCAGCATACACGAACTCAAATACAAGTAGGAAGTATAAAAATATTTTAATGCATTCTTCCATTTTTTGTTTTTTTCACTATTCACAGGACTCTAACACACTCTCTAGATGAAAGTATAGGACATAACATTATCCTTCACTACAGATGCTTCTAAGACTAGGATTTTATCCCCACTTAAAGATTAGGCACTAACATTCAGATTTATTTTTTTTTTTCAAGTATTTACGTAATAGCTTATGTTTGAAGCTTAAAATGACAATCGACTTTATAAAGCGATTTAGGCACTTCATAAGGCTCAATCCAGTAGGATTTATACCACAAGGTAACGCTAGGGGATACCCAAGCTACCTTGGAGCAAATTGGCATGCCTATGCAGCACCATGCAGCACCTTGCAGGCTGCCTCCTGACAGCAGAACAGCCGTTTCTCAGCAACAGCAGTTCCTGCAGTAACAGACACAATGACTCAACTACACTGCTTCAATTTCAGAAATCAGCCCTGACATCTCTAAGTTCAGGATTTCTGCACCAATCTTCAGTCACATAGACCTTAGTGCACTGAGAAAATATAAAATTATCTACACCTCTGAAAATCCAGGTCAATCTAACTGTTCAGAAAAAAAAGTCTGGAAAGGAAAAAATACTTGACAGGGAAGAACAGACTTGAGGTTCCTTTATTCCATGCTCATGCTTAACAAAAGCACTACCCATATTTCAAATGCCCTTTCTATAATGCTGTGGCTACGTTTTTCAGAACATCAACAATAAACAACATGAGCACCTGAACCGGTCAAAGTTTACAAAGCTTTTGCATCTTCACCTTACACTATGAAATTTAGGTTCAACACATACCTCTATACCATTGGACATTCTGTATTTAAAAAGAAAAAAACCCCATCAGGATAGCTCAAATAATGAATGAAAAACTATATATGTGCACACTAGGTATTTTTCAGAGGAAAGAGGCAGAAGATATTAATTTCCCAGCTTAAGTTAGCCTTTCAAACATGAAAGCATTAGTTGTCTGCTAGTGTTTCTTATCTGGCTTTGCAACAGCTGTCTTGAATTTGTCTACATACTTGGGTTCAGAAATGTCTCTTAATGACTCAGTTATTTTTTGTCTCACAAAGCAATCTTCCCATATCAAACATTTATGAGCATCAGCATCATCTGAATTTCTGAAAAAATATTTCATTTCTTGTGACTGGTGGTCACAAGCAACAGAATCCCTGGAAATTGGGCTTGCAGGCAACACCAGATTTTGAAGGAGTGTTGATCTGCTTGAGGGTAGGAAGGCTCTGCAGAGGGAACTGGACAGGTTGGATCAATGGGCCAAGGCCAATTGTATGAGGCCAAGTGCTGGGTCCTGCACTTTGGCCACAACAACCCCATGCAATGCTACAGGCTGGGGGAAGAGTGGCTGGAAAGCTGCCCAGCAGAAAAGGACCTGGGGGTTCTGGTGGACAGCCAACTTAATATGAACAAGTAGTGTGCCCAGGTGGCCAAGAAGGCCAATAGGATCCTGGCCTGTTTCAGGAATAGCATGGCCAGCAGGAGTAAAGTGATTGTGTCCTTGTTCACAGCACTGGTGAGGCTGCACATCAAGTACTGTGTTCAGTTCTGGGCCATTCACTATAAGAGGGACACTGAGGTGCTGGAGCATGTCCAGAGAAGGGCAACCAAGCTGATGAAGGGTCTAGAGAATAAGTCATATGAGGAGAGGCTGGGGGAACTGGAATTGATTACGTTGGAAAGAGGAGGCTGAGGGAAGACCTCATGGCCCTCTACAACTACCTGAGAGGAGGTTGTAGGGAGGTGGGTGTTGGCCTCTTCTCTGAAGCGAATAATGACAGGGATGAGAGGGAATGGTCTGAAGTTGTGCCAGGGGAGGTTTAGACTGGATATTAAGAAGAATTTATTTACTAAAAGAGTAGTCAAGCACTGGAATGGGCTTGCCCAGGGAGGTGGTGGAGTTACCATCCCTGGAGTTATTAAAAAAATGTGCAGATGTGGCATTTCAGGACATGCTCTAGTGGGCATAGTGAATGTTGTTTGGTCGAGTTTGTGGGGGATTTTTGGGGTTTGTTTTTTTTTCCCCTGTGGTGGATAGTTGGAATCTGTGATTTTAGAGGGGTTTTTTTCTAACCGTAATGATTCTGTGATTATGTGAACCAGCTCAGTCACAACTAAATCATTTAGTCTTACATAAGAACTCCTGTATTAAATAAAGTAGTTCTCATAAGAGTCATGATAAAGCAGCCTTATGATAAATGAGGAGAATCTTTAGGTTTTGAGCTTTTAATAGCACTCCTGATATTTGGAAATCTGCACACAATGAGAAGCATTATGTATAATTTCATGCCTTCTCTGTCTTGGACGGGTAACCAGCCATCTATGTATTTTCCACATATTCCTTTAACTCAGATATTTCACCAATGAAAAGAAAAATAAATCTTACCTCAGAAGCATCTGACAGACTTTGCAAGATGTCACACGACTGAAGGTATGCATTTTGAACTCATGAAAGCTTGTATCTGCATAATCTGGCCGTATGTTTGACCTAAAAAAAAATTGAAAATCTGCTTTAAACCAATGAAATCTAGAACATAATGGAGGAAATTCACAGCAAGAAATCTGAATCCACAAACAACTAGTTTTATTTACACTTTAATGTTTATCACTGAGGTGAACTAGAAATATGGACCTTCCCACACGTCTTGAAACAAAATCTGAATTATGATATTGTGCAGATCTAGCCCTTAAAATACACCCTGTAACTACCATATTTGTCACAATAGCTAGACAACTGTAAGGTCCCTGCCAACCCTAGCCATTCTATGATTCTATGTTTTTATGATTATCTGGGTTTTATTACTGTTCAAGTAACTACAATAATTATATGGACCTAAAGAACACTCACTTTTTCATTCTCAGATACTTTGTTATGTGAATATACAAAGAAGAGCAGCTCACACTAAGAACTAACACACTTGAAACCATGAGCAGCAAATTTGGAACAGTTAGGTCACAATTACACAGCAATACTCTGGATAACACAAATTCACTGGGGTTTGACTAGTTGTTAAATGAGTTGTCCAATGCTTACAGGTGTTGCTACACACACTTAACAAAGCAGAAGATTATTATACTGCTAAGATACAAACACACTATTGACAGACTGACTTAAGAAGACAAATCTTATGTACAAAGCACTGGTCTATTACTGCACGTGTGTTTTGTTTATCCTCCCCTACTGATCCCTCTTAAAAGCAAGAGTATTAATTTAAAATGTCCCACTCATCACTCATTTAAATTTTACATAATCCATTCAATTTCTTCTGTAATTTTCCTCATTTCCAAGACCAGGCAGATAACTGTTTGTTGGGTTTTTTTATTCAATAACATCCCCAGACTTAACACTGTCAAAACCACTAAAACTGAAATGCTAGGTGCTTAATTTAATACTAGACAGTATCAGACAAGAAAAAAATATATAGTAAGGATTCATGTATTTTCAAATATTATTTATACTGGAATGTTTAGTTTTCCATAAATTCCTGGTGTTTTTCTAGCAAAAACATAGGAATGCATGATGCATAGGACTTAAAATAGGAAAAAACCCCTGAAGGTAAAAATGTAAGAATATAACATTCAAAGGAAAGACTAGAAGCTTTTCCAACACAGAGAATTACAAATTCATGCATTAAAGTTGCAAATATTTAATAAATAGGTTTCATTTTTATGTATTATAAATAACTTCTAGAGTAAAACATAGAGCAGCCACAAATTGCAATGAAACCTAAATATAGGTAACCATGCAAACATTGATCTCTCCAGGACTGAATGAAAATGCTTATGAAAAAAACATTCAAATAATCTTTTTAAGTACCTAGTGTCAGAAAGATCAGTCTTCTAACTTGCCTGCTGAAAGTAAAACTGTACTCAAAAAGCAAACAGGATTTTGCTTCTACGTGTGAGAATAGCCTAACACTCAATGCTGTTTTAACTAGCTCACTAGTGTCTCTCTATCTGCTGACTAAAACAGGAATGGATACTACCTACTGACAGCAGGAAGGTACAGGTATTGAGATAAAATTAAACTCAAAAACGAACTTTTTAATCCAAAAGATCAGTGTATTATTTTTGGGCTGTTAACTCTGCAGAGCAAGGCCTGTATTTCACAACATGTTTGCAAGGTGCTGCTGAAACCTCTTTGGCTACACAGTTAAATATGGACAATCCTGAGAACTCCCTAGAACAATTTACAGTATTTACATTCCCAACAAAAGTTGCTTTTTGTTGACCATTTGTTTCAGACTAGAATAGCTTGCAAAACCATCAGCCTAATATGCAGAAACTCATCATATTTCAAAACATATCAAATTAATCCTCACAACTGGACCATTTTTCAAGAACAAACCAAAGAAAAAAATCCTTTCGTTTAGAGCAATCTTCAAAAATAAAAAGCAGAGTGGATGAAAATAAAAAACTACAACCTCACACAGGTAGTTGTTTAACACAAGCATATGACTATATTCCTCCTGTATGTAAAAATTCTCTTCTATTCTTCTCTCAGACTTCCACAAAGACTGAAATACATGAACCACTGAAAATGGTGGTTTAGTTTTTTTCATCCTTCTTTATATTGAAAGTAGTATTTTAGTTTCTTTATATTTTATGAAGCCATTCAGATTCATTTTACAGTTCTTAGTAGAAAAAAGCTATTCTTGAGAGGAGGAAAAAAAAAGCATAGTCCTAAAATGTCAAAGAATGAAGCTATTGCCTCACAGAGAGCTGTAACAAGGCCCTTCTTTCAAGGCAAGGTGTTTTTTTGTACCTATGGCCTAACTGATCAGATAATAATATCCTAAACAATACAGAAGATTTATCCAGATGAACAGAATTACAACTTCAGCTGTCTATGCTAAAATTTGGTTACAATTGTCCTACTTGCATCTGTAGAGGAATACAAAACTGAAAACATACAATACAAACCTTGGAATATAATGCAAACTTCAGTTTATCTTGTTCACTATTAAATACAGGAGGACCTCTTTTGGTTCCAAACAGTATTTAGTTCTTCAGGATCATAGAAATGTATCATAAAGACTGAATCCCTGTGTTTCTTTAAACTTCACCAGCTTTTACTTTAGTGATTTTAAGATTCTAATGATTAGTTCAATAAATTATGTAAAAATTTGGGTTTTTTCAGTACCTGCAAACCTTTCATGCTCCCTATCAATTCACTTCCATCTAACTTCATGTTAGCTACTGCCAAGCTAGCACAAAGATCTTCCAAAATAGCTTTTTTTAAAAGACTTGAGCCTGAGTAGGTCTTCCAGGGACCTACAGCAACCAGTCATAAATCCAAAAGGTATTTTTTATTAAGTTAGCTGCTAGCCCTTCCTTCTACCACTCAAAAAATTTTCGTTTTCCTTATTTTCCCCCTGCACAGCCACATTACCCAGAAGAAAAAGCCTAATAATCCCTAACAACACAGGTTATAATTATAATAGAAAATGTTCTTTGTAAAGAAATAGCCTATTAAAAATATTAATATTTAGATATATTGTTATCTGTTGATTCTTGTTAGACAAGACAGAATTTCATCACTGCTCAAAAAAAACATTCACACTTAGGCAAAAGTGAAGTTTACAGTAATCAATATTTTGATAAGTAGAAAAGAACAGTGCAAAATGAAAAATAAAATGCTTACTCTGAGGACATGAGCACTATAAAGTGAATCACAAGATTGAAAGATAATGACAGAAAAAAAAAACCACCATAATGTGTATTATCTACTATAAAAATAAAGGCAGAATAAGAAAAGCTTTTGAAAATACATATATTGTAATTCTAACGGTGGACAGGAAAACTTACAGTCTGACCTCATCTTCCATGCTTCATTATGACAAATTCAGTAGTCCAATTGCACATCACATCAGACAAGTCTGAGATAATGTACAGTGATGCACTGTAGCAATATATATCAAGTAGCAAGTCTTCATTGTAAAGTCTGAAACTTAATGAGTCTAGAGGTTTGATATTTTAGTTTTCAATATATTGCTTTTCAACAAAACTAAAATAATGCAAAAATAATCCAGCACAGGAAAGTTTCCAGGTAAAGATTAAGCACAACTCATCTGTGACTGTCCAAGCCCAAATACTGTGAGGACCACAGGAAAACTTTTTTATGGCTAGCATTAAGAAAATCTGATTTGGAACTTAAACTATGTTCCCTCTCCATCACAGTGGAACAGTCACTAGTCAAACTGTCTCACAGGTTCTTCAGTCCTTCTTCCACAACAACTTCAACTATTGGATGCCCCAGGCTCATGGCAAATGAAATGTTTCATCTATTTCTGCTGTCAAAAAATCTTGACAAGTGGCCAGAGCAGAAAGTCACACATGTACCAGGAATATTTAGTATGAGGTAAATAATAACAGAGAATATATTCTTCATTTTATGGTAAAACTCTGTCTCTTATTTTCACAAGCAATGTGGGGAGTCAAAAGTAGTTTCCCCTTCCTCTCTTCTACTTTCTCCCCAGGCTGTTTTAACTCCTACACTCTAGCAGAGACAAAAATGTCAGTATACAGAAGCAGAGTGAATCTGTAACTAGGAAAATTTTTCCTTTGCCTTAGTTCAGCAGCAGACTTTTTGTAACAGACAGTCATGAGTGCCTTCTCCTGCACAGTGCTGGGTCCCCATAAGCAGATTTACTCCAGTCACTACAGCAACATCTTAGAGTTGTCCCTGAGCCTTTTCAGTAAAGCTTTGTCTTTACATTATTTGCAGAACAATAGCCCCACTGGGACCAATTCACTGCTACACCACCAACCCAGAGACCTGCAGATGCTTGTCTTGCTTTCCTTCATCATTTGGACATAAAATTCTTGTCTCTCCAACAGCCATGAGAGCCACCATTCAAGGAGCAGAACTACCATCTCCTTCAATCAATTCTGCATCTCTGAACAGATCTTTTGTCTGTCAAGTCTGCAGAGTTCAGTGCAGAAGAGAGTTATCCAGATATTTTATTTCCCTCGACATCATCAGACTCCAGAGCACTCCATTTTTGCTGACCTTCTGTGTATGAAATGTTCCCCTTTTAAAATATTTCTCCACATTTGTAGTGCCACTTCTTTCTACTGACTCTTACTCCTCAAAGGAGTAAATTAATCATAGGCCAACTCTCTCTTCAGCCACCCACGTAACACAGTGTCTTTATAAATGGTGTCAGAAAATATCAAGTTATTAACAATCCCACACAAGCTTTTACAGCCAGATTGTTCTAGGAACAATCTTCATGTAGATTAATGGCATAGATGACCACAGAGTAATCCTATAGATAGCCAAAAATTATCTTGTCAGACTCATTTAGGCACCTATTCCTATGGAATAAGGAATAAATTCTCTCTACTGTCCTAAAATATTTGTGCATACGAATAAAATGAAACAGTTCAATCTACAGCTTCCCATAGTGGTCTAGGCAACAGTTCAAAAACTCAAATTCTTAATCCTCAGTACACAAACACATCAAAATCAAAATAATAATGCTGAAGTCAAAATAAAGCAATGAACCCTGACAATCTTGACATACGCAACAGTGTAAGTCCTGTACCTCATTTTACAAAACTGAACTTCAATAATCTTGGGTCAAGTGTTTCCAAGATGTGTAATGCAATACCAAATGTACATCATCAATACCAAGCAGCTCAGATGCCATTTATTACTGTCAATTCCTTACTTAGTCAAAAACATATTATTATGAGAAAATATTACGATCAGAATGTGTTTGAATAGCAAAAGCATTCAACAAGCATTGGCTACCATGTAGTAATATTTTAATTTTTTATCAGCATTCTTACATTCATGTTTCTTTCCAACAAGAAAAACTGTGCAAAGTACTTTTCACAACAGGTTGAACTGAAGAAACAAACTCTAATTTCTTCAGCGGGCTAGGCACAAATACAATCTTCTTACTGTCGCTTTAACTTCTTCTACACAGTCAACACTTTCAAAATAAAATGCACCAGGAAAGCTACTAAACTTTCAGCCCCAAAACTCTACGTTTTCTCTGTACTAGATACGCAACTACTACAAATAATGAGTCCCAAGAGAATAAATAAAAGACTAAGAGATGGCCTACAACAGCTCTTTTATCTTATTTTCCCATGTGGAGCATAAGTGCATTATTATCATAGAATCACAGAATAATTTTGTTTGGGTTGGAAGGGACCTTAAAGATCTTCTTAGTTTCAACCTTCCTGCATTGGCATGGACACCGTCCACTAGACCAGGTTGTTCAAAGCACCACCCAGCCTGGCCACAAACACTTCCAGGGATGGGGCATCCACAGCTTCCCTGGGCACCACCCTCACACTAAAGAATTTATTCCAAAAATCCCAGAATCTTTCTTTCTAGAAAGGCCATATCTCTAAAGATATAAACAATGAAAAAAAATCTTATTTCACAAATTTTAACATACTTAGGACATCTTCCCTTGGATGTTTTGCCCTTCAGACGTTTCAGTATTAGCCTTGCAGACTTTAAGACTATTTTTCAGGTTTGTTTTCCATGGACATAATACTGAAAGCCTACTAGCTGCCAGCAAATCTAAAAATATAATAAAGGAAATAAATATTCCATTGATGAGCTTAAATTCTTATAGCAACTTTAAATTTTAAATAGGAAAGTAATGAAATGCAAATAACACTGCTTCAACCAAAAGAGAGCACACAGAAGAGGTGGTATTATAAAAATGTAAAGAGTAGAAGCAGCTCGAATCTGTAGACTCCTGGTTAGGAGTGTCAATCTCATAGCACAACACCAACAACAAGAAGGTATCCAGCAGCAGAGAGCACTGCAATTCTACCATATTGTGGCTTTGTATTCTGCAAGGAGTGAAAGGAAGGAGGCTTTGGAACATAGCACAAAGAAAATTTCTCCACTTTTATTCTAAATCTATGTACCTTTAATGCTACCAGTTAGAAACTGTAGTTTAAAAAGCCTTCCTGCAAGGTCCACTGCTGTCCTCTGCTAGTGACCAGTTCTTTTGTTTTTCTTGCTTTATTTTGAAGGCCATTTCTTTTAATTGCCTCTTTGGCAGCCTTTGAATACTAGCTTGACTTCAGCAAGTAAGACCTGTACAGACTCCCTCCCTCTCTGCCTGGGTCAAGTCTACTGAGGTGGTGTTGCTTATACTCATCACAAACAATTCAATTAATGTTTAAAAATTGCTTCTCTGGAGTACTTAACTTCTTCTTCCCAGACCTGGAGTATTTTTAAACTTCTTTTTTTTTTTCTTAAACTGGAAGGAAAAATGTATTACAGGGAGCAAAAAAGAACACCAAAATAAACCTGGAAAGTATTTTATATTCCTCAGATCTGTGCACAGTTTTCCACCACAAAAAACACATACATGCTTAACTGCAGGAATCACAGCACATATAGGAAAATAAAGACAAAATACATCACACAAGGAGAAAACGCAGAAGAAACTCCTTGCAAACAGATCAAGGAAGCTCCTTTCTAAAGTATATTAGTTGCAAAACAAGACTGAGTATCAACAAGAGCAGGTGCTGACCTAGACACTGTTAAGTAGGTCACTTCTCTTCAATCCAAAGTAAGCAAAGGCATTGTAAACCCTGACTGAATTGAGCCATTCTTCTCAGGGAACTGATAATAAACCTCACAGGTACCCTTTAAGCCCAGAAATGCTGCTCCAGATTGTGATAAGTCAGTGGGACCATCAACTTGGATAGAAGAGGAATCTTCTCTTCCCCCAGCAGCCATCACACAAGTATGTTTTTCTGAGTGACCTGAAACATCGACAAGGGCCCAGATATAGATGTTCTTGCGTTGGGAACAGTCTGTCCAACAGAATCACAGGTTTCGCATAACAATACAGTAAGACAGCTGCCCTTTCATTGGCACTGACAGTGTTCCCCTAAAAGGGAAAAAACATGCTAGGAAGTTCTAATACATCTTTGATACATCTTTTTGGTTTTGACTCATTTTTTTAAAAATGCTATTTAAGATGAGTTTCTGAAGATCTTTTTCCCATAGCAGGTTCTTCAAGAAAAGCAATCATGTCACAAGAAATTACACAGGATTCAAGTGCATATAGACGTTTACAAAATAGCCTATAACTTAAGCAATGGATTATATTTGAAACTAAGTAGCCATTTCACTTGATTAAAACATGGCTTTAGAGAATAGTTAATGTGTGTATGCCCACCTGTGAGCCCAGAGGCATAGCAAAAGCAAATGCTTGAAGTATCAGATAAGGAGTCTGCAGTAAACTGCAACTGTTTTAAGTATTTAAAGAACAAATACTGCAAGGAGCTCAGATTAAACCCAGTATCTTAAACCCTCCTCAACTGTCAACCCCAAGTTAGACCTTTGCATTTTAGAGCTGTTACTATTCTGCAATCCATGTCATGCTTATAATAATTGAAAAAGCTCCATACAGAACTGTTCAGAATTATGGACACCCTGAGCACAAACTGCTGAAGAACATTTTAAAATGTATGTGACATGAAATCTGATGCTGTATTCATGCAGAACAGCCTATAAAGAAAATGGCACAGGTTAAACCTGATGACAAAAAATATTCATTCCAGTTTTATTTATTGTACTAATATACGATATCACTGCAAAAAATGCATAAATAAACCTCGATCTCCTGTAAGTATTTTTAAGTTATTAATTGCAAAGAAAAAATATTTATTAAGATAACTTGAGTTAGAATTCTGTTCTGTGCTGAAGCGACCTTTCAAAATGTTAAGCCCCTTAGAAGCTGGTCATGACAACTGATTCTAAGCATCTCAGAAAATTTGGGAAAATTTAACTGGACTATTAAATATAAGTAACATCTGTCACATAGTCAAATGTTTTAATTAATAACATGGACAGCAGCAGTGAGGAAACAGAAAGCCATATACATGACTTTCAAACAAGTCAAAAAACTTTCAGCCAAGCCTCATATGAAGAATTTAATGCAAAGTTGGTCCCAACAGATGTTCAACCTCAGTCCCTGCTCTGATACACTGGAGACTTCCCTTAGAAAACTGTTCCCTGCAAACAGCAGAACCACCCTTATATTTGCACTATCCTTTCTTTCCACATGGAACATTTCAGCTCTGTGCAGCTATCACCATTGCAGCTGATCAGCTCATACAACATGTTTTCTTTTAATAGAAATATATTTACATAATAAAATAACAGGTTAAGAGTGTAGAGACAAAAATACAAATAATGCTTTTTTAATCTTTACAAGTATTTTATTATTTACTGTAAAAATGTGAAGAGAGAAAATGCCATTCTTGAGGGGCACTCTGACCAGAGGTATGCAATATCATTTAGCAAAGGATCATTTTCAACTCCTTCTCTACCTTCTCTTCTCAGGAGCAATTCTGATTACTTACAGCTAATTCATTTTCTCTGTTCCAGATAGGCAGTTACATTTCAGAATCATCTTTGAAGATCCTATTTACTGAATTAATCAATCAATCAATTCTCCATATGCTAATACTCAAATATTCTGGTTTGTCACATCAAAGAGTCTCATCAAGAAGACATGTTATATAATTGAATTAACCATATCACAAGTAAATTGTGCTTTTGATCAAGAACACACAACTTCTAAGACTTTGCTAGCAAATTTGCTTATTTGATCATATGATGAGTGGCTTTTTTGAGATCAAGGATATTATCTTGTTAACTTTTTGGAAATGTACTACATTGTTTCAAACAAGATAATGGCTTTCCTTTTTCCTTATCAGCCTACTTCCCTGAAAAGCACAGGAGATGAACTGCTTTGAGCTAATCTATTCCTATATAATGTTTTTAAACACCACCTGGTAGGAACAAAGCTTTGTCACACACTACTATTTGTAAATCAAAAGCATCAATACTTCGTATATTTTAACATTCACCAGGTGAGTCTTATTTGTGAAAGTTCTAAGACTTACAAACCCAAATTTACAAAGTCACTTGATAAATTTTAAATAATTTATCATATATTTGCACTTAAATGAAGAGAAATGTCTATGTGTTGGAGTAAAAAATGGAAGACATATCCAACCTTAAACTTGTAAAATACTGGACAAAGCCCTAAATCAGCTAAGAAAAAAAGCTAGCACTGGTTTGCAAAGAGAAACTAGGACCTCTGTTCTTATAGCCAAGGTATCAGGACAAACATGTAACACAGCATTTGTCATCTAAAGACTGAAAAAAAAAAAAAAAAAGGTAAGACCTTGAGCAAAAAGCAATATTTAGCTGGTGGTACCTGATTTTTATTATGTAGTGTCACTACAAATTTATTTTACTGAATTTTAAGAAATCCCAATTTTCATTGTAATATACCTCACATGTTGTAGGGTAACTTGAAAAAAACATAAGGACCGTGAAGTCGTTTTTTTTGTCAAGCAGAAGACATAATATCAAAGTACATTTATTATCTCCAAGTGTTTACAGACTCTTATCATAAATTCTGGCTTGCTTTCACCTTCTATGCAGCCCTCACACTGTGCTCTTAATCATATATAGAATCTTCACACAGTTCTTGCTGTGTCTGGAATAATCTAAAGACATCACGTAACTATAAATATGTTGTAAATGCATGCTTATAACCCTGAAAAATATTTGATCAAAAACAACTGGAGTCACAGCAAAGTACAGGCAACCATTCTTCTTTGGTAGACATGAACTTGGCATTCATTTTTGCAGTATTGATATATTTATACTGATAGAGAAGCCCAGGCAGACATGTTTGTTTATTGCTTTGGTAACCTATGTGAGGTTGGTATAAGTAAAACACGTTTGGAGGCTATTTGAAAAATGCTGCAGATATCTAAGGCTTTTAAAGTGCTCTGATAAGAAAGCTTTAATGTAATACATCAGTGTTCGATATGTCAGAGCTCAAATATTCTCTCAGAAGAAGTCTTAATGCATATGCATTATTAATGCACAATTTGAGGGAACATATCTTCTTGAGCTGAGTCTGACCAATGTCATTAGTCAAAGAGCAGAAACCAAATTTGGCAATAAGTATGGTAACAGGTAAGAGGACACTTTTCACATACCTTTTTTTTTTCCCTTTAAAATTTAGAAAGCCAGTTGAGTTCTACTAATGATTGCTATAGCTTACCTAATCTAAAAATGTTGTGCTCACTTCTATTAGGTTTGAGAGTGAATGAATCTCAGAGTTATCTCCTTAGGATCACATGATGCACTCTGTGTCCCTTGAGTTACAAGGTGTGAATTTTTGTCTAATGGAAATGGTAATTATTCAAAAACATATCAGACTCTACTTCAGCTGCTGCACAAACTCTGTAGTGACCTAAAATTTAAATGCAGTATAATTTAAAAAAAACACTAATTTTTTAAGGGTTGAACAGCTTTCATGTCTGAAATCTCTTTCATTTGGAAATGAAAAAATTTATTAGCTCCACACAACTAATGCATACCCTAATCACTATAATAATCTTGTGCTTCCCACCTATTTTTCAGGCATTACTAATTTCAGTAAAAACGTCAACATAGAAACTAAAATTATAGTACTTCTGAAGGTGAAACTTTAACTAAGTACTTCTTAAAAAAGGCCTATTCCTCTGCCTGCAAGATATTTTCAGGCACTTCTCAGCTTGTGAAAGAGAGATGTTGAATAAAGCCTAATTAAAAGGCATGTTACAACACTGTTGCATGAAACGTATTGGCTCTGTGCATCTTGAAACCCAGCAGTAATAAACTCAAGTTGACCAGGCCCTAAGCTCTGCAGTAGACAATCTCCACATACCCCTTCCAACCTAAATTCTTCTTTGATTACATTTTAAATAGTATTTCAGTGTAAAACATACTGAGGCCAAGTTTAGTGATGGCCATTTTTAGAGTGGATTACAAAGCACAACTGAGAAACCAAAGAAAGAATTAAATTAGCAAACGACACCACAATGACAAAAGCAATTCAGCACAAACCAGCGTAAGATATCACATGCCACAGTACACAAATGGTTTCCGACATTTAGCAGTTGCCACATAATAAGAAATTAAGCCTTATTGTCAGCTACAATAGAGAAGGACAACTTCAGCTTTCAAAGTAGATTTTTCTTTTAATAAAGAATACCTAGCATAAATTCATTGACACACGTATTAGTGAACTATTTTTAAAATAAGAAAAGCATCTGTAGGATAACTTTCTATGCAAGAAAAAATACCAATCAGTACCCCTACCTTTTAGCATAAGCTGAATAAAAGTATCAAGTATTTTATGTAATTTATGGGTATATGATGAGATATCCCACATTGGCTCTGATTCCTTTGCTTGTTTTTAATACAGGAGAAAAGAGGTTAGACAGGATATGATCCTAGAAATATCAAACAAAACTGTCTCTCACACTCGCAATCAGTTTTTGAGGATTTTTATGACAGACAGCTAATACAGTGATGTCTAGTGATAGGACATGGGGCAATGGGTGCAAACTGGAGCATAGGAGGTTCCACGTAAACATCAGAAAAAAACCTTTTCTGTGAGAGTGACAGAGCACTGGAACAGGCTGCCCAGACAGGTTGTGGAGTCTCCTTCTCTGGAGACATTCAAAACCCGCCTGGACACGTTCCTGTGTGATGTACTCTAGGTGATCCTGCGCTGGCAGAGGAGTTGGCCTTTCAAGGTCCCTTTCAAACCCTAAGTTTCTGCGATTCTGTGTAAACCATGCTCTTTATCACACTGCTGACAAATTTTCACTTAATACAGGATGCCTCTAATTCAGGTGAGTATCATGGTGCAGTAATTTGGCTGTACATTTCTATTAATATTATCTTGGATATGGAATAACTTCACATTTAAACCAATGTTAATTTACATGCTAGATTATATTTAAACATTCCACATCTAGTAAAGTCTTTGCACTAGTAACTTAAAAAATTTTGTATATTCAAATTTGTATGCTTGTATATTAAAAATTTTCTATTATGTATAGCATACACAGCTATAGGCTCACCCATTACCATGAAGAGAGTTCCAAGAACAAAATAGCAACTGCTCAAATGAACAGCTATCGCTGCTAAGCAGCACACCTCTTCTGAGGCAGTAAGGGGTTACACTCCCCCTGTACATGCAAAGCTTCCATTCACATCAGTGTGGTAAGAGGCACACCAATGCAATGTTAACTGTGCTGCTCCAGTGTCCTACTTCATTTAATTGTCATCTAGAAAATCCAGTACTGGTAAATAATTGGCAATTGTGAAGGTTGTACACAAACTTTAAACTTAAAAGGAGGAGAGGAAGGTGACTCAACTTCAACTGTAAAGATTACTATGAATAGCATAACATTCAGTGCAGCCATGCTGCAGAGTCATTGCTGCTGAGGGTGTAGCTAATGAACAGGTTTCATCAATAACTCTCCTGAAATTATTAGGAAAAATAAAAATTGAGGTGTTTTATTGTATTACATATTTTCTAAATAAAGCAATAGTTTCAGAAAAACAGCAAATACATACTGTAGCAAAACGGACTGCCGTACGTACACTAATTTACTCAGTTTCTTATGACCAGTAAACACAAGATTCCCAGTCTCCCTCACAATAAAACAGCTTGCCATATGCCACAGTAACAACAGAGCTTGCCAAGAGGCAGAATATTTTCACAAGTTTGTGAAACTAGCTTTCTAACAGAAACTTACTGGTCTGGAAAGTAACACTTGGGAAATCGGACTGGGATTTCTTCCTTACTTGAAGGATTTTTTTCCATATATCAAGTTTGTCTAATGTATTCCTGCCCTCCAAACCTAAACCAAGTATAGCCAGTGAAGTAGTGTTTTCCTCTATTTCATACTTTATCAGTAACAAGCTTCCCATATGTGGAAACAAATTCCCATCTCAATGACACTAGCCACTCAACAGTAAGCATCTGTTAAGCAATAAAAATATAGCCCCTGTTGCTCACACACTGGTATAAACATCTAGTCTCCTAAAAAATAAAAATTTACAGCCTAGATAACATTTATGCCGGTAAAACTCTTCCAGTGGCAACAAGGTTAATTCTTACTTTAAAAATAATGAGAGATCCTATTTTTTTTCTCTTGTTATGTTCTTACATGAACACTTACATAGACCTGACTTCAGAGAAAATGCCATTGTGAAGGCAACAAAACTGCCTTGAAACTTCTGTCTGGAACTCAATATACAACATCATTTCTGATTAAAAGAATATAATTCACCCCTTTAACTGTGCTGGTTTGTGTTTTGAGATAGCTTGGTGGGGGAAATATGCTATGAAGCCAAACTCACATAATGGAGTTTGAGGAAAGGTATAAAAACTTCAGAAAGCATAAAAGCTCCCCCTTGTTTTCAATCCTAGTAGTTGGAAATATAAGGGAGCAAATGCATTACCCAATGTAAATGTCACTATTTTTTTTTACACCATAAAGCAAGCAGCACCTTGTCATCTGATTCCCTTGCTCACTTTTTAAATTTAATCAAAATACCTGTGTTGTCAATAATCATGCTTGTCTTTCTCACAAGAATGAGAAATGGAAATAAAGCTCGTGCTGCATAACAATGTAGTCTGCACTGCTGCATCTGAACAACCTTTCAAGAACTCTGAAGCAACCTTCTCTTTTATTTGAAAACATTCAAAAGAAATCAGTCATTTGAGACTAAGTTTAATAAGCCAAGCAACTTGATTCAAATGGTAAACAATAAATTACTTAAAAGACATTAGGAAAGGTGCCAGGATTCCCTCTCAAATCTTCAGCATTTATTCTCAAAAATATATTTCAATTAATCAAAATTAAAATGGGAGGGGGACAAAATGTCACTATTATGTTAGATATTTATTGCTATAATAATTCATATTTCCCCAATTGTTTAAGACAGTATTACTAAAACAGTCTTTGTAGCAAAGGTGAGAAGTAATACATAGCTAGAGTGCCCTCTTTCTTTTCCAAGAGGAGTTTCAGAGAAATACTCTGTTAATTAAGATGTCAGTCACTTGCTTAGAAAGTCAAATAGATAACTAGGTGTATTGAAAAAAACCTAAACATGAAAGCAGTTCAGCATAGTTTAAGTAATATTCTTACACTAGTGATCAACAGGATTCTACCTTAATAGAAGTATACTTACAGAGCCATCTGAAATTGTTCAAGCCATTTTTTCTTCAAGTCTTTAGTTTTGCAATAAACTTCTAAACCATTTTGACCTTGGATATGAATGAGGTAGAAGCCATAAGACCACTGCATAAAAAGATTGGTAATATGAAGCTCATGAGTTATAAAGAAAAATAAGAAAGAAAAAAATGAAGATGTATTTATGTGTTCCTTAATACCCTGACTTGGGGAACAGCAAACACATGTTATTGTGTTTACTTAGGAATGACTTGATCATACATCATAATTCCATCAAAATAAACAAAGTTGAAATCCCTAAATACTTCAGTTTACATTTTAAATAGAAAACTTTGTAAATAAGTTGTATATACATTCTGAACCCCTGCAAAATGTTTCAAATTGCTGCTAGAAATATATATTTCATAAGAATTAGTTAAAAATATTTACCTTCCTATTTTCTTTATCAGTAGTGGGGTTATTTGTAATTTTGTATTTCTGAAGATCTATTATTTCCTTCATTTCATAATTATCACCTCTTCGTTTGCAAACAATTACAGCTAAATCAAACAAGAAGATATGCCTAAGAAAAGACAATTAAAGATGGTTAAAAACACTCCAGAAAGCCAACACTGAGTCTTACTTTATTTACATACTTCTGTCCCTGGCACTTAAAATTTTGAAGGTGAACAACTAAACTACTGAATAACAAAACAAAAAACAGAGAAAGTACTTTTGCTAGTGACTTGCTACTTGCAAGGGACCTAGGTGATCTTGGCTGATAACGTAAGAGCTAACTTGCCATGAATCACTTTGCAAATTCACTGCGTAAAGAGTGGATAGGCTCTGTGATTGCACAGTAACATCAAAAGTGCTCTCAGGAATCACTGAGCTGACCTCAAATCTAAAAAGAGTTACTTAACAGGCTTTTTCATAGCAAACACCAGAAATCATGCCATCACCTGTCTTGCCTTGCACGTTTGTCTAATGTAGTTATCCTTATTTCCCCATCACCTTGAGGTCTTCCATACTGTAACAGGGAATGATTCTGAAACATAAGTAATATGTATGATTCAATATAGCAAGTGTCAAGATGACAACACATTCAAATGTTAGACCACCCACTCCTTTTACCCTAGAAAAGGACTTTTCTGGCCTGAAAACAACATATTTTTCTCAATATTATTTAAAGGAAATACAATAAAGAATGAGTCCATTCCATTTTTGTCTTCAAATGGGAATTTTTTTCCCATTACTAAAACACCTGCTCACTGTACAAATACAAACCTTTAACTATGAAAATATATTTAACTACAGACCCTCAAAATAGCAGACATTTTTGTACTTAAATATTTATGTCATTCTAGACCAAGCAAAGCATATTTAAAAGTCACCAAGTACTATAATATCCTATGAATTATGGGAAAAAAATATATCAACATATCTGATAAAGTGTTATTTAAAATCTGTATAAATGAGAAATACCACATACCAGATTCTCTATTGATAGCTGAAACTGTCTAATTTCACGGAGTGTTTCATTATCTCTCTTTACTTCATTGACATATTGAGCCAAGTCCTAGAGCATCAACAGAAAAAGGGAGGAAAAAAAAAAATTTCAACAAAAAACTTTTCCATAACAGACCAGTTTCATACATTATTTTTGGCAAATTTATTTCTAATTTTGTCTTTGATTTATCTGCATATTTAGGTTTGGGGTTGTTTTAAATAAAATTACCTCTAATATTAGAGAATTACCAATAGGTCTGCCCAAATAAAAAAGGATAAAAGCCTCTCTATATCTTTAATCGTATTTACAACTTTCTTCAGATCTATTAAAATACAAATTTACTAGCAAGAAAGAGGGAAACACTCAATTCATTATAAAGGGGCTGATTTTTTCTGAATTTTGTTTATGTCTTATTTTCAAGACTACAGATGGAAACATAATTTATGCAGCATGCTTATGGTCCAAAAAAAGCAGTCAACAACATCCAAGATGTGAAAATAAGACAGAATGTAAGTAGAGCATATAGTAGAAAAAGTCAGTAACGCAGCTCGAAGCAGCATGCAAGGTGTCAACATATCGTAAGTCTGGGTTCTTACTAAAAAAAGAAGCGGCCACTGCCCCAGTAGTAGGTTTGTGCTCTTGTTGTTGCACAGCTGAGAGAAGCCATTACCAAGCAGATTTTTAAAGGGACTTCTACTGGGATATACTACCTGGCATCACAGGTTGAGATCATTATTTTCCCCTTTACCCAAAAATACACTGTACACATTTCACTGAAGCCTTTAAAATGCTCTGAACACACTTGTGCAATAGTCAGTATTTACTGGGGCTTCTGTTTATGCCTAGAAAGGAGGAGTAAGCAGGAGTGATGGCTGGTAAGGTCAGGGATGCTGAGAGCAGCAGTTGGGAAAGGCATTCTGCTCTTCACAACTTGCTTTTAAAGTATGCCTTCAATACGATCACAAATTTGGGGTGCAAGAAAAAGACACGTCTTCCTAAAACATTTTTACTCAGAATCTAAAAATAGCTGCAATCATTATGCTAGTTTCCTAAATGAATCAGTACAGAATACATTCACATCAGCCTTAAAAGAGGTGGCATAGAAATCAAATTACCTCTTTTCTTGCTGGTAAAGGAAATCTGACAGCATAATCCTTCCAAATATGTTATTTTTAGGAGGGCAGTACCAGCTTGCTGGCTCTTTTTCCAAAGATATTTTATTTTTAAGCATAAACACCAGGGTTTTTAGAAGTAACACACTGATGCTGCACTGTTACTTCTACTACATAGGCAGGGACTATTGTAAGAGGATACAATAAAGTGGGAGGGAAACAATGCTACAACTTTAAGATGCTCATACCTGTGGGTTTTTTGTGGGGTGGAAGGGTGAGTTTGTTTTTTTGATTGGCTGGTTACATCCTGCCAGCCAGCACATCACTGACACAGCCAGTCTGGCAAGAGATTTCTTAATCGGTCGTTTATTTTCAGTTCAACAGCCACCAAAACCAAGGAAACAAAGCAGCAAACAGGAAAGAAAAAGAGGAGCATAGGGGAATAAAACCTAGGGTGCATGGCATGCCATTATTGGAAGCAAAACCGTGCCATCCCATTTCAGGCATCTCTCTGTGCGAGATTACCATGGTGGCTCTCTCTGCATTCACTGCACAAAACCAGATCACAGGAAAGAGAAGCCAGAAATCTCATTTGTCACCTGGTCTGTATTCCAGGCATTCAAGGCAAACATCCACATGAGAGAGCTGTGTGACCCAAAACTAGCTCATTCTGACTTCACTGTCTTCTGGGGACCATTCAGATTACAACAGGAGATATGACCTACACAGTGTCGGTTCTTTTCCCCTTTCCCCACAGAGGATAGAAAAATTTCACAGTTCCAGCACATGAATGTCACAATTCATGCTGTGATGCCAACTGAAGCAGAACTGTGCTTCATTGCTGAAGCTATGCAAAGGAATACATAATCTATTAGCTCATATATAAGGCAGTACAGCTATTCTATAAAGCATTTGTTTCTACCACTTGCGAGTGTACAGTGACAGATACTCTACCTTCAGAAAGACACTACTGCTTTCAAAGTTAAAGTCCCACAGATAATTTTAAGATAGCACCAAAAAAGTCTTACAAAGAAAGATATCTTTCTTCATCTCATTGGGAAACTACTGAACTTGATTAGAATTGACCAACAGTGGTAGAAATATTCCTAGATTTTCAAAGTGAGACCAGCATTATTGAAACACCTGTTTTTAATCTCATTACATGACAGCAAAATAATGTAGAAGTAAACTGAAATAAGAACTTCCATCTCATAAATTCTCCACTTCAGAAAACTACTGAACTCGCTTCCCAGAATTGAGCAAACCCTCAACTCTATACTTGCCCTGACATACTCACAAAGCCCACAATGACTTGTGAAAACATGTTTGATCTGCTGTGAGGAACATTATCTCCTCTATGAAGTACAGTTCTGAGCTATCACTTTAACTGCCAGCACAGACGTTAATACTTCACTACCATGGGTACTCACCTTCATCGCATCAAGTGCCAGTTTTAGATTTGCCTTCTCCATGGGATCAGTAGTGTGCTTTACCAGCTCCTGTAGACAGAGCAGTTAAAACCTTTCACCCACTGGCTTCTCAGTTTATGAATTGAACTGGTCACTCATCCCCACCCCAAAAAAAAACCAAAACAGACCCCAATAATTCACTTTTTCATCCCCATGGTGAGCAGCCTATAACTGAGTGGGGACTACTGCAGAAAGTTGATTGGCAAGTGTTTAAGATTGATCGCTGTGTAGCCTAAACAGACTTCGGCTGGTAATGAATCAGAAGCTCATTTGGTCTGTCAAGCACTTCAAACTTGCCAGTCAGATCACTGCTGTATGTGCATGCTGAAAGCACAGGTAAACACTTGAGTTCATTTGCACATGACTAAACAGTTCATCATCCCACTCCAAAGCGGGCACTTGTCTGCAGAGTGGGATGTATGCTGGCAATAAAATCTCAGTTAAACTGTACAGCTACTTAAAAGAAGGCACAGTCTCATTACACCCAAGATTAAGCTGACTCAGAAGACAAATTTCTATCAAATTAAATGTAAACATTTAAATAACTTTTTTAGCTACTCTCAAATGGAAAAATAAAGGGGCTCTTTTTGTTTTTTAAGAAATGAAAAAGTAAACTCATGGGTTTAAAAGAGTAAACTGTTTTTTGTAATTTAAGAAGATTATACATTTCAGTTAACATAACTTGGTAAAATCTGGGAAACTTAAGGAATAAGTACTTATAGTTCACATTACAATTCTAATAACTTACCAGAATTTTTCTTTTGAAGTCCACAAGGATTTCTTTCTTGTATGATGTACACTAGTGTCACACATTAGAGCATAGGGACATATTGTGCATCATCTTTCCATACATACAAGCCAATTATAAAATCATGGCCCAGATCTCAATTTGTTTTTAAAAAGCAGTTGTGCCATTCATTTTGTTTTTTCCAATTTTTCATTTATTAAAATATTGATGACTCATTTAGGGAAAAATTTTGAAAAATTTCGCATTACAGAATGTATCTTGCTCTGCAGTGTCAAAATTATGCTTCGCATACAAGTAGTAGATGGTTTTAAAATGACATTTTAGAAGCATCAGCAAGGCTGACAGTCTAATATAGTAATACATTTCTTTGCAGCTAAAATAATGAGGCTCCTAGCACAGCTATCAAATTAAATTTATAAGACTCTCCACTCTTATTACAGGACTAACTGCAAAAGATAACGCTTTGTGGGTTCTAAGAAGCATTTCAAAATAAATATAGTTTTACTGTAATTTAAGACAGCAAAGAAGCATCTTAAAAGTATGCTGCAAGTATGGTTGAGCTTCCTCTTTTGGGGGGTAATGGTTCACATTTCAAAGTACTAACCATTTCAAACATATCAAGAATTAAAGGTTCAGATACTGAGGAAAGAGTAGTGTTTTATTCTTTTTCTCCAGATATGCTTCAGCTGTGAGGAATGATCTCTGTAAGAAAACCTTGACTGGATTTTTTTTCATATCAAATCAATCTCAAATGTATGGAAGTGTCAGTCACCTCCCTTGGATAAAGACCTTTAGCTCTCATTCTTAGAACCCACTGATGATAAGCATTCACAATTTTGCTCTCAGCCCTCTTGAATTTCAAAAACAAAATACCTGGAGCAGCAGGTGGTATTTTAGCACTCTCTGCATTGGAACCACTAAAAGATCCCGTAATGTAAATTTCCCATTATTGGCCCTTTTGGAACATTCCTAGTTCAAAGCAGAAGAAAGAGAAAGACAAGAGAATTAGAAAACAAAACATTCAAGTGATATATACAGAAAATGAGTGATATATTGGTGAAGCAATTATATTAACCTTGAGATAAAGAATATCAACAAAATGAAGGAAAAGAGTTTATATGGAAATAATAACTAAGTAAAAAAGCTGGGTCTAGACACACACCAGATTGGAGGTGAAAAAGGTGACCCTCTCCAGGGCATGTCCAATAGGAACCTCACATGAAGGCAAGGACAAAGGCATTCACTGCATATGCACCAAGCAGGGACACTCTAACCCTTAGGGCTGACCAGCTAGGGAGCAGCACTGCTGGAAAGGAAACAGGGGTCATGGTAGACACCAAGTCCTGTGAGGCTGTGGGACCACAGCTTTCTCAGCCTAGAGATCCCTCCCTGCCTGAGTGATTCTGCAGTTGTGTGTTCTCAGCTGAAAGGTCACAATAAACAGAAAAGTATCGCTGATGATCTCTTCCCAAAAAAAGCCCTAAAACTCCATTCACTTCAGTGATAGGACAAAACATGTGGGTATTTTTAATACATATATTTGTATATACATGTAAATAAAATATTGATACCTCCAACTTCAATTTAACATCTTCTTTTGTCTTAGAGATGTTGTCTAAGCATGATATTGCTATCTCCACTTGGCTGCAGTACTGTCCATAAATAACCAATCTAAAAACAAGAGATAAAGAATAAAAGGAACATATGCTTATTTAAGAACAATCCTTGATAGTTTTTCACCAATACATTGATAACAATCCTCCTTTCAAAAGGAGCAGTACCTAAATAAGCCAGGATAGGATTTAGTCCCAGACTTCAATGGATACTATGAACACAAGGAAGAATATGAAAGAAAATACAGTTTTGAGCTACTTTCAAAATGCTATAAAATCATTGGTATTTCCTTTAATATTCACATGTATATATTCCAATAAATAAAGGACCCATTAAAAAGCAGCATAGCTGCTGTTTAATGGAACAACAGTACGTAGTATTTACAATACTGTAGATTACCAAGGTTGTAATGAATATATTCTATAAAACATGCTTAACAAGATAAATTTCAGCTATCATTTGAAGAACTTGTAGGTTATCTAAGGGTTTATATCCAACAGTTTCTACCAGGTTATATTCTGTGAGCTCTCAGATCAAAAATAATAACATACAAAAATTCAAGAAAATTTCAGTAGTTGTCAAGGGCAGCAGTGCTTCTTGAAGGAGCCTGGTTTTATGACAGAAGTATCTCCTATTTAGAGCACTTCTTTCTGCTAGTTCCATTGCCAAGAGTGCTGTTTCCTTTCACCTTTCCATTTATATCTTGAGGTGATTCCTTCTGTATGCCTCAAATTCCACTTTTTGGAGTTCTCATGAGCTTTCAATTGAGATGTAAATTTCTTCTTCTCTTGCCTAACCTTTACATGTATTTTTTTTTTTTTTAAAGGTTACTAATTTAACACTTAACACTTCTGATTACTTTCAGTCACTACACGGGTAAGATACTGAGTCTACCTCCATCTGTTTCCTTTTTGTATAATATAATGTTGAAGTTTCTTCTCAGTGTCCTTTGCTCTCCTTGTAGCACACAACTCAGAATTCCTTTAGAAAGATAAGCATCTTCCAGAACAACTTCTTGTCCTCTAGTTGCCTCCTTACAGCAGCAGAAAGTCTAGCAGCCTGGGAAATAACTGTGTCCTGCTCCAACATAAAAGCTGAGACAGAGATTCTCTGAAGGCAAGACTGTTTATGGGCAGCCTAGGACACTCTACCCCCTCAGAGAACAACTCTACTGTCTAACGTTTTCCAGATGCTGCTGCCCAGTTTCTCACAAGCCTTTTATTACTGCAGCGATCCTCCTTCCCCATCACCCTCAAGCAAACCCAATTAGCTCCCACAAGTCTTTCCCACTAGAGTTTCAGAAGGAATTAGTTTTTAATCAGAATGCAAGGTTTACTTCAAGGTAAACTTTACTTCTGCACTATAACCGCACTGTACAAGTGTTTTTCAGGTAAGTACAGGCATATAATTTCATTTATACGTTCCAACAGCTGTTCAGTGCTGGCAGAAAAAACAATCTGAAAAGGCAGGCAAAAAAAAATTGGCAATTAGCCTACAGGTCATGGCATGCTGCCACAGCCCTCCTGTTACTAGCTTGGCTGTTTTTCACAGTTTGAAGGTAGAGCATGTTTGCTTTACTGCCACACCTTTGCAGATAAAACCCTAGTCTCCTCTTTATCTTTTACACCTGCTTTCGTGTCTTTCAAGTTACAACCTTTTCTGTTTTCTTTAACCCTGAATAGCCTACATATATAATCTTGCTTTATTTTGCCCCTTCTTACCCTTTTATAACATTTTCTCTCTTAAACAATACCGGCACATGCTATAAGCAGGGTTATCTGCATGAAGAAAATGCTGTACAAAATAAGCTAATTATGTTTTGTTCAAAGTATAGATGTTACCTGTCTATGTAACAATATTGCCAAAACTGGGGGTAAGACAAGGGGGGCTCATATAGCCATAGGTTACAGTTGGACTTCCAAGCTCAAAACATCAAATAGTAGCTTACTAAGTACACTGACATGAAATTCAATCTTGTTTCAGATATACTAAAACAAAGACATGGGAAAATACCAAACTGAGCACAATTTATCACAATTAGTAAGACTGCATAAATCTTACCTTTCCTTGTAGTTAATAAAAATTTGATATAGGTTCTGATCATTTTTGTTAACAATGGAATCATTTATGTCCTGTGTCAAATTCCTGTGAATTTTCACTAAATCCTTAAAAAGAGGAGGGAGGGGGAAAGGTTTTTTAAAACAGAATGACCAAAAGCTTTGAATACAGAAATAATTTTATCATGTTAGATCCATTAATTTCAATAAATTGAAGAACACTTCATTTCTGATTAGAACCTAATTTCAAGGTTTGCCACGTGTTCTATGTAGTGCAACAAGAAAAACTAAACTCCTATTACCTATGAACTACCTATTAAAGACTAATATATTGTAGCTTGGAATGTGCACTGTTAATTCATCTTCATTTTATAATGATAATTTTAAAATTAAGCAAGTCAAGTAAATTCTTTAGTGAGAAGATAAAGTAATGATTCATGTCCCTGAGCTGCAAAAAAATTAGTTTTGTACATTGCATTGGATAATTAGTGATCTAGTCCAAAGTTAACTGTAATCGTAATGAGTTTCCAAATACAGCAGGCAACTAAGGGCTGAGAGAAAGGCAAGAGTATTGCAGAAAGATTTACTCCCTGAGTATAGTAACAACTCACCTTACTTGTTCACTGTTATGCAAAAATCTATAAGCAACTATAGGAGATGACATCAGTCCTCATACAGTAAGAAAAATGCCAGAGGGAGTTGAAATTAAGTCAAAACAGGTTAAAAAGCCCTGAAATCTGGTTAACTGATTTAAGTGGTGTCCAGACCACTGCAATGAAAAATAAGGGGCAGTTAAAAAAAAAATAATAAAAGCACCATTGAAGATGATTTAATGCTGTAATTTTTTTTGTTTAAAGCCATTAACACTGAGGAGGGCCACCAAGATGCCCAGAGGGCTAGAGCACCTTTTCCTACAGAGACAGGCTGAGACACTTGGGGTTGTTCAGCCTGGAGAAGTGAAGACTCTAGGAAGACTCTATAGTGGCCTTCCAGTACCTGAAGGGGCTACCAGAAAGATGAAGAGGGGCTTTTTAAAAGGGCACAAAGTGGTAGGACAAGAGGTAACTGTTTCAAACTGATAGCAGGGAGATATAGATTTGGTATTAAGAAGAAATTCTTTAGTGTGAGGGAGGTGAGACACTGAAAGAGGTTGCTCAGGGAAGCTGTGGATGCCTCCTCCCTGGCAGTGCTCAAGGCCAGGCTGGATGGGGCTCTGAGCGACCTGATCTAGTAGAAGGTGTCCCTGCCCACACAGGAGGGTTGGAACTAAGATGACCTTTCAAGGTCCCTTCCTATCCAAATCATTCTATGATCAACTCTATTCTATACTACAGAAATAATATGCAATTTTGAGTTGTGAACTACAGGAAAACATTTCATTTCAGGTTAATGAAAACAAAAGAGTACACAGAAGTTCAATCAACACATACAAGGTGAAGAAGCAAAATGTTCACTGTTATGCAAAAATCTATAAGCAACTATAGGAGATGACATCAGTCCTCATACAGTAAGAAAAATGCCAGAGGGAGTTGAAATTAAGTCAAAACAGGTTAAAAAGCCCTGAAATCTGGTTAACTGATTTAAGTGGTGTCCAGACCACTGCAATGAAAAATAAGGGGCAGTTAAAAAAAAAATAATAAAAGCACCATTGAAGATGATTTAATGCTGTAATTTTTTTTGTTTAAAGCCATTAACACTGAGGAGGGCCACCAAGATGCCCAGAGGGCTAGAGCACCTTTTCCTACAGAGACAGGCTGAGACACTTGGGGTTGTTCAGCCTGGAGAAGTGAAGACTCTAGGAAGACTCTATAGTGGCCTTCCAGTACCTGAAGGGGCTACCAGAAAGATGAAGAGGGGCTTTTTAAAAGGGCACAAAGTGGTAGGACAAGAGGTAACTGTTTCAAACTGATAGCAGGGAGATATAGATTTGGTATTAAGAAGAAATTCTTTAGTGTGAGGGAGGTGAGACACTGAAAGAGGTTGCTCAGGGAAGCTGTGGATGCCTCCTCCCTGGCAGTGCTCAAGGCCAGGCTGGATGGGGCTCTGAGCGACCTGATCTAGTAGAAGGTGTCCCTGCCCACACAGGAGGGTTGGAACTAAGATGACCTTTCAAGGTCCCTTCCTATCCAAATCATTCTATGATCAACTCTATTCTATACTACAGAAATAATATGCAATTTTGAGTTGTGAACTACAGGAAAACATTTCATTTCAGGTTAATGAAAACAAAAGAGTACACAGAAGTTCAATCAACACATACAAGGTGAAGAAGCAAAAACTTAAAATAGATCAAGTTCACTTGCTAGCAATTGTATGGTCATATCTTCAAAATCTTAAGTTGCAGCAGACCATAGAAACCATTTATTATAGAAATGCCTCCCAATTAACATATTACAGGAACACATTTTCTCAGGAGTGCACAGGGACTCACTCAATAAAGCAAAACCCCTGAAAAACAGCTTCACATTAAGGGCACAAAATGTCTTCTTAAGCTTCTATCTCCACTCAAGTTTTAAATTAAACCAATGTTAAAATCATTAGAAGTTAATGAAAGTTCAGATACTTCAGTATCTGTTACACATCATTCCATTGCTCTTTCTCTCTGTATATCCATATATACACCACCATTCAAATGCACAGCATAGTTGTCATACAAATGCATTTGTATGCACACATACATACACAAACCAATGTTAATACAAATGAATATATACACGTACATATGTATGCAAGACATACACATACACAGAAACACACACAAATATAGAGCCATACATAGATTTCATAGTTCTGTCCCATAAAATCTAAGTCTAAATGAAAGGCATTCTCTTTAAACTAGTAACTGGTTTGGTGTGGTCAGGTTTTTTTTCTTAAAAGTTTGTTTTGACATCAGCAGATTATTTTGTCCAGCAAGCAACTTTTAGTCTATATAAGGAATACAGCATCATCCTAAAGCACTGATCCTTCACCACAACCCTTTGACAGAGGCAAATCCATCCTGTTCTGATAACATCACACTGGCTCTCCTCATGGCAGTTTGCTGTAGAGCTGTCTGTAGCAGCTATTTTTATCTTAAATAAACATCCACTGCCCTCCAGCCTTCCTGCT